>NC_067242.1:13044399-13401899 GCF_019924925.1 Ctenopharyngodon idella
GAAACACTGAAAATAATACTTACAGTAATCACTTCATTCAGTTTTCGCTCGCTAACACTGAGCTAAATCAGTAACATTTGCCACCTCTTATGTGTATGGAAAAGCGCTGGTAAAAAAACAGAAAACTTGTTGCCTATTGTGCACCATGTAAAATGCCTTTAAGAAGAAACAAAATGGTGAGGGTGGAAAGAAATGAGGATAGAGTGATTTGAAACATAGAACAGGGAGGAAAGTTGATACAGGAAAGGGAAAGTGAGATAGAACGCTGAGAACCAAATCGTGAGGGGAAATAAAAAGATGAAGGGAGAGAGATAACAGGACAGTGTGAAAGAGATGAGTTCCCTTCTTCAGACATTAAACTGCTCCACAGGGCACTCCTACATAACATCATAGCTCTATTAAGACACCAGAGTTCATCACTTAGCCACAGTCTACAACTTAAAGCCCTCTGGATACAGAGGGTTCGTGAGGTTTTTGAAAATGAGGCGTCTTTCTTTCTCTGGGTTCTGAGTGGAGGAGGGGAAAGTGGCAACAAAACTCTTTCCTCTTCCTGCTACATTCTCTGTTTACATTTAAAATCAGCTGGATGGATTGATTTAACATCTGTTCAGCACAGGCTAGTCAGGACTACTTTAAACAGACAAAACGGGGAGGTGTAACTGGCTCTTTATTGACTGAACTGCCACCACAGGGCTCAACAATAAGGATCTTCTGCTGGTCCAGTCAGGCCAGTAGATTTGTGCTTTTGTTGTGCCCCACATCAACAACAATAAAAAAAATATATAAATTAAAAAAAAAAAAAAAGAAGAAATAAATTATATTATGAAAAATATTTAATAAATAAATAGCAAATATTACAATAGTATTACAATATTAAAATAGTAAATATTAAATTATAATAATAATTACACAGGCTTTTAAATGTATCAGAAATATATTTTTATTAAATGTTAATTTAAAAAAAAAAGAAAATTCTACAAGAAATTTTAGGGTAGAATATAAATGTATCTATAAGGAATTGATTGGGTCATGAAAAGATAACAAATTAAAACAATATTTTAAACGTATATTTTTAGCAACAGGCTTTTATAAGTAATATATTTATTTATTTGTTATGAAATGTAAAGTTTTCTAAAGAAAACATTTAAAATAAATATAAATTATTTTTTAATGATTGATTATAATGTTTTATTTAGAAATGATTTACAATATTATATCATGTATAACAGTTTAGAATTTATTTACAATAATATATCATTTATGTTTTTAAACAATAATAACATGGAGTTACAAATTATATCTGTATAAACTCAATGCACTTTTGCAGGTAAAATAGCTTACAGTGATTTATGATTTGACCCATTCTAACTGATGCTGCAAGACTATCATAAATCATTTGCACAATTAAGACACAAACTTGGTGACATAAATCATCAGAATTCACGACGACATCTAAATTAGCACAGAAAATGTTTGGGTTAGCAAGCCATAAAAACACAAACACGTGATCAACAAATGTAAAACTGTGATCACTGTGACAGTCTTGTTCTCTGTCCCAAAATGCTCTTAAACTGGCTGCGGACCATCCTTATTGTTGAGCCATGCAGACAAAGATTAATGATTATTTACTGATTAAACAGTTAAACCTCTCGACAGACAATTTCAGAGGCAATTACCACTGAATCACGTCAATGACAGCAAGCGTGGTCCAACGACAGCACAGATATACAATAAGAAGCAAAAGAAGGTGCGGACAACACACATAGGCGAGGGAGGCAGGGTTTAGAAGCATGGCAGGAATTGTGGGAGTGACTGGCTGAGGGATAGATGTGGAAGCGAAGTTTGCTGAGGGGGGTGTTACCTGATTTGCCGACATGTGCTTGAGCCAGGACGTCAGCCAGGCGCCCTGCCGCTCCGCTGCCCCCACTCTGCGTTGATGACGAGGAGGAGGAGGTGGTGGAACCCTGGTGGATGGCCCGGCTGATCCAGTGCTCCATGCTGACGCTGCCCTGGCTGGAGGTGGGGGTACCCTCACCCTGGCCGCCCTCCTCCTCCGAGCCGGACGAGGTGTCTGTCAGGGGGGGCAGAGAGGAGAGGGGGGAGAGGCCTAGTGAGAGTCACTCAGACCCACTCAACACTCAGCCCAGAAAGTGGACAAGTGCAATTAAAGTCAACATGAAAAGGGATTTGCAACCCATTAGATGGATTTTAGAATGAAAAATAGACAAATTTACAAAAATGGTATCCATAAGGAATTGATTGGGTAATGAAATATTAAAAATAATAATAATAAATTATAAATGTTTTTAAAATATATATATTTTAGCAACAGGTTTTTACGTGTGTCAAAGTAATTTATTTCTATTTTTATTAAACGCATACATTCTATGGGTGTGACGAGACAGTCAGCTCACGAGACGAGACACAAAATTGAGTTCACGAGAACGAGACGAGATTTTTACACAGTATTTTTAAGAAAATCCTCAATGGCGAAATACATGACTAGAAAAATAGTCTGCCGGTGCATTTGAAATGTTTTAATTAATCATCTTGTAATGGATGTCATTTCAGTTCTACTTTCTGAGTATGAATTGCATGAAGTGCAAATAGAGAGCAAATTTTTCTTCATTATGATACAGAGCTGAGAGATGGTTACAACTACACAGCCCAGTCTAAGATGGCTGTCAAATTGGGAGATATTTACATGTATCAGAGAGCCACTTTAAATATGCAGGGTATTGAAATCGCGTTTGAATGCGCGCTCGCGCTTTACTTTCGCTTTCGCAAACGCGCATACTCTGTGAACAGGAAGCAGCGGTGCTGAGCGCGCATTCTACAAGATAAGACATTAGTCAGACTCTTAGGCTCTGTTGTGCAACAAATCCTCCGCCATGGTCTCGTCAGTCATCTCGTCACTTACTCTCGTCATGTGATCAGTGAACTCCCATTCCTGCTGAAATATGTACAACAGCTCGTGTTGGATGAGATGGATGGGATTGAAGTGACCGTTATCCAACTGAATTAAATGGTTTTTATTTCTATAGAAAGTAAAACGACAGTGTAGACGTAATGTAAACGTAGCAGTGGCATATTCTATGCTAATTTCACCCTCATGCTCCGTCATGGCAATAACACAAGACAGCTTTTCACCTCGACGAGAAATCTCGTCACATTTTAATTTTGCGAGATCTTGTCACACCCCTAATACATTCACATAAAATTCATAAATGTACATTATTAAATTATATTAAATTGTTTACAATTACCAATTTAATATAAGAAAGAACTCTATGCAATTGCTTCACTAGTATAGTGATTTGTGTGTGTGGGGTTCAGGTATTCTCAACGTTATGGGGACAAAATGTCCCCATAAAGATGCCAATATCCGAAATCCTTGTCCTTGTGGGAACATTTTTTGGTCCCCATGATGAAAAACATCTTATAAGTCATACTTGGTGATGTTTTTAGAAAATGTAAAAAATGCAGTTTTCTGTGATGGGTAGGTTTAGAGGTAGGCTTAGGGTTAGAGGATAGAATAAAATATACAGTTTATACAGTATAAAAATTATTTTTTCTGGAAAATAATATAGTTCACACTTATGTGTAATTTTCAACCCATTCTAACTGAATATTTTGAGACTATCACAAATCATTCTCGCATTCTCGTAATTTCCAATCAGTAAATTAATTAGTTTATGAAAAGTGGGCGTTCAACAATTGAGCATTTTAGAAAGGCTGCACTTCATACAGAAGTAGCCAAAACAATATAGCAATTTGGCTATTAATTACTGCTATTTTCCCTGCCTACACAGCCTAAATGACATTAGCTGAAAAAGTTGTTTCAGAAGAGGAGCAAAATAACATTGACTTTCACTGTATGAACAATAAAATCATTTTCCCAAATGTCTTCTTTTGAGTTTCACAGAAGAAATCATGTCATACAGGTCTGTAACAACATAAATGCGAATAAATGATGATAGAATCTTCATTTTTGGGTGAACCATCTTTTTAAGAAAGTAAGAATCCATTTATTTTTGATTTCATGTTGACTTTAAACGAATGATGATTTAGAATCAGGTGTGAAGCTCACCTGGGGGGGTGTAGGCATCCATAGACGTCTGTACCACTAGAGATCTGCGTTTGGAAGGCATGGGAACGGCCATCTTCCTCTCCTTGTGTTTGGCTAGTGCTGCCTGTACTGCTTCTGTGTGGACATCTGAGGATAAAAAAAAATGAGAAATGAAATGAAGTGAATCTATATTAACTGGCTGCTGACCTCCAAGCTGGTGTTTACAGTGACGTGGATGAGATGAGTCTCACTGGCTGATGGTCGTGAGAGTGTGTGACGAGAGCCAAGCCACCACCTCCAGCCCTTCTGTGATCTTGTAATACTGACTCATCACAGTGTGCGTGTGTGTGTGTCTGTGTGAGATGGTTGACTGTACGTTGTACCCACGGCTGAACTCCTCACGCTGGCAGAGTCACGGCTTCTAATAATCCAAGCTGTTATTTGGACTCTCTAATGAGATACAGAACAACATATTCCATCAACACACTGACTGTGTTTACACGTACAAGAATATTCCGATGCGAATTTGGTCATATTCTGATTTAATTACTGTCCAAATGCAGTTAAAGGGAACTAGAAAAGAACGTGTATGTTCATTAAATGATGTAAACCACAATATCACAATGGCAACGGAAAATGTCAATGTCTTTTTCAGAATAAAGACATAACCAGAATATATAGCTTAATAGGGGAAACGCTGTGCATGCAAAAGTAGGTCATTGTTTTTTTTTTATTGCTCTAACTGAATGGCTAGAACTGATCTTTACAGGAAGTGATGCATTGATGCTGTTTTTTCTTTTCTAATAGACAACTTAAAACAGAATTTTCAATTTTCAGAATTTTTTTTTTTCTTTAACTGTAAGGCCTTAGTGTGCTATCAGCAGAAGAGAAAAGTAGTTTCAGAGGCCAAGAATGTGCATTGGTGAATCATACACTATAAGACCAGGGACATTCAATAAGAAAGTAAATATTAAGTAGGGTCAATTTTGATTCCATGTTGTCTTTAAAGTTAGACAATGGTCAAGGCCGGGTAAGTGCTGTTTATGTATACAAATAAACAAAAACTAAATTTATTTTGAAAAACTTGCCTCAAATGAACCATAAATCATAAAACCTTCAGTAAGGAAAAGCTCAATAAAAGTCTCATGACTATGAAACCCTATTTTTATTCCTTCATCTCTATATTTTGGATGTGTGGCTGTCTATTGAACACACAGAGACCAGATAGATATCATTTTAATATATACAGCTCATAGCAGATAAATCTGTCTCTCACACATATTATATATCAATATTTGTATATTTGCCAATAGGGAGAAAAGTGAGATGAATAAACATCCATAATCTGACACACAAACACACACTGTTTATGATTTAAATACATGACATTTTAACAGGCTCATATATGCTGTAAATAGTTAAATTATCTGGATTTTATTTTTAAAGTATATAAAGAAATTGGCATTTTAACCCTGAAACTCCACAGTGGAGATAAATAATTTCAAAATTAAATAAACAGAATTAATCCCCTTTTTAAGGGGATTAATTAATCCCCCCTCCTTTTTTTTTTTTTAGGAAGCAGCCAGTGAGAAACAGCTTATTTAGTTGCTGTATAACTATTATTGTGGTACAAGAACTCTGGGCAGCTACAAGACTTCCCATCATTCCAGTGACAGTATCATTGAGGGATCACTCATTGCACTGCTGGAATAAACTCCCGGCTGCCGCCCTGCCGCGGACTCACCTGATCGGTAACGTTCATCACGGGTGCCAGAGGAGCGTCTACGGTGGTATCGAGAAGCGGAGGAGGGCGCCATGGGCGGCCGGCGCTCGTGTGCCATGGATGCCTCTAGCCCTAAATAACAGAGAGAGCAAGAGAGGGACAATTACACGTCTCAGCCAGAGACTCATTTATTACATATCCACCACATTGATCTCTTTCTGTAACACTCTCTCTTATATACAGGCTAAGAGAGACCCTGATTTGATCTTGTTTTAATCAGCGTCTTCTTTCAATTTCTCATTGACAACTTACTATCTTGTCTTATTCTAAGTTCAGTGTAGCTTTTCTTTCTGACATGGTGTCAGCCTTTTTTCTTTATCTCTCACTCCTTCAGACCCAAATGTTTATTAGTATCTGATACAGAAGTGATTAAGATGCACAATATATTGGCATTGGCCAGTATTAGAGTTTTTATTTATTATAAGAAAAAGATAATACATACTGTAACTACGGAAGCTTGTTTCCGTCACGTAATAAAAAATATAAAGGATAATTGCAACTTTTTATCTTGCAATTCTGACTTTTTTCCTCAGAATTGTGTGATATAAAGTCTCTATTGCGTGTTAAAGTCAGAATTGCGATATAAAGTTGCAATTGTGTGTTATTAAGCCAAAATTGCAAGATATAAACTTTTTCACAGAATTGTGTTTATATCTTGCAATTCTGAATTTTCTCACAATTCTGAATTGCAATTCTTTCTCAGAATTGTGATTTCTCAGAATCGCAATTGCAAGTTATAAAGGCCAATTCTGAGGGGGAAAAAGTTTATATCTCTCAATTCTGTCTATATCACAGAATTCTGACTTTATAACTCGCAATTCTGACTTGATAACTCACAATTGTGAGTTTATATCTTGCAATTCTGAGAAAAAAAAGTCAGAATTGCGAGATAAAAAGTCGCAATTACCTTTTTTATTTTTTATTCAGTGGCAGAAACAAGCTTCTATAGATAACAGTATTTTTTTTCTATGACAAGATACAAACAAGCCAAACTATTATTTAACTTTTCTAATATACAGTACTAGGAATATCAATTTACATAAATTCCCATAATCGATTGTGGTTTAAATTAACTGTAACCTCTTAAATCCGAAGTTGGGGAGATTTGCTGACACATTAGGTCTGAAATAGTAGAATACTACAAGCATATTTGTTTCAGATAGAGACCAAACTACACCAAGCATTTGTATGAAAAAGCTCCGCAGACACACATGTAAACAGTACTCATATGATACTTTTGCATCATGTTTTTGTCTGTAACCAATAGAAACTGGATCCCTGTGTGGTGGGTGGGTATAGTGGGTAGGGACGATGTGTAGAGACCAATCGGATGCTTGGATTTGTTTGATTGCTCAGATTGACAGGTCTTGATTTACTATGCGCCATAGAATAGGAGCACACAGCTGAAACAGCACTGGAAGATCATCACTCATCAACCAGGATCTTATTACTTGTTGCTTATTCTATTTACTTTTATTGTGGCGATGTAGTTGACCCTTGGTTAATTATGTTTAGAAATAAATGGCTAGACTACCTAATCCATTGCATGGCTTGAAGACATAATACATTTAGAATACGTAACTAAGGCGTGCTCGCTTCAATGTTCCTTGTGTGTCTGCTGCACGTTTTCTGCATGAGCCGCACGCATTTCAAAACTATTCACTCTAATGATGACCTTGCTTAATCGACAAATTAATAAGTTTAATTAATTAAAATATTATCGACAATCAATCGATCATTGATTAATCATTAGCATCCCTTTACAGTACATTATAATGTTTTATTAAAGATTTTGTTAGGAGACACGTAAAATTCCAAACAAACTCAAGCAAAAACTATGCAATCCAAAAAAGCACAAAAAACACATATGAATTATCTGTAGTTATTGAAGGAGATATCTTATTTTATCCAATTTATTTTATTTAACTTAAACAGTATATTCTTTTTCAATGCCAAGATAAAAAGTGCTAAACAGTCAAGTTAACCTTTCTACTATACATTGTAATGTTTTGAAGCTTGATTTCACCTGTGCGGAAGTGCAAAATAAAATAAAATAAAATAAAATAATTAAAAAAAATAAATAAATAAAATAAAATAAAAAATAAAATAAAATAAAATAATGTAAAATACAAAATGAAAACAATTGTGGACCTATGTAACTTATTTAAAATTTTACTTTTTTTAATTCTGCAGAGCAGAGTTTTTTTGTTTTTTTTTATTTTATGAATGACATTCTGCAGAAATCTGAGTTCTGTGGCTGCAGATTTCATGTGGGCCATTTATAGACAATCCATATTGCCAAAATGTCTAAGCCAATGCAGCCCTAATTGAGAATAGATAAAATATTTAATTCCAGGCACACACAGCAGCGAATAGTCCACAATGACTCATATATCAGTGGCTCTTGTGATGAGCCAGCTCTATTCTGTTCTGTTGTTCTTTGTTGTCTTGGATTCTGAGCGGAGAGCTTAGCACCACTCTGCTCCTCCTGGCAGATTTTAGGACACGTGAGATGGCCCAGGTTGCGCTCGGCGCTCCAGCCAAGAGCTCTGCGTGCAGGCCGGAGAAATCAATTTTGGCCCCGTGCTGACATAGCCGAAGACATCAGCCGGTGGATTTATTCATTCAATAAGGCAGAAGGTGAGACAGCAGGTTAAGTCAGAATCATACACCAGCTCATGCAGCAGAGGATGTGATTTTCTGACTCAAGTACAATGAACACAGTCTTCCTCCTACTAAAAAGCCAAGGGTAACAGTCACCGATCAATACTGATTGGGTTAACGTCTAAGTACGCCTGTCATTCAGTCGAAGGCAGCGGCGGAAACAATCTCTCCTCTGTGCTAGTAACCTGATGCTCTTAAAAACTAGGAGACACACACACACACACACACACACACACACACACACACACACACACACACACACACACACACACAATCAGGCTGGGCACTGAGGGAGGTGTCACTGTGCCACGTTCCCTTGCTTCACTACATAAACGACTGATCGTTAAACTAGTTCATGCCGTCACGGGACTGTTAAATAACATGAGTTCCTGCAGAAAAGGAGGTGTCGCGTTGAGTCTGGCGCATGCCGCTCTTCATGCCACGATACATGCTTTGTGCCCGAGCATGATGTCATGTATTTTTTTTCGCCGGGAGCCAGACTGGGAATATGCGGGCTGCCTGTTGCTATGGCAACAGAAGCCTTGCTAATCAACAATGCAGCCAGACAAGCCGAGCACAAATCAGAGACCTTCAAAAGTTACATAAATTCTTACTAAACTCTAAAAGCAGCACTACCTTTGTAAGTAGGTATGAGTGATATAGCTAAAATATAATATCTTAATATTTTTTTCAGCCATTTGAAAATATATATCTTGATATTTATGCATTTGCCTGCAAATTGCCTTCAAAAAGGTGACTTTAAAGGGGTCCTTGATTATGATTTCACTTTTTTTTTTTTTTTTTTTACTTTAGTTAGTGCGTAATGTTGCTGTTTGAGCATAAACAACATCTAAAAAGTTGCGATGCTCAAAGTTCAATGCAAAGAGAGATATTTTCTTTTATAGAAATTGCATTTTAAGGACTACAACAAATGGCTGGTAGTGACTACAACAAGCTTCTTCCCGGGTTTGTGACATCACAAACCCCAAAATGTACATAAACCCTGCCCCCGAGAACACGCAACAAAGGGGGTGAGGCCATTTTGGGCTGCTTTAGAGAAGAGGAAGAGTTGTTATAGTAGAGTGTTGTCGCCGTCATTTTACGCCGGACTGCTTCACAAATGAGAGTCAATTCAATGCTGGATTTACACAAAAGATTAACATGATGGCACATGCTAGTCGATGAGTTGAATCAACTCCACAGCAACTACATAAATTTATCCACTAACCATTCAGAAACGTCCAGTTGCATTCTAAAAGTTGTAACTTCTTCCTGAGTCTCTCCATCAGTGTCCGACTCCGGTTTGAACAATGTAAGGCTGAACACATTACTGACAATCGTCATTTTGGCTGCGTGAGATTCTCCAGCTTTGTTGTTGTTGAGCAACCGAAGCGCGAGCTGTTAAAGCTCCGTCCTCTTCTGAAAAGGGGCCGGGAGCAGCAGCTCATTTGCATTTAAAGGGACACACAAAAACAGCGTGTTTTTTGCTCACACCCAAATAGGGGCAAATTTGACAAGCTAATAAATGATCTGCAGGGTATTTTGAGCTGAAACTTCACAGACACATTCTGGGGACACCAGAGATTTATATTACATTTTGTAATTAAAGGGGCATTATAGTTCCCCTTTAAAATATCAAGTAAAAAAAGTTAAATAAAAGTTAAAAATAAATTTTCCACACTTTAACAATGAACATAATTCATGCACAAAATGTAATTTCTTTTAATTTACATGAACTGATATAAAACTAATTATAGCAATATTTATCTGTATATATTTTTACAAAAACAAAAAATGTCACACAAAGAGTTCCATGATATTTTTGAGAAATGTAGCACATGAATTTTGAATTGATTTGAACTGATTCATGGAACACACTCATACTCGTAAATCACAAAGCAAGGAGAGATTGTGAAACTAATCTAAATATATTGTGAATACTGTCTGGGATAACTGTAATAGAGAATAAATCTTCTCATTGGGGAAAAAAAGCAGTTCTTCTTAAAACGTTCTTCAACGCCAAGCAATTACTTTACCTAGCTCTTCCTTTTAATGATTGAGGCGCACTTTTAAAGACTAATGCCATCTGAAGCTGGAGACACTGCGTTTTATCAGTAGTCTAAATGCAAAGTATTTATTTAAGTGCACTTAAACAGGTGACTAGGCTGATCAACTGAGGAACCATGTATTGAAAAGCAACACTGAACATTTAATTTCGTTCCCAGTAATATTCATAAAAGGAGGTTGTTTCAGTTCAATGAAAAAAGAGGAAAAAAGTTCTAAGCACCTTTTATGAAGCTCTTGAGAAGAGCTTAGAGGAGCCTCTTAATTCTGGTGCCCACAGTCACTTATCAGCTCATTTTAAAGCAGCACTGAAGAACAAGCGGGCAAATAGACTGATTAAGTCTGGGGCCGGACCGGGTTATGGATGGCCTCGCTTTCCAAATAAGATTTTCACAGGAGTAAAAAGACTAAATAGAGCTGTTGAAACTTCAGACTTTAAGGCTAAATTTACACTTTCAACCGATTCTGATTTTTTTTCAAAGAAGACAATTTTTTCACATTTGATTTGGGCCATTTTCAAATATGTTTCTAAATCGGATATATGATCATATGACCTACATCTAAACATTCATATTATTACTTAAGGTTAGAGATGTGAACAAACCTCTAACTTTAAGTGCTACAGACATGAATGATACTTCAAATCATACAAGTTCTTTAAGAAATCAATTATCATTTTGTCAGATGATAAAATGGGAAATTAAATCCCATATGCCTGTATTAAAGTTGGAACCCGATCCATATGTAGGTGTGCTAACCACTCTGAATATCTTACCAACTGCATAGTGATGCACCCTAGGATGCCCTACAAAAGTCAATGCTTGTTTATGTATGAGAGAACGACTGTGAAATCCATCTGTTGAGATCTTAAGGCTTTGAATATTAGGACACAGGAAACAGATTCCCATTGCAGGTTTTTGGGATTGGTTTAAATGAGAGAAAGAAAGGCAAGCCCATCTGCTGTAGAAAAGCTGGTTCAGTCAGCTGCTTAAACCCGTGCAAATGCAAGTCTGTGGGTACAAACGCATTCTGTGACCCTCTAAATGTGAGGTGAGAGTTGTGGCTCTTACCTGGAGGCTGTGGCAGATATGCTCCGAGCAGTTTTGACCTCTTCTTTTCATATCCTTTCTGAGTGATGTCGCCTGCAAGAGAAAGGGAGCATCACAAAATGTGCAAAGAGCATTCATAAATGTAAAAAACAAACAAATCACAATCGCCTCTTTGCTTAAGGAGATTATAACACTAAACCAACACCACACCTCTTCTTTCATTCAGGATATCCATTTTTTTTTTTTTTTTAGTAAGGTGTTTATGGGCAGATATTTGAGGAAACCATCCGGATGGTGTGGGTGACAGAGAGCACATCTTGCAATGATTAATGTAACAAGGTTTTGTGACTTGTCACAAAGCATTAGGCGACTGGGCCGTCACATTTGCGTGGAAATTAAGAAAAGATCTGGTGCATAATGAGAGAGCGACGGAAACTCGGCAAGTGACAGAATAACTAAATGCGAGAGCAACGATGAATCAATAGTTCTGTTACAGAACCTAGAGAGCTGCCTTGCTGTCTGTTGTCTACATAGACAGCTGCCTTGTAAGTTAGGATAAAAAACAAAATAACTTATTTCAGACTTTTAATTGTGAACAGCACACAAATTGCACTCATGTGCAGCACACAAAAATTATTCCAATGAAGTTTGATGTTAACATGGTGCTATGCTAACAATGCAAAACTAAGCATTTATTTGAAATAGAAATACATTGTAACAATTTAAGGCCTGGTTTCACAGACAAGGTTTAGATTACACCAGGATTAGTTAAATTAGGGCATTTAAGTCGCTTTTATAAACGTGCCTTAGGAAAAAAACATTACTGGTGCGCATCTTGAGACAAAACAATGGCACTGATATTTTAAGATATGTCAGTGCAAGTTGCTTTCAGTTAAAATAGCTCAAACATGCATTTTAGTCTGGGACTAGGCTTAAGCCTTGTCTGTGAAATCAGGGGTAAAAGTTTTAATCAAGTTTATGCATTCTTGTCGAATAAAAGGTATTCAATTCTTTCAAAAAATCTTACTGACAGACATTATTGACTGAGCAATGGATTCTAGGATTGCATTCTCAATGAAGAATGCATTCAAACTCGTTTTTGAAATATAATAAGGCCAAAGATATTTTAAAGGTGCAATGTGTTTATTTTTGGAGGATCTATTGACAAAAATGCAATATAATATACATAACTATGTTTTCAGTGGTGTATAAAGACCTAGCATAATGAACTGTTATGTTCTTATCACCTTAGAATGAGCCATTTCTATCTACATACACCACGGGTCTCCTTACTGCTCTACAGAGTGCGTTTGCTTGACTAGCTACTCTCTGCTGTCTCAGACGATGACATTTTTGTCCTGTGCTGGCCACCGTAGCTTCTCCATATTGCAATTCACAACCTCACCACTAGATGCTGCTAAAATTTACACACTGAACCTCTAAAGGGGACCTATAATGGCCCTTTTACAAGATGTAATATAAGTCTCTGCTGTCCCCAGAATGTGTCTGTGAAGTTTCAGCTCAAAATAGCTCAAAGTATTATAAGTTATCCATAAGTATTATAGCTTGTCAAATTTGCCCCTATTTCGGTGTGAGCAAAAACATTCCGTTTTTTGTGTGTCCCTTTAAATGCAAATGAGCTGCTGCTCCTGGCCCACTTTCCAAAAGAGGGCGGAGCTTTAACAGCTTGCGCTTCGGTTGCTCAACAACAACAAAGCTAGAGAATCTCACGCAGCCAAAATGACGATTGTCAGTAACGGTGTTCAGCCTTACATTGTTCAAACTGAAGTCGGACACTGATGGAGAGACTCAGGAAGAAGTTACAACTTTTAGAATGCAACTGGACGTTTCTGAATGGTTAGTGGATACATTTATGTAGTTGCTGTTGATTCAAATCATCGACTAGCATGTGCGGTCATGCTAATCTTTTGTGCAAATCATTGACCCTCGTTTAATTTGTGAAGCAGTCTGGCATAAAATGACGGCATGGCAACAACACTCTACTACAACAACTCTTCCTCTTCTCTAAAGCAGCCCAGCATGGCCTCACCCCCTTTGTTGCGTGTTCTCAGGGGCAGGGTTTATGTAAATTTTAGGGTTAGTGATGTCACAAACCCGGGAAGAAGCTCATTGTAGTCCCTACCAGCCATTTGCTGTAGTCCTTAAACAGCAAATTCTTTCAAAGAAAATATCTCCCTTTGCATTGAACTTCAAGCATCGTACCTTTGCAGATGTTGTTTATGCTCAAACAGCAACATTACACACTAACTAAAGTTAAAAAAAGTAAAATCATAATCAACCACCCCTTTAATAGGCAACATTATGCTGCCTACCTTTTGGAACCACTTTCAGAAGATGATGCCTTAAAATACAGTCTAGGTAGGCAGCTCAGTATGTTTTGGAAAGTTAATCTCGTCCTCCTCACCCATGATTCCACATTAATCAACAAAATAATGTTCCTGCACATTCTACAATGAAGTGTTCTAGTGACCAACCACTGTTTGGATCCTTGGAAGGACAGGAAATAGTGACAGTGAAGGCTGTTTCCCCTAATGACCTCTTTAACAGCCCAATAAAAATGGCTGGGAGGCTAAAGGCTTGATGAGGAGGAGGATGAAGCGGGCTTTGGGATGAAAGAAAACGCAGAAGAAGAAAAGGAAAAGGTTTTTTTTAAAACAGAGACTGGATGATTCATTTCTTCACACCCACTTTCCGCCAATCAAACCGCCTTATGTGGTGGTTTCTGCTCAGGAGATTCATAGCATTGCCTGTCCTTATCTCGCTTACTTATTCTTTGCTTCGCACACACACACACACGCTCTCTCTCTCATCATCTAATTCTCTCCATGTCCTTCCCTGAGGGACGAGTCCCTTATAAATTTTGACACCTCTGCCTAAGTCTGTAACCATTAAAAGCAAGAAAACGAGAGTGCAGCAGCCTCCATCGTGAAGAGAGTGGAAACGCGGGCGGCAGGAATGACAGGCGGCTACCGGACAGTTATCCTCCAGGTGTGTGACACGCCGCTGTTTAATCTGCTGGGGATGTGACGTTGGCTACATATTTCGCGTACTTGGCAGCTGCCAACCGAAAACATGTCGTACGAAACAAAGAGCAGCTGTCAGACTTGTTGCGTATGCTGTAATCTCATATTTTCTGAAAAATTAAACAGATGTACAAACAAAATCAAGAGTTGAATGAAAGATAATATTTTACTCATTAGTGGTGCTTTCAAAAGCAACTACTATTAGTATTGCTCAAACCCACAGTTGAGGATTTGAACAAACCTCAATCCTAAGAATTTAACTTCGGTGCATAACTCGGTTCAACTGTGCTATGGCATACTTCTGATGTGTTAGAGGAACTTTAGTTGTTCTCCACAAGCAATATGATCTGCAGAAAGAGTGGTATGTACTTCAATGTTTCTGCTGACAGATTTATATGACATCGGACTCCTGTGAGTAACATCACACACCTTCAAAGACAACAAGCATCTCACATAGTCCAAGACAGGACTCGGCCAAGAACAACCACACTGTAGATCGACAGGAGAGACAGACGAGCACTGCGGGTCTAAATAATGTTTATCTAATTGTGTTAAAAAGCACAGCAATCAAAACATCTCTGCACAGGCATCAATGCAAATTACTGGAGATAGCCACATGCATCCTTTTCATTAGCAGAAATCTGTCAGTTTAAGATTCTCTAAATATTTAGTTGCAAATGCACTAAAAAAAGCAAATGGAAAAATATAAGATATAGGATAATGTGTGTGTACATATAGTGTTGGCCACAACAAAGAAAACACAAAATAAACTAAGTTAAAGATGAATTTGACTGATTCATTATTTTCTTCAAAATTTCTATAGATCTTAATTTTTGATAAATAGGACCTATACACATGACTTCTCTGGTCATTTTTAAGTCAATGATGAAAACAAATCATTGAATCATAGTATTGAATCTATTTGCTAAAACTGACAGTTTGAACTGATTCACTGAAAAGAATCAAACTCTAACACTGTTTTGGTACTGAATTTTCACATTTTAAGCCTTAATACTGTCATATTTGTGAGTCACAACTAGGGATGTGCAAAACTAGTCGACTAAATTCTGCTGCTGCCAGTAGACACTGGAAATACTAGGCATTTAGATACATTTTTTTTCCACATTATGTTTTATATTTTCACAAAGGCCACATTCAAATTGCTGTCATGTTAATGTTACATTTTTAAAATGATACATTATTTTGAAAAGTGTATATCTGGATGAATGAATTACATTATGAATGAAACTTACTTGACAACAACAGATCCTATATCAATATCCTAACGAATAGAATACTCTTAAATGTAAAGTTGCCGGTGCATGCCAAGCTTTACTTCTGATTTTGCCACCTGTCATGTAGGTATTTTTCATACAAGAGAAGCGCGTTCAAACCTGGATGTGCAATCTAACTTTTATTTTAGGAATACTGAGTTTGTACATATTGGTCCTGAACTGTCTATATTGGCTAATATTGATTAAGTGGATGCTAAGTTTAATAATGCAAGGCAAGCACTTTGCATGTATATGGCCTATTTTTTTTAACAGGATTCAGTATGGGATTTGAGTGATTCATAGATTAAGTAGGCTATTTCAAATGGATCACTTATCCAGACTGTTGTTTTTTGACTGTCTACTGGGGGTTTGCTAAATTAGTCGACTAGTCAGATACAAAATTTCCGTTTAAATGTTAATTCAATTGTTCATGGTGCACATCCCTAGTCTCACAACAGGGAATGACTGTGAAATTATATTAATGACACAGAATTTAGGAAACTTAACACTGCATTAAGATCCTAATATTTACAATGTTGCTTAATTTTATTATATAGGTCATTGACGGATAAGGTTTTTAAAAGTGTAAAAAAACATAATGGAGATATAAATAATTTTGAAGTTTTATTAAGTGTTAACAATGAGATTATGTGTTTTTTTATAATCAATTAACACTGCTTTTGTTATTTTTACAAGATGGACACAATTTGTCACTAAAGAAGTGTTATGGTTTAACCAAAATTTCGGTTTTACCGAATGACACTTTTGGTTATACTGAATGACAATATTTTTAAACAATGCTAACAGGCTGATATCTAGCTAGCTAGCTAGTTAGCTTACTAGCTAGCTAACAAAAGGACAATCAAACATTTTATATTTAGTACAAGTTTTTAAAATATTACAACATTTTCCATGTTTTATAGCGGTTGTACCAAATGACCTAATGTTTCGGGACATGCGTATGAGCAAGTGAAAACATTAATTTATCAAATAGTTAAGAGAGAGTTAGTTACTTGTTCATGACCATGTGGTCCTTTGCAGGTATCTGAATGATGTCACATCCTGCCACATGATACTGACCACATGACTTGATCCAAAATGGTCCCTTTATATTGGTTACTCCGAATGACATCAATGAAATTCATTTTTCCGGACATTCTTTCTCATAACAAAGCAACGACTTCTACACATAATTTTAATACCATTTTGCACTATGTTAATATATGATGTTATAAAATCATGCCAGAATAAAAAATATATACATTTATTACATTTTAAGATATTTTAATCATGAATGAAATGGCTGTATTGGCCTTTGGATGGTTAAACCGAATGACCTTTTGACACTTCAAAATCTTTAAAATACTTTTATATGTAGTAAAATGTAATTAAAACCTTTTGGATTCAATAAAAGAGATCTAGTTATACTACCTTACATACTTTGGATGTCATATCTTTGTTTTTTTAATTATTATTAAGGCCTTTGGACAAAAAAAATGACCCGTCACGTCATTGACCCATATATATCAGCAAAATCATCATCAATATTCAATATATTATCCAGCTCTATTTAAGACTTATTCTTGTTACCATCATCATTATAGACTGGAATGGGATATGATTGTAAATCCACACATCTGAAATTCCTTCAGAACAGACTCTGAGCTGAATGTAAAACAGGCCGGGCTCCAGGAGATCCTATTACCCCATGTGTTTCTGGATGAGCTTACATCTGGATGTGACTACATTGAAAAAAACCCTACAGTATATGAATCTCTTCTCAGCTGAAAAACACTGAGCGAGCCTATGATGGTATCTTACGCAAATGTGTAACAAAATGGCTTCATTCCACTCAGTAAGAAGTTCTACATTACAATTCTTCGTTTTTCACGAGCGCACAGTGTAATTACACGTTCCAGGTGATGGAGCTTATGGCTCACAGAATACAGGAAACCATCCTTTTGCTTCTTCCACAACATAAACGTCTTAATAATGGGCTTCGGTGGAAAGAATCTGCCTCTATGGAAATCGCAACCTCACAAGCAAAAATTCTCTTCTATTTATCTAAGAGGATTACAAGCTCGGAGAATATTTACAAGTCCTTCATAGGCCTTTTTAGGCCCTATGAGAGCACAAGCAATGCTAGGGTCTAGTGTTATAGCATTACACCAAAGCTGACAGAGCTTTTGCATCAATTTGTATAATATAACCCATCTTTAGCTCTATTCAAATGAAGGTTTTTCAACAGTGCAGTGCTAGGAATATGATGTCACAGGGCTGTGTTCCAAAAAGACAGGATATTGTGATGTCATTGGTTTCCTGTTTGGTGTGAGGGAGTATTCCACAGGGATCTAATCAGGCAAAAGGCCGAGTCGTCAGATGTGCTGGATAATCTACCTGTGTTTGTGTGCGAGGGAGTGTGAAGGGCAAAATATGCAGCAAATACAGCGTCCTCAAAAAGTTTTTGGAAACTTAAAACACATTTTAAAATGTATGAATGTCACTGCGTTAGATAAAGAAATGTCAAGCCTGTGGCATTTATTTTAAAGAAAGATAGCACATTTAAAAGCAAAACGTTTCACATTAAGTTGTGTTTAAGTGATACATTAATATAATGTTTTAAGAAGTAAAAAAGTATTTTGGTAGGACACCTGTGTAAACTTGAGGAACTGACTTCATACTAAAAATCATGCTGGGAACAGTTGGTTAAATGTAACTGCAAAAATAGCTCAGGAAAGTTGAATTAGTTATGAAAAAATAAGTTGCCATTTGGAATGATATTTTGTGCATTTGAAATTGCACAAATGTGACCCTGGATAACAAAACCAGTCAAAAGGGTCAATTTTTTTAAATTAAGATTTATACATCATCTGAAATCCGAATAAATAAGCTTTCCATTGATGTATGGTTTGTTAGGATAGGACAATATTTGGTCGAGATACAACTATTTGAAAATCTGGAATCTGAGGGTGCAAAAAAAATCAAAATATTGAGAAAATCGCCTTTAAAGTTGTCCAAATGAATGCAATGCATATCCGCTCACAAAAATAAATTTGATATATTTACGGTAGAAAATTTACAAAATATGGATCATAGAACATGATCTTTACTTAATATCCTAATGATTTTTCGCATAAAAGAAAAACTGGTAATTTTGACCCATATAATGTATTGGTGGCTATTGCTACTAATATAACAGTGAGACTTATGACTGGTTTTGTGGTCCAGGGTCAAAAATCAGTGAGTTTTAAATTTTGATTAAAGTAGGGATGCACAGATATTAAAATACTGGCCAATACTGATAAGTCAATAATTATTTTCGACTTACATAATTAATTGTTATGGCCCATAACTGATAAATGGTCTAGTAAAAATTAAAGTATTAAAATATAATTTTGTCTAAATAAATTCAAAATAAAACACAAAAGAATATGAATCAATCAAATCGCAACAAATTAATTTCAAAACATTAAAAAGTACAGATATTTATTCTGAGATTTGCTAATAATTTTGCTAAACATTGTTATTAATGTTTTTAAAGATTAATTTTAAGTGAGCGTTAGATGATGGCAAGGGAAATCGAAATGTAAAAATAGGTTAAAGGGTTAGTTCACCCAAAAATGAAAATAACGTCATTTATTACTCACCCTCATGCCGTTCCACACCTGTAAGATCTTCGTTCATCTTCGGAACACAAATTAAGATATTTTTGTTGAAATCCGATGGCTCAGTGAGGCCTCCATAGCCAGCAATGACATTTCCTCTCTCAAGATCCATTAATGTACTATTCATGTGAATACAGTGGTTTAATATTAATATTATAAAGCGACGATAATATTTTTTGTGTGCCGAAAAAAAACCCCAAAATAACGACTTATATAGTGATGGCCGATTTCAAAACACTGCTTCATGAAGCTTTGGAGCGTTATGAATCAGCGTGTCGAATCATGATTCAGATCGCGTGTCAAACCGCCAAACTGCTGAAATCACGAGACTTTGGCGCTCCGAACCGCTGATTCGACACGCTGATTCATAATGCTCCGAAGCTTCCTGAAGCAGTGTTTTGAAATCAGCCATCACTATATAAGTCGTTTTTTTTTGTTTTTTTTTGGCACACCAAAAATATTCTCGTCACTATAATATTAATATTGAAAGACTGTACTCACATGAACTGATTTAAATATGTTTTTAGTACATTAATGGATCTTGAGAGAGGAAATGTCATTGCTGGCTATGGAGGCCTCACAGAGCCAATCTGATTTCAACAAATATATCTTAATTTGTGGGATTACCGAAGGTCTTACGGGTGTGGAACGGCATGAGGGTGAGTAATAAATTACAGAATTTTCATTTTTGGGTGAACTAACCCTTTAAATGAGCATATTATTATGGAATTAATATATATATATATATATATAGTAATAAATTACAGGCTGATTCAGCCTGTAATATATATATATATATATATATATATATAAAATAAAATAAAGAAATTAAAATATTAATATTATTAAAAATATATACCTATTTGTGCATCCCTAGTTGAAATTCAGAAATTTTAAGTTGCAAAAGTGTCAAAATCACATTTTTTCAGCACATCAACCCCAAACTCCTTGACCTTCTAAATGACATCACTCCTTATATTTACACATCAACTGCATCGTTCACCCACACACATCCCATGATGCATTTTAAAAAGTAACAATGAGCTATGTGTTTTACCCCCGGAACAGCTGAACACGGATCAAATTACTAAACAAAAGGTTGTGCCTGAAGGGCTAACTGCTATTTCTGACAGTTAAAACCGTTGTCTGATATGGAAACAACGCAGTCAACATGTTTTTCTTTGCCTGTAAATCCTCATGGGAGGGGGTATATCAGAAAACTGCTGAGGCATGGTCTCTCCAATGCGCTAGTAATAAACCTCCCCATCAATGAGAGTTTTACTCAACTGACACAGATCTCTCAAATAAAACAAAAACACATGAAAAATTCACTTGTGGGAATGAAGGTCATTCAAATCTTTGAAATGCATGCAAGGCCAGGTATTCGGGACATGTAAAAGCCTCATTTCTCTGTGGCAGAGAAGGTACATTAGCGCTCAGCCTTGCCCCGGCAACTCGATGAATAAACCATACTTAAATTGAAATATGTCTTTCCCAGAGGAAGTACTCTTCCCTTGACCCCTTTGTAGAAGCTCGGCGATAAGGCCGCAAGCATTGTACAAGTGAGAGAGAGGTGTCAATATCAACAAGCACTGCAAACATTAAAAAAAAAAAAGATAACAGGAAGCGCAGCACATTGACAGGAAAGGCCGATGTGGATGGTTTCAGTTGCGATAGACCTTATCTGATGAGATATATCAAGACTGTTTTTCCCCACACAATCATCCAGAGGATACAACAAATATCAAAACATAGATATAAAGGCTGAGAGACTGTCGGAAAGCAGTTTTTTTATTGTATTAAAGGGAATTGTCTCATATATATAACTGTGTTTATTCAGGTATAATTTTCATAATGATAAACGCATCGCTCCTTGAGGTGATGGAACACTTGTAGTCATGGGAGATCAGGTAACTATGGTGACTGTAAGAGAAAGCAAGAGTCAGCAAACACCAGAGTGATAATTCTCCATTAGTCTCACAGAATATTGAATCCACTGAGGCCTTAGCGAAAGCTCATGCAAGACTTGTTTTCTGGAACACGTCTTCATTCATACCATCTAAATGTTAACGGATGAAATTGAACCAACACGATTTCATGAAGCAGTTCAGTGGAGCAGGAATGTGATACTCTGATATTCATTATAAAGAGGAACAGGTTGTCGTTTAACTTTATAATTTCCTTGTGCTGTGATGAGACTGAAAACTTGTCTAGATTATAGTAAAATCTCATACTCTACACACTGTTCACACCAAGTAGTGCTCATTTGGGTAAAAAAAGTTTGAATCTAGCCTGTGTGCAAACCACTGGAAAAGAAAGAGGAAGTTCTTATATCGTGATTAAAACACTAAAATAAAAATGTTGGCCGATATTGTTAACAACTGATAAATGGTTGGTACCAGGGCTTGGCATTAACTTTTTTGCTCACCAGCCACTGTGGCTAGTGGTTTTCAGTTATTAGCCACTCAGCATTTTCACTGGCCACAATTTTGACATTTATACGATGGGGAAAAACTGCCTTATAGATATTTTTATTATCTCATAATTTGGCAGCAGGTATATTAGGCTGCTGTCACTTTAAGACCTGACACATGGAACAATTATACTGCTACATATGCGTTAAAACATAACTAACTGTTTACATGAATACTTATTTTGAATACATTATTTTGTGTGTATTTGATTGTTTAAGCACTATAAGAAGCGCAAAACAACACAATTTAGTACTGAAAGTCGGCTTTATGCTCACACACTTTCGGTGTGAGCACAAAATCTGCAGGAATGAGTAAAATTATGCGCAATACATGCAATCCCACGCTGAAATTCAAGCCCTGTAACAGCAACAATATTCATCCGGAGCAAATGAAACAAGTGAGTGAGGGGAGGCGGGTTTGTGTCAACTCGCTGTTGGAGAGATGAGAAAGCGAGAATGCGCAGCTGGTATCATGTATTGGAAAATTGAGTATTGGAAGCGTTTCAGATATTTCAGTATCTATATGTATCGATATTATTTCAGATGCCTTTTATTAAAAGACTACAATTCAAAAAATGTATATTTAGCCTATATATAAATTAAAATTTAACCCACCAAAGTGGCTAGTAGGAGTGACTGCGTTACACGCCACTGCTGAAATCCACCTGCATTTGGCGGGTTGGCGGGTGTTGATGTCAAGCCCTGGTTGATACTAAAATTCTATACTATATGCCTAAATAAATTAAAAATAAAATTCTACAAACTAAAAACAACTTTTTTTATATACATGTAATGTTTATTACTATAATGCACCATAAACCCACATTAAGAAAATTAAATAGGGTCAATTTCATTACTCAAAGTTCCATGCATATAGAACAAGCACTATCACCACATCGATGACCTGAAGAGAATTGCTAATCACTGAAAGTGAGTGCTGATGGAAACCCTTGTCCACTTGACTAATAAAGACACAGTGCTTGATTAGTCCTGCTGCTGGACAACCTGACGCTCTGTTGAGTGATTTGCTGGCTTTGGAACGGAGGCAGATGAAATAACAATCAGTCCCAGTGCACTGTTGGAGCTCTAAAACACAGATGTGGCAGGGAAAAAAGACCAATAGACTTACCACGTCCCACATGCCAGACTCTTTCAAATGTGCTCCTAAAGGTACCGTATGTGAAAATTAAAAATTGAGTAACAGATTAGTGGGAGTAAGTAGGTCCAATTCAATTAAACACCCTAAAATCCACTGCTTTTCAAAAACATCAAAAGCCCTCATATTTAGGCTCTACAAAAGCTGGAGATTTGCATATTACACTTACGATACTTTAAAAAGAAGTGGTTTGGCTGGATCCGCAAGCCGTTTGTGGGTCAATAAAGTGGTCTGGCTCTGTGTAAAGCTCTTTTAAATCTTGGTCCACTGAGTCACACTACTACAGCATAAATCCACAGCCTAAAGCTCTTATTCTACATACAGTACCATTCAGCTCAGTATCAGAGCTTAACACGCAGCTCAGGGTCAAGGAGAAGAACTCAGCTTAGAATCAGACTCCAAGGTAGACTCTTATTTGAATACTCCAGCCTTACTCAGAGTTGCTTATTAAAACTAAGGACGTCTCTTTGACCTTAAGCTGCAATTTGTTAACTAATATGGACTGTAATAATCAAATAAGGATCATCAGACCAGGTTTGCATCTCTCATCAGTGAAAAGCAGCAGAGCTGTAATATTGCCACCTGTTTTTTTTGCATCTGTCTGTGACAGCGTGGGAAGGAAGAATAGAGACTGGCATCTCGATGTGCTCGACCTTGCACGAGAACCTTTTCTCTTCAAATAGACAGAAGATGATTCCAGCTAGCCGTTCTCTGTATTTTATGCTTGCCCCCTAGGCTCAACAACACTGTCGATGAGAGCAAGAAACTCGTTTGAACCCGGACACACAAAAGTGTAAAGAGAGGCGTAACACAACCAAGAGTGTCACACTAACTGTCAGTGGCTGTCAGTCTCATTTGGTTTCGCATGTACTTTTGATTGATTGTGAATGAGTGAAGTGGGGATGAATATTATTAACATTTAAATACATGACATGCAGAAAAACATGCCAGTTGCCACATTGATTTTATTTAGCATTTGTCAGCTATGACTTCACATGCAATTTTTTCTTTGCTTCCAGAACTGGTTTTAAAGAAAAACCTCTTCCTCTCAGTAAACATTTTACCTTTTTTCCCGGAGATGGGGGTCATGCCTGATGCTCATTTGCATTTAGATTAGCTGGTTAAAATGACAGACTCCCCACGGTGGGCTCTTCCAAAATCACTTTTACTCTGAGGAGACTCCAGACCAACCATGTCAATGGCTGCCACATCGATAAGATGACAGGAATAATTCTGAAGTAAATCGATCCAAATCCTGTTCTGTGTGGTGAATTACACAGGCAGCTGTGGCCACAGAACAGATGAAAGTTCAGAGAAACTATAAACCCCTGCTATGATATCACGTTTGACAATATCAGCAATCAAAATGACTTTCTAAAGTCCTCATCAGTTGAATAGAATGAGGTCCCTCCATATGATCTCTGGATTTGTTACAAACTGCAACTGATTTAAAGATGTAGTCTGTACTTCAGTGTCACTAGTGTCATCTAAAGGAATTACAAAAAAAAACAAAAAAAAAAACTTCTTTCTCTGTCTGCCATTGCTTGTAGTTGAATGTAGCTGGTCAGTCTTTTCTATGCAATTACAATAAATTGGGACTGCGATGCAAATGCTTCATAAAAATACCATGAAAGTGACTTGTGTGATATTAAAATATATAAAGTCATACGATAGCTTTGTGTGAGAAACATTTCAAGTGTTTATTCACTGAAAATGTGCTTAGTCTGGTGTCTGAATCGTGAATGAATCAGATATTTTCAATGAATCCGTTGATTCAGTTCAGTTCACAAAAAACGTGCGCCACTTCCTGTGGAGGTTCTAACTAAAATTTGGTCGACTAAGCCTCTTCTAGTGGAGTCTTTTTTTAAGTTGGCTATTCGTAGATTATTTACGGAGGCTCGCACATGATATATGGAAGAAAAAAAGATACTGTGACCACGAATTAATAATTTGTTCCCACAATTTATTAATTCATTCCCTCGTTTTAGTTGGGAACAAATTAGTTCGCATAAGTTGGCCATAATTTAACTAAATTAAAAAAAGGGAACAAATTACCACTACGTGGCCATGATTTAACTAAAACAAAGGGAGAAAAATTAATAAAACCTGACCATGAATTAATAAGTCCTTGGAAGAAATTCTTTATTCATGGCCACAATATCGATTTTTTTCTTCCACATGTCATGTGCGGTGCTCCGTAATTATTAGTGAATAATGACTTAAATTAAGGTGAAAATGAATCAGTGAGTCAGTGAGTTGAACCAAGATTTGTGGATGAATCATTCAGGCTAATTTTGTGAACCAAAACAATTGATTTATTGAAAAGAACCCACTAAAAAGAACAATTGTTCCCAAAATCAAACATTCAGCAAGCAAGTAGGTTTTCAGTGAAAAAATGACTTAAATTTATCAATTTCAGCTCCTTCTTACACAAAACACTACTTCGTGAAGCTTCGAAGCTTTATGAATCTTTTGCTTCGATTCAGTGGTTCGGAGCATGTAGGAAACCCAGGAAACCCTGAAATCTCAAAAGACTTATGACGTAACGATGCCTCGTTTACTGAAATCACGTGACTTCGGTCTACTGAAATCGAAACAAAAGATTCATAAAGCTTCAAAACTTCATGAAGCAGTGTTTTGAAATCGCCCATCGCTAGATATTGTTGGAAAAGTCGTTATTTTGTTTTGTTTTTGCACACAAAAAGTGTTCTCGTCACTTCATAACATTAAGGTTGAACCACTGTAGTCACGCTGACCATTTTATCAATGTCTTTTAATACCCTTCTAGACCTCAAAAGATGCAGTGTAATTGCTGCTTATGTGTGGATCAGATACCCTCGGATTTCATCAAAAATATCTTAATTTGTGTTTTGAGGACAAACGAAGGTCTTACGGGTTTGGAACAACGTGAGGGTGAGTAATTAAGGGCAGAAATTTCATTTTTGGGTGAACTAACCCTTTAAGAAGATTTGGAATGTAGTGTACAACGTTTTTGAAGGTTGAAACCAATAATAGATTGATAAAAATAATTATTTTCATCTTATGGCCAAAATGCCTACAAATGGCCGATAATGAAATTCTATACTATTTGATCCAAATTCATTAAAAATAAAACAATAAAAAGTCAAATAAATTGTTTAAAATGTTGAATTTAGGCATCAGAACACTATAATTTACAATTTAATGTAATTGCTTGGACAAGATCCACCAACTAGATTCTTAAAAATACCTCATTCTGTGTTCTATGTAAGAAAGAAAATCATACAAGTTTGGAACAACATTAGAGTAATAAAGACAGAATTTGACAGGGGAAAGTATTAAGGCTGAAAAATTTTAAGTGAAAAATGCTGCCTATATAATGCACATAAAGTTTTCATAGCAGCATATAGTGGAGACAGACTGTCTAGCGGCATGTGTTCATGTGCTCTTGTGCTGGAACCCGCAGTCAACAGCTTGCATGGATCTATCACAGCACAGAGGTAATCACACTGAGTGCATTCACAAATCACATCATGCCATTATTTGAGGTCTTAGTTTAGAATTCCATCTCTGTGTCTCTCTTTGCAAATGCTCCAACGTAAATCAGTAGGCGTACAACCAGAAGCTTTTAAGGAGGCGGTCCTATTCTGGACGTATCGCCGTGACACATAATCAATTAGAAGAGAACTGCGAACACTTTGGGGATTCCATCCCACACATCCCCTCTCCCCGTCCCGGGTCAGTGAGTGGTCCGCTGGCACGGAGAACCCATGCGCTTTTAGCCAGGCCTCGATAAACCCGACTCCCCGAATGCCATAGTGCGCCGGATTCTATTCAATCAAATGAAAACGCATTACCGGGAAGATTAATTCACTCCAGCGTTTGCATTCGTCAAACTCACGGGAACAACTTTAAAAGCTCAATCTTCTTTTCAGTCGAGAGAAATAAATAAATAAGTGTTCAACTTAAGCAGTCTGTTAGGAGGACTATGCCTGACAGGGGCAACAATTGCATTCACCATTAGGAGTAATAAAACCATTAATGTCAATTTTGTTGCCTTATAGATCAGCTGAGCATCTGGTGCATGCAGACAGGAGCTAAAGATCGCAGGACAAGACCAAATAAGAGCATGACTGGTTATTGGCAGGTCTGTCATGATGCATTAGGCGAGGAAACCTTCTTTCAAACCTCATTACAAGGTGAAAATGATCATAAAAAACAGTTTTCAGCTTGAGAGTTTGTTGATCCAAAATGAACTTTCACACCTTCAATTAAAGATATATAGATCAAGCTCAATCAATAAGAAATTTTGTATTTTGAATAATCTTCAAAGGGATAGTTCATCCAAAAATCATTTACTTGTGTCTTCCGAATTTGATCAACTGTGGAAAACAATTTTTAAGTTTTTTTTGTCTATACAATTAAAAGTCAATGGGGTCCAAATTGGTTTTGGACCCCACTGACTTTCATTTTAAGGATACAAACATTCTTAAAAATATATCTCATCAATTTATTTTTGGGTGAACTATCCCTTTAAGCCAAACAATGCATTTCTAATAAATCAAAACACAGGGACATATATGTACTTCCTTACAAATAAACATGCAGACCTGAAAAGGTAGGACAAAAGAGAAGATAGCTTTATTTTTTATGGTCTAGTTATGTAACCTCAGAGACAGCAGGTGAATGGGTCTTGTTTTATGAATTAAAGATATAACAATAAAATGGCTATTTACACTCAGCAGACTGAGTCATAATAGAGTCTGGCATGCTAGACCCCCCTCACCAAACTAGCGAGTTCAAATCCCCATTTGGATAAAAGTCAACATTCATTTTATTCCCGCCAACGTTCTTTGTCACCAAACAAATGACTCCAGGAGTGCAACAGAGCTCTAATGGGGAGAGGGAACATTAGGCGAGGATATTTCTGTCAGTGAGAAGGGTCTGCGAGGTGAAAGCTAATCAAAGTAGAAAAATAATAATATGACAAGCCGGACCATTATGAGCGCCAGGGATGAGGAAAAGGTCAGGCATTCGCTCACGGCAGGAGGGCCGAGGAGGATGGGAGAAGTGATGAGTGGCCGAAGAATCGGCAACTGGCCGATTCTTCAACTATGAGCACTTTGGCCCTGTGGACTTTTAGAAATTAAACCCTAAAACACACTTTTATTTAATTTAACAACAAACAATGTCAGTAAATGTAGGAGTAAACCATACCAGGGTTTTTCCTGCATTGAAAATATTTTGGAGGCCACCAAAATGATTCTTTGTCCCGCCAACGATTTATTTGTTAATTTAATATGACAATATTTGTCGTTCTGCAGTACTGGTACCCGATGATGTGTGTTTGTGTAAGCGCTCTGTGAAGAGAGTCAAAGGTTCCTATTTACAATGCGTTTTTGCAGCGCTGAGCTTTGTAGTGAATCACAAACGTATCTGTTGAGTGTGTGAACACAATGGCCAATCAGATGTGTTTAAATTAGTCTGCTCAAAACGGCAGAGTTTTTGTTCAGCGCGAGTTCCATAATCAACAAAGTATAAACACAATGTCAATAACTTTTATGGAATAAAATTGCAGTCTAAAGGTGAGGTCTTATTGAAATTTCAGTGAAATTTTGTGGCCAAAAAAATGTCTACTGGCTATTGTCAATACTGTAGCATTGTACGAAGCTCAGCTCACAGGGAAGCAGCTCTCTGTTGGTCAACGTGGCAAATTCGCTTGAAAAACTTGAACCCGTTGCAAAATCTGCGGGGGCAAATCTTTCACCCTCACTCGAAATTCCTGATCGCATGAATTCCTAATTTAATGACAGGACTTCACCAACGACAATTCACTAAACAATGGTAAATGTGACCGAATCTTAAGGGTAATTTCATAGTTAGCATTTTATGTAATTTAAATACACACAATTAAATAATATTTTTACTTTTTTTTTTGCATAATTTCACAAAATTACAGCTTGATACCATAAAAACAAAATCTTTATTTTACTTGTTGTTTAGATATGAATATAATATTTAATATTTTAATGATTGTATGATTTTTAGTCTGGGTCTAGATGAAGGGTAAATTAATAAAATAATATGGATAAAAGCATTTGAAAAGTAGCAAAAATAAAAATGAAGGCACAAGGAGAAAAGTGTCTAGACAGTTTTAATGTGACCTTCATGCAAAATAGCTGAAAAATATTTTTAATGAGTATTAATAAAAATCAACAACTGAGATATAAAATCCCCTTAGCTGAAGAATCTTATGAAGGCATGACGTGAGTGAGAGAGAGTAACAAAAAGGTTAGGAGAGGGAAAGTAAAGGAGAACATCTGAGAAGGGTCACAACTAACTGCCTCTCTAATTCCTGAGATCGAAGTCTTTTCATGATGGAGGGCTGGCAACATCAAAATCCTCCACAAGTTGCCATGGAGATGCCTCTTGTCATCTTGGATAGCTTCTATCACGGCTGGCTCTTATATATTCTGGATGAACAAGAGCAGACCATCAGGTGACGGTTTGAATAGTGAGACAGGCACTCACCCGTCTTCACTGCTGGAATCAGGGCGACAGTCTTCTACTCAAAACACTTTGGAAACCACGGAGGATCTGGTACTTAATATACCAAGTTCACCTAACCAAATTTAAATGGGGATTTTGCATTGACCTCTATTGTTCTTCAAGGGATCAAATAATCAAATTCAAGCTTAACTTTAACAAAAAAAAAAAAAAGAGAGAGAGTTTAATGTATCAGCTTCAGAACTTCCTCCTCAGTCCATAAAGATCATATATTGAAGCAAAGCAACACAATCTTGATTTAAAAATATAAAAATCCCAACCTTACAATAAAACATCTGGTATTTTTGACTTAATAAAAGACATAATTTAGTATTCAAGTAAGGAAGCACAGATAATAACATTTTGGCATATATGACAAGCCAATTTTTATGTTACGGTAGATAATAAATGGTCAATATTACAATTATATACTATTTTGTCTAAATGAATCAAACAAAAAAAACTACAAACTAAAATCAGTCATGTAAATCCTACAAGTTCAAGAATTTAGGCATCACAACATTATAAGGTACAGTACGAAAAATGGATCTGCAAAAGATTACATTTAACAGTGTTATTAAATTATTTCTTTTTTTTTTTATAAAATTTCATATGTTAAAAAATTAATGTTATTAACTTTAAGAGAGAGTTAAACGATGGAAAAGGTAATCAAATGTAAAAAATACAACAAATAATTAAACACAATATAGACTAATACCAAAATTAAAGTCATGTTGTTTTTCAAAATATAGCTAGGTCAGAAACACACACACACACACACACACACACACACACACACACACACACACACACACAATCCTCATCTTGTCATATCAGAGCTAGCTAATTAAGCTAACAGAGTCTTTTCAGTCCTTAATTACACTGTGCGCATCAGCACGCCGCTGAAAGCTGTCAATCAACAGGTGTAAACAGCTTCGGTAAATCAAGAGGATTGCTCTTCAATTCACTTACTGACTGCAGCGAGGAGGACAGTCTCAGCCTGTCATACTGTTACAGGGTGACCTTGACAGGCTTTAGCTCAAGCCTGCAGGCCCCGCTGATCCTCTGAGCGGCTCACACACACAGCAAACGCTCGACGTGAAAACACATAGTGAATATGAAAACGCTCGGCTCTCTGAGGGTCTCAGTATCCATGGTGAATCAGAGCATTACCTAACTCCCTCTGAAGTAGGCTGAGTGAGTCTGAGCTGCATCAACCGTCTGAAATCGGCATCTGCACAGCACACGGAATATTAATCGCCTCACGCTGCGTGACGTGATGGATGTGGATGCAGCATGTCAAAAATATGAGCGTGCAAAGGCAAACCCTGCGCCATGATCAGCGTCATACCTGCTAAAAAGAGCAGTAAAGCTGGACACCAGCCTTTTGTATGCTATACACACACGGGCGACATTAGGGGTGGGACAAATGTGAATATATATGTGAATATATATATATATATATATATATATATATATTCACATTTTATTTTTTCAATTCGCATTTATTTGTATAGCGCTTTTCACAATACATTTAGTTTCAAAGCAGCTTTACAGAGAGTGCATGTCATCATTACAATTTAGAGAATGCAGTTAGCTAATAATGTAATAATTTAGGCAATTAATTTACAATCACTGTTAGCAATTTAATTGAAGGTAGAAGCAAAGAGATCCTGGAAAAATGAATTACATATTAACAATAATTAGGATATATAGAAATTTGGGAATGTGCGTGTTGTGTGTATATATATATATATATATATATATATATATATATATATATATATATATATATATATATATATATATATACACACACACACACACACACAAACACACACATTAAGCTTCGGAGCATTATGAATCAGCGTGTCAAATCATGATTCGGATCGCATGTCAAACCGCCAAACTGCTGAAATCACATGACTTTGGCGCTCTGAACTGCCGATTCGACACACAAGATTCATAACGCTCCGAAGCTTCATGAAGCAGTGTTTTGAAATCGGCCATCACTATACAAGTCGTTATTTTGTATTTTTGGCGCACCAAAAATATTGTCGTCGCTTTATAATATTAATATTGAACCACTGTACTCACATGAACTGATTTAAATATGTTTTTAGTACATTAATGGATCTTGAGAGAGGAAATGTCATTGCTGGCTATGCAGGCCTCACTGAGCCATCGGATTTCAACAAAAATATCTTAATTTGCATTCCGAAGATTAACGAAGGTCTTACGGGTGTGGAACGGCATGAGGGTGAGTAATAAATTACATTATTTTCATTTTTGGGTGAACTAACCCTTTAAGTCAGTTTGCTCTAAGTTTGCTTTATGGCCTGCCGTTATTACCTTAACCTGTAACTCACAGGTGTTCCTAACGACTGTGAGACAGCCAAGACTAATGGAACCAATTAATACTGCAGACAGAGTCCGGCTGAGCAGCACACAAATCAAACACTGCCAGAAAGAGGGAGTGATGAAGATATCATGATATCAGGACAAAAGCACTCAGATGTGAAGTCCAGGCCTCTCAGCGTAGTTCTGTGCTGTTTACTACCACAAAATGGCCATAATAAAAACTCCCAGAAGGCTTTTCTTCCTTTTTCCATAGCAACATCTGATAACCTGCGCCAGGGTCCGCTGGTTTACGCACTGAGCCTGTAGCCTCAAATACGGCCCTGCTCTTATACAGCCACCACACATCTCCCCACTGACAGCCGGGCATCTATAATTCAGCACTTGAAATTTTTTGACCTGTTGGATTATTTAAGCATGGCACATTTCTCAGGCTGCGAACCCTGTGATCCCAAAATGTGATTTTGTGATCCCTTTGTCACATGCACGGTCCAGGGGATCTTAGGGGAACTGGGGTAGGATGGGCGGTGGTCGCACATGTTAAGGTGAAATACAGCTTCAAAATGCTGGATGGCACCCCAAAAACAGGATCAGAGGTGTAGCACTGAAATAAAGCAATACAGGCACTGCACTATCAACAGCTGAAAAACTATAACACATGTATGCGCATGTCTATGTGTTGTGTGTTTTAGCACAGAAGATGGTACTCTAGGCCATTTCATCTATGGTGATATCAATCTTTTAACAGTTGTGTCTGCATTTGCACAGGAGGTCTGGACCACAGGCTTTGAGATCTGCTGATGCCTTAAATTTAGGTCAGGTTCACTATATACTGAAAAGCAACAAGAGTAACTCAACCAAAAAGCTCCGTTGCAGTTAGGGCACCAAGTTGCTGTTTCTTGTCAGCAAGTGGGCTAGTTTCATACCCTTTTCTTGTGTCATGTGACGGTTCGCAAGTATGACATTTTTAAAACAGGGATATTTTAATAGCATCCATTCTCCATCAGTTGGGAAGTTTGATTCATTTCCATGAATCAGTTCAAATTAATTAGTTCAAATCAAAGTTTAAGTGATTCATTTACTCAAATATTTTTGTCTTAATATAAATATGTGATGGCAAATATTGATGGTAATTATTATGCATATAAATAATAAAAATAGTAAGTTAAATGAAATATTAATAACAAAATAAATATAATTATTGGGTGCATTTAGTAAAAAAAAACTGAGTGAAAAATATGCCTATTACTGTTAGTGCTTCTTGCATTAAAATGCTTTTATACAAAAAAGCATTTTTAAACCATGTTAGAGCATTAAATACTCTACATTGACATGGAGTTTTATACAAAAATTATAAAAAATACATTCCATGTAGTATCTTAATTAATTTGAGATTGAATACTGGTGTAAAATAGTTATAGTTTTAGTAGTAATAGTTTTAATAATTCTATTTTCAAAATAGTTTTAGAGTTTAGCATAGTCACAGCACAGAATACTGCTGTCACACCGCAGGGAATTTGAAGGTGTTAATGTATTTTGACACATTGTTTCCAGCAGTTAGACTCACATATGCCAACAACATCCACACAAGTAAGTAAAGATTCAATTTATTTTATGCTTATTTATGCTGAAAATCTCTCTTCCTATTTTTTAGTCACATAGTATGACTGAATAACTAAGCATTTATACAAAACTGATAGGACAGAATAATATATAGATTAAAAAAAAATATATATATAAGTTGCCCTTAAAGGTGCAGTAGGAGATCTGGGAAATGCTAACGTCAGCCTGCTAGCATTGAAAGCATACGATCCCACCCTCCCTGCAAATCGCTGTCCAAATCCACGCCTCCTCCAAAACACATGAACACACACACACACACACACACACACACACACACACACACACACACACACACACACACAGCTGCTCTGGGCAAAGCATCACAAGAGATGGCGTTAAACTACCTCATGTCTCAAAGCACATAACATTATAATAATAATGAACATAAACAACTTAGAGAGTTTGTACCTGACTGCTACAGATTCATTTCGGTGTTGATATTGTTGACATGGATGCACATAAATTCGAGTCTGAGGACGTCAACAGCTCCGGTTAGAACATCACAGGTTGCCATCTCTTAATTACGGTAGTTATGGAGTGAACGCAGCATAAGCTCGTTGTTTTGATTCGGCAGGAACAGTAAAAGGTTGCTGCTGTTTGTTTGCGGTGCTCCGTGACTGACGTCTGTCTGTATTAACTCTACATAGCACGAAACGCGCCGATGACGTATGATGTCTGCGCGAACAGGGTGCGAAACATACATTGACCGGCAGGTAGAACGTCGTATTATTTCATTCGGACCGAATATAAAGATTGGATGAACATTTTATGGTCCTACACCTTCCACAGATGATATATATATTTGTAAAAATACATTTAGACCATTTAACATAGTGATTGCTATCAGGATATGAGGAGATTTTCAACCAGTATAACAAGAAATGTTTCTGTAGAGAATCACCTATTGCACCTTTAAAATATTGCAAGCATGCTCTTTAGAGATACATATAATGGCTGTCTATTTTAATATGCAACATTATATATATACATATATACACACACACACCTCTCCAAGTTATTTGATCCCCGTTCACTCGACTATTGTAAACACCAAACAAAGGAAAAAGTCATAAAAGTGTGCAGAACATGAGCCAGGCTGTTATTCTGTCACATCTCTCTCCTGTATAGTTGAAAGAGCAGCTCTCTTCCAGTCACAGAGGAAGTGATGTAATTGATCAAACAGCCACAATACCCAGTAGATCTTTTTAGAACCTCTTTGAGCCCATCGCCAGCTGAATTATGGGATCTGAATGTGCGCTTAGGAACCAGCGTGGCACAAATGTGTGGGCCTGAGAACAAAATAATCAGGGCAATGGTCGTCATAGCAACAGACAGAGTACCTTACTCCTGTGGGAATAGTCATCGATGGCTGTACCACCACAGGTGTAGACTCTATGAGTGCTGTAGGACTGTCCTTGCGTTGGCAGTTTGTCTTTGAAGCTCGGTATAATAGCTTTTTCAAAGTGCCATATCCGCTTTGCAATGCACTCTCGCTGAACTAGATGTAAATAACAATTCCTGAGCTTAAACAACACAAGGTTTCATGCAAGAATGCCTTTTTTCCATAAGAACTGGGACTAGGATTCACCACCATAGCAAATTTACGCAACAGCCTGAATACGAGTCTGCACATATGTGCAAGCGTGTATTATGCATGTACATATGCTGCTCCAGCAATCCCATCCGCATGTCATGTGCTGCAAAAAAAATACCCACCAGCCGGATCACTTTAATCCGGTAGAGTCGGTCAGTGGTGACCAACATAAAGCCGTGTATTAGGCTTGACTCTGGGTCATAAAGGCTTTTTATTACAGAGCTTAAAAACCTTAGATAAGAGCTACAACCAAATGTCCACTTTTCAGGTCCATAAAGTACATATTTAATTATGTTAAAGGGATAGTTCACCTAAAAATGAAAGTTCTGTCATCATTTACTTAGCCTTATATCAAATCTGTATGACTTTCTTTCTTCTGTGGAACATAAAAGAAGACACTGTATTTTATTCTATGCTTAAAAATATCTTCCATATGCCTTCTTTAATGTATTTTGTTTATATTGTGGTATGTAAGTGACACATTATGATTCATATATTATTTAGACATCAAAATCATGACACATGATTCATAGATTAATTAGGCTATTTCAAAAGGATTGCACATAAACTTCTAAGAGTTTGTTAGACTAGTCAGCAAATTGGTTACAAAATGTCTGTTTAAACGTTAAGTAAATTAGTCGTGGCGCACATCCTTAATAACTATATTGTGAAATAAAATTTCTTGTATTGCGAAATAAGATTGTGGTCATATTGTCCACCCCTAATATGGGCCAATGAATCGTGCACAACAAGAGCAGCAATGTGCATTATTAAGAAAGTAAATAGGGTCTATTCTGACTTTAAAGCTCTGCGCTAGCATTTTCCTGTTTTGACATATGCATTTTTTATTCTCTATAAGATTCACCTTTATTTGGCCATTTTGTTTTCTTTGCAAATCAACAAATACATCCTGAGCGGAGAGAGAGTGAGCCGAGTGTGGTGACCCGACCAGCTGTTCGAAATATTTTCATCTACACACGTAAACCCATGCCGGTTTTTCCCCCACAGCCGTTGTTTTAGGGCTGCAGAGAGTTGAAATCACCAATCTGGTAAGGAGCCAACGCACCGCTGCCCTCGTCTTGCTGGAAACGGCACTAAGCGTCTTAGACAAATCTTTTTCCTCTCCTCCTCGACACCCTCATGAAGAGCGAGCCACATCCAGGTTCGCCTGAGGATCAGAGGTAGACAGAGGAAATGGAGGAAATCAAGCATGGCCGCACTGTTTATTTCCCGCCAAACACTGAGGAGAGAGATGAACACACGCAGGGTGATCTGTGAGAGGATGGCTTTGGTACAGCAGTCATCCCTGTCGCCCTGTATCGTACAAGGCGGAGCCGGAAACAACAGAGGCCAGACCGCTCTAAATGAGCACGGGAGGGCTGCTCAGACACAACGCCCTGTGCACGGCTTCAAACACACCCTCATGCCAGCTCTAGCGTGTCAGAACTGCATGGAGAAACCTAGAGACTGACAGACGGGCTGGTAAACAAAAAGACACACATACGGACACCTTCACCGTTCTAGCTAAAACAATTGCATCTAAATATTTCTCAGCCTTTAGATGACTTTTGATATATATCTCTGATATATGTACGCAGTTGCTCTGAAAAGGATTAAAAGGGTGATTTTATTCAATCTGAAAAAAAAAACAAAAAAACAACCTAACCAATTATATTTATTTTAACTACTAGAGTATATAACATAAAAAAATCTAGTTTAAAATAATCAAGGCATTATTTTCCTATACTTTTTTTTACTAAATGAACAAGGACGAATATACAATATATTATTTTCTATTTAATAAAAAAAAAAAATGTTTATATGCCCCAATATAAATGTACATTATTTACCTTTAAATTTACCAAACATATGAGAAACACACAAAGGGTGAACATTTTGAGTGATCATGCAAAATGATCAGAATAACTTGAATCAGAATCAGAATTACTCGAATCAGAATAAGTTGAATCAGAATAACTTGAATCAGAATTACTTGAATCAGAATTACTTGAATCAGAATAAGTTGAATTAGAATACCTTGAATCAGAATCAGAATAATCTGAATCAGAATAACTTGAATCAGAATCAGAATTACTCGAATCAGAATAAGTTGAATCAGAATAACTAGAATCAGAATCAGAATTACTCAAATCAGAATAATTTGAATCAGAATAACTAGAATCAGAATCAGAATTACTCAAATCAGAATTACTCGAATCAGAATAATCTGAATCAGAATAAATTGAATCAGAATCAGAATAACTTGAATCAGAAAAACTTGAATCAGAATTACTCAAATCAGAATAACTTGAATCAGAATCAGAATAAATTGAATCAGAATTACTCAAATCAGAATTACATCTATCAGAATTACTCGAATAAGAATCAGGGATGGCCATTTTTCAAAAATATTGTATTCGAATATTTGGGCTCATAAAAAGGGATATATTCGATTATTTGTTTATTTAAATGAAGTTTAATGAGAAAGACTTTATTTTTTAGTCATTAAGTTTTTGTCACCATTTCTGAACAAGCTTATGAAAAAGCTTATAAGGTTTTAGTCAATATACACAACAATCTTACATTATATCTTGAGGTATTCTTTTAGTTGAAAACATTAAACAATGTCTGTAAAAAATATATTTAAGCTCAGACGGAGCGAACGAAAAAACCCACTAATAAAGCAGACTGCGCCAATTATTGTACAGAATGCACATATGCACTCAAGAGTGTGTATGTGAGTTGATGTAAACCTAGTTTTTAGGAAACTTTGCACAATATTTAATATATTTTGAATAAATACTTAATACATTGCTTAGCCAGGCTTGAGACAAATGCCCTACACAAATACATATGTTCTTACGTATGACACAAAATATGATGTAATTTTACTAAAAAGAGTGATTTTAAGGATGCAATCAGTTATGATTCGTTAAGAGAGAAGCCGTCAGCTATCATCTGTGACTAAGCAATCGACTACAGTAGTGTCACATCCAAACATGATGGCTTGATGCATTTTTAATGAGTGGATGTAGAAGATGAGGAGAAGAAAAGATTTGGGTGTGGAAGAGTGTCATGCCAGTGTTCTTGCCACAGGTCAGTATTCATAGCAACGAAGAACCCTTAACAAAACCGTTACCATGGGAATAGAAAAACGGATTCTAAAAAGGGAAACTGTACATATCCTGTGAACCGCCTCATCATTCATGAGATCATATTTTTGGGGTAAAATTAGCTCACAATACGTTCCCCACTGTGTCTGTGCCACAGAATGTTAATGCTTCTATATATGCAGATGATCAGTATGTCACATAATAAGGTATTTCCTCACATGTTGGTTATTTTTAGCAGTGGATGAAATGAGCCTTTCAGGGTGAGATGGGTGTACGTTACTGAAAATGGCCAGCTGTCCCAGGAGAACCAAACATCTCTATAAACACTCTCCTGGCAAAGCCGAGGGCTCTTGTTAAAGAACGCAAATAATGTTAACACGCTCCCCTCTTTCTTTGCCTTGTTGTAATTTTTGGTTGAAAAGCTTTAAAGACTGACTAAACACTCAAATCCCTATATGTTAACAGTGAGTAAACTCTTTAGCTTTCATGACAGACTTCATTTCTCTGACTGAAAGAAACATAAGCACAAGAGCTGTCAAAAGAATGACTAAGACATGCTTTTCACACAATTACACAAAAGATTAGATAAATGTGTACAGAACTAGTGCAGAGTTATTACTTACCTCAGAATTTCACTCTAATATAAATTCTGATATGAAGCTACGAACATTAGCTGGGGACAGGAGCTAGTTATTTTTCACTAAACAATTTAGCGCGTATTTAAGCCTAACTGATTAAACTATTAACAATTTACAGGAATTAACAACAAAGCAAAATATATTACTAATTCAAATAAATAAGCCACAAAAGGCCTAATTAACTAATAAGACCGACTAAGTAACATAATTAAACAAATGTGAAACTGTACATTAGTTTGCATTTAGCTTGGCGTTTAATTTAGCTCAGCCTTTCATTCTAATGTGAAGCTATTAGCATTAGCGCCAAGCAAAATATTTAATTTGACATGAAAACAAGGCTGAAGGATAGAAGTACAACAGCAAGCTTACATTATATTACAAAAATGTTGTGGCGGTAGTTTAACTGATGAAATACATCTTCTCAAAAACCTAACCTAACTAACGTCTAACACACATATGTAATAATTATTAAATCAATATTTTACAGACAAAAACAACTAAACTAAATCAATTCATTCTACCACATCTTTAAAACAATTATACTTTAGTTGAAACCATATACATTTAGCAATGGCGTTTAATTTACCTCAACGTTTTACTCTAATATGAATTCTAACATGTAGATCTTAGTATCAGTGTTAGTATTATTTATTAATATTTTTAATTATCTTTTTTTTTTTATATTTGTCCATTTACCTATAATTTCTATTTATTCCAGTTTTATTTTAGTAATTTTAGTACTTAAAGGATTAGTTCACTTCTGAATGAAAATTTCCTGATAATTTACTCACCCCCATGTCTTCCAAGATGTTCATGTCTTTCTTTCTTTCAGTCGAAAAAAAAAAATTAAGGTTTTTGAAAACATTTCAGGATTTTTCTTCATGTAGTGGACTTCAGTGGGGTTCACTGGGTTGAAGGTCCAAATTGCAGTTACAAAGGGCTCTACATGATCCCAGAAGAGGACTAAGGGTCTTATCTAAAAAAAAAATATATTTATATACTTTTTAACCACAAATGCTCGTCTTGAACTAGCTCTGCGATGCGCCACGGATTATGTTGAAAGGTCACGCGTGACGTAGGCAGAAGTACCGCAGCAGGGCAAAAAACTTCATCTAATTTTCTCCTCCAACTTCAAAATTGTCCAACATCATTGTTTTACCTTTTTTTTTACCCTTATTCCTCGTCTGGGATCATGTAGAGCCCTTTGAAGCTGTACTGAAACTGCAATTTGGACCTTCAACCTGTTGAACCCTAGTGAAGTCCATTATATGGAGAAAAATCCTGGAATGTTTTCCTCAAAAACCTTAATTTCTTTTCGACTGAAGAAAGAAAGACATAAACATCTTGGATGACATGGGGGTTAGTAAATTATCAGGAAATTTTCATTCAGAAGTGAACTAATTCTTTAAGTTAATTTTAATTTTAGTTAGTTGCTAAAGCAACATTTCTTAAAAAAGAAACAGAAAATATTTTTCCAAATATTAGAAAATATTTCTAATATTTTTTCTTCTTACATTTTTTAGTTATTCATCTAACATTAATATTTTATTTTACTTCAGCTTTATTTCAATTAATGAAAATTGCTACTTATTTATGTTACCAACAACAATACTGCTTAGCATTATTCAAACAATTTAGGCTGTCCTTTTTAAAATGACAATAATACATAATAATACATAACCTACATAATTATCGGACTAAATGATTAAATTGTCATTGTTGTTCAGGCTGAAACAACAAGGCAAATAAATATATTTTACTAATCACAATCTTCAAAAAGATGAACACAAGACCTGACTAATAAGAACAACAAAAACATTTCACACAATTAATGCCCATTAGGTGGAACGGCACATTACTTAGCTGTTTTATTTACCTCAGCATTTCACTCTAATATGAACCTACTAGCATTAGCTGCGCCTCATGTTTTCTGGCACAGGAACAAGCCATTTTTCCTGAAACGATTATCCCCTTTTTAAATGACAATTGCCCATTATAAATGTCAATAACAACAACACTATGAGGAGATGATTAGAAACACCCATTTATTTCATTTGCCTCCTTTTAACATCCGTTATTGTGAATTATGTGACAGAATTCAGGTCAAAGCGGGAGGGGAAGGAGACAAACCTTTGTTTGCCTTGACGATGGTCTATATTGCATTCATTCATGCAACACAAAGGCTTGTTATTTTCTCACGGCTGCTGGATATATATCTCTGATTCTTCATCTCTGTACAATGCAACAACCATACGGACTAACCGAGGCAGATTTACAGAATAGGATTCCACCCTTTAAGTAAACAAAAATCTAATAGAGAAAACTATTATCACAGCTGAAATTGCACCGCTAGTGTATTGCATAACACAGAGAACATCTGTTTTCAGATGTACAACATACACTGTCTCAATACCTAGCGTGCTGCATACCTAGACAACAACTGTTCACTATGCTGTCTAGATAGGCAGCTCACTCGGTTTTAAACACAGCCACTCCTGGCATAGTTTGTCATGTCAGTCCCATAGTTGAATCTGTCAGTAAAGATGATAATAAACCACTCTAAGATATCAAATATTTATTAGACTACAGGCAGAATGTCTTCGGAATTAAAAATACACATTCGTTGACTTCCTAACCAATCTCATGCCTGGAAAATTGACTTTGTCATGTCATTCAGACATAACTTTACACATTGACATAAAGCTGGCAGCTTGCTTTACACATCTCTCTGTGGCGATAAACTGGGCCAAGCTGACGACACACAAGCGCCATCCCCATCTGAATTCCCTCTGACATGCTCCGCAGGGAGAAACCATCTTCCACCCGCAAGAAAGTCCAACTCACAGGGAGAGAGAGAGAGAGAGAGAGAGAGAGTTGCCTAGCAACCGGGCTCTTGGAAAAAGGCAGCAGCAGCCATTTTTCATTTTCAGTTTCAGATTTGAAATCTAATAGCAATAATTGTGAGAGAGAGAGAGAGAGAGAGAGAAAGAGAGAGAGAGAGAGAGAGAGGGAAATGAGTGCATGTGTGTGTGTGTGTGTGTGTGTGTGTGTGTGTGTGTGTGTGTGTGTGTGTGTGTGTGTGTGTGTGTGTGTGTGTGTGTCCGCACGTATGCGTGCATGCATGTACACACATAAATACGATTAACACAATTAATCTGACTAATCACGCTCTTTCCTCCAAATTACATTCAGAAATGTTGCATCTATGTGCTAATGAATTGAGGATTTGAGGGTCTTGATACATACTGGATGCAAGGGGCTTTTGTTTCTGATATTCCCATTAACAGAATAATCAAATTAAATGATCAAATTATGAATTATTTACAAGCAAAAACTACACCACAAACATTAATACTATGCCATTTAAAATCTTAGGCTTTCACCTTCAGCAGAAATATTTATTGTGACCAAAAAAAAGAACATTTTTTTAATATATTTGATTATATCATGTAAACAAAGCAGCTTAAATGCACAATATATTTTGTCTAAACTTACAAATACTAAAATATGTTACAAAATGTAGTTCAAGGGACAAAAAATACAATTATAAATATGCATTTGCAAATAATTTTTAAAATCTATATTATTATTATATAGATTATATATTGTTGGTCATTTTTATTTTATAATTGTTATTTTATAATCGTTATTTTTATATTTTTATTTTATATTTTTGTATATATTGAGATATATATATTTTTGTATATTTTGAGATATATATATATATATATATATATATATATATATACACATTATCTTTTAATAAATAATATACAGTGGGTACGGAAAGTATTCAGACCCCCTTAAATTTTTCACTTTGTTATATTGCAGCCATTTGCTAAAATCATTTAAGTTAATTTTTTTTCCTCATTAATGTACACACAGCACCACAATATTGACAGACAAACACAGAATTGTTGACATTTTTGCAGATTTATTAAAAAAGAAAAACTGAAATATCACATGGTCCTAAGTATTCAGACCCTTTGCTGTGACATTTAAGGGGGTCTGAAAATACTTTCCGTACCCACTGTATATATATATATATATATATATATATATATATATATATGTGTGTGTGTGTGTGTGGAATCAAATGGCTTTTCTTAACACATGGAGAAAAAAATATGCATTTGTAAATATATTTAAATATCTATGTTAGTAATATGTTTTTTGACATTCTCTTTAAATATACTGGGGGGAAAAAAATCTCAATTTTTTGCCGTATGGAATCAAGTGGCTTTTCTCAGTTCCAACACAGAAATTAAAAACATTTACATAATTTCATTAAATTAGTGTATTATTATGTCATCAACTCTATAATGTCACAATTCATGAACCTTGCTTCCGTGAAGAAAAAAAAAAAAAAAATGTTGGTACCATGTTGCTCTGATATAGTACCATGGTGTTAATATCCATTATCATATCCACATGTGCAATGGTATTTACATGTAATAAACCATGGTATTATCTACAGTAACTTCACCCGCGCTGACCTCTAAATCTAGAGAGCTGTGCCAGTAAAGCTAGTAAGAGGGGTAATTAGTAAGCTCGACACAAGCCCATTACAGCCTAATGAAGAGGTCAATAGTCCCAGTGAGGTCACTAAATAAGGTCACAGAAAGAAAAGCATGACTGTACATGACTCAGAAACAACTAAGGATGTGTCGTGATGGACAACTACTAGTCGACCAACAACCATCTAGTTGATCAGTGAGGCTTTGTTTTTCAGGCAATCCACAGGCTAGTTGATTTAGAAAGTATTTCGTTTTGCACATCCCTAGAAACAAGCGATACCAATGTTTACGTAAGTAAAACACAAAACCCTGGCAGAATGAACACAGGATGCTAAATGACCAGAGGGCTCTGAGTTCCAGTTTGGAGCCTCACAAATCTAAAGCAATGCACAAGGCGAGTATTGATGTCAAAGCTAATGTATTTCATGTGCAAATGGGAAAACACCACCAGGAGACTCAATTAGGACTCAAAGTTTCCAAATACTGTTCATACAGGGTAGGACAAGACACTGCACATGGGTAATAAGGGACACCCAGAGTGATTCTGTGGGGAAGTACATCTCTTTTCTCTTACAACAAGTCAATTCTAAAGACATATTGCAGATGAAAGCCCCACTGTGGGCAAACACAGCCAATAAGGGCAGGAATGTTCCCCCGTGGAGCACATAACCCTAGACACAGAGACATCCATTGTAATCAACTACGTCCAATACAGTGGGAGAAGATGGGTCCTTGGGGCGTTCTGAGTGGGGCTTGGGGAATCTCAAGTCTTTTACTGCCTTATGATCAGCTGAAGATCACAAACACCGTTAAGTAAATCAAAATAGACCTCATTTACTTTTTGAATGTTTCTGGTATTTCTGTGTACAACATAGGGCTGCACAATAAATCAATTTTCTAACCGCGATTATGATTACGGATGCCACGATTTCGTAATCGTTCAAAGGCACGATTAAAAAAAAAAAAAAGTGTATTGAGAGCATGTTACGTTGTGAGAGGCAAATCAGGACTACTTCAGAGTGTAAGTGTATGCTGATTGGTCGAACTCATGCGAAACACTAAGCCGTGTACACAGCCTATATATTTACTCCACAAACTAACTCTACAAACATGGAAAACAGTGATAGATGGATCTCTCAACCTTACACTAAGAAGAAAATCCAGCGCTACTTTGGGCAGACCAAGCGACATCTGCTCAGCTAGCGACATTGGGCATCAACCACATGGCAAACACTAATATTTTTTCATATACTGTCTACTTTCTTTGTATAACAGTTCTATCTAATAGCGTATTAGACAGGAGTCAACGGACTGTTGAACAGATCGTAAACTAATGAAGACGGAGAATGCGAGCACTGTGTGCTCAGGCTCTGGATGAGCTGTTCTCAGTGCCGCCAAAATAAAAGTCACAACAACAAGTGCAGTTTACGTCACTTCAGAGTTCCTACTGGTGGTGCGAATGCAAACAGGAAAATGGCCCATATGTGTGTTTGTTTTTTTATTTAAAGAAACCAAACCAATGTACAGTTGACATTTGAGGTTTAATGCTATAGAAAAGCAATAAAAACATTTCAGGAACAGTGTTTTCAGCTTGTTTTTTTTATATATATATATATATATATATATATATATATATATATATATATGGCATGCAGTTGCTTCAAACAATGGTATAAAGCTATTCAAAACAACATTCAATGTAAATTGTGATAATCGTAATTAATAATCGCAATTATAATTTCAAGGGAATAATCGACAAATATGATTTTTGTCATAATCGTGCAGCCCTAGCACAACGTATCAAAATTTAACTAGCTCTGCCTCACCAGCTGACATCAGCTAGGCCCCGTGGTGGGGAAAATAATGTTAACCAATGACCAAATATAATTTATTTTATTCAACATCTGTAGCCTAAGTTGAATGATGCTGAATAAAATAAAATAAATTATTTACTTAGGATGATATGGCACAAGTGGATGTCATTTTACTTCCATAATGTGATGCCCTTAAGTGCCTTCAAAGGCATAGTTCACCCAAAAATGGAAATTCTGTCATCATTTACTCACCCTCATGTCATTCCAAACCCATAAGACTTAAGGGTGAGTAAATGATGACATAATTTTCATTTTTGGAAAAACTATCCCTTTAAGTCATGATGTTCAAGTAAAAATTAAGTCCCACCCCTTTTCTTGCTGAATATTTAGTTGACATTTATTTACTATGTCATGTTATAGATGTAAAATGTAGTCATCATAAAACAAATCATAAAAAAAAGAAAAAAAGAAATAAAATTAAATTCTATGAGTCAAAACTAAACTCACAAACACACACACACACACACACACACACACAAAAAAAAACCCAGTCATCTCTATTTGGCTGCTCATCATAGTTAATTCTCTGGCTAAGGAACTGAGCAAAACTAAAATAATGCACTGACTGGATTTTGTAAACACGCAATCCAGTACAGAAAGCAGAGCAAGTTTACCATCAACACACACAGGACATAAGATTCATCACTTCAAAAGTTCTGGTCATATCATTGCTGCAGAGAATGAATGACACGCAGAATAAAATCTGCAAAATGTCCCTCACGAGGACGATTTAATCCCCGAGCATTTGGGCCACTGGGAGAGGCTGGGGTTTGAGCTGAATTCAAGACGCGTTCTTCACAGTGGACATACAATCACACAAGCACACTCATACATACATACAGAGCGGGCCTGCAGAGAAGTAATATAACACCCAGAGAACAAGGTGCCACGCCTGACCGCGCCGAGTCGAGGGAGAAAAACAGACCAAGAGAGACGGACAGCAAAAGAGAAAGCGAGGAGCAGAGGAGGGCAGAAACATTATCCCACCTTCCTGCTTTGTGTGCACCAGAGAAAAAGGCCTTTTAACACACATTACACAAGAGCAACAGGCTCGTGTTCATGAGACAAGCTGTATGTGTGTTTGTGTGTCATATGTGTGCAGTTACCATGGTCACTTTCAAGTCTATTATGCAGCTATTAAAGGGGTGATCGATTATGATTTCACTTTTTTAACTTTAGTTAGTGTGTAATGTTGCTGTTAGAGCATAAACAACGTCTGCAAAGTTACAAAGCTCAAAGTTCAATGCAAAGGGAGATATTTTTTTTTTTAAAGAATTCTCTGTTTAAGGACTACAACAAACGGCTGACAGGGACTACAACGAGCTTCTTCCCGGGTTAGTGACATCACTAACCCTAAAATTTACATAAACCCTGACCCTAAGAACACGCAACAAAGGGGGTGAGGCCATGTTGGGCTGCTTTAGAGAAGAGGAAGAGTTGTTGTAGTAGAGTGTTGTTGCCATGCCGTCATTTTACTTCGGACTGCTTCATAAACGAGGGTCAATTCAATGCTGGATTTGCACAAAAGATTAACATGATGGCACATGCTAGTCGATGAGTTGAATCAACTCCACACCAACTACATAAATTTATCCACTAACCATTCAGAAACATCCAGTTGTATTCTAAAAGTTGTAACTTCTTCCTGAGTCTCTCCATCAGTGTCCGACTCCGGTTTGAAGAATGTAAGGCTGAACACATTACTAACAATCATCATTATGGCTGCGTGAGATTCTCCAGCTTTGTTGTTGTTGAGCAACCGAAGCACGAGCTGTTAAAGCTCCACCCTCTTCTGGAAAGTGGGCAGGAGCAGCAGCTCATTTGCATATAAAGGGACACACACAGCATTTTTTTTTTTTTGCTCACACCCAAATAGGGGCAAATTTGCTATAATAAATCAATATTTTGAGCTGAAACTTCACAGACACATCCTGGGGACACCAGTGACTTATATTACATCTTGTAAAAGGGGCATTATAGGTCCCCTTTAAGGCATAACTATTTAACATATATTAAAATAGAAAACAAATTGTTTTTTAAATTGTGATAATAATAATAAAAATATTTCACAATATTACTGTTTTTACTGTATTTTAATCAAATAAAATGCAGCTTTGGAGAGTTTCAAAAACATTTTTAAAAAAAATAGTAATGTGTGTGTACCATAAGAAATAAAAATAATACCCCAATTTCTAAGCAAAAATAAAAATGCTAATTAAATAAAAAATAAATAAAAATGCAAAAAATAATTATTTTTATAGTCATACATAAAAAAACAACCAAAAAAAAAAACAAAGAATAAAAAAAATTATCATATACACACATACATATACATACATATACATATATATATATATATATATATATTACACACACACATATACACACACATATACACACACTTGTATTTTAATATGGTATTACCATTTGTATTTTAATATGATATTACCATGACAACAAAACCATGGCAATGTCATAGTACGTCTTTGTGAAGGACAGAAGTAATGATTCAAGTCAAGTAGGTGTAGGAGTCATGACGTATTCAGCACAAGGAAACAGAGGTCCCAATGTTACAAAGCAGCAAGAGTCACATTTGGTCATTGTTTTGAGGTGAGGGAATCCAATGGGGGCTTGACTGACTAACCACAGAATAAAATGTCAACCCAACCCAAGTTCAAGCCATCGCATTATCATAAGCAATGCGTTCCTTATTTCACAGAACAGACTTACTGTGTGGACGCATTTGACAGAACTTCAGAGAACTGTGCATGCCTTTACCCCCACCCACCTCCCACAATTCATAGCTTCTCTCCATTACATTCATATTTCCGAGGCTTTTATATGAGTCCTGCAGAAGAGCAGTGGCTATTGGCCATGACAAAGGATTAAAGAAGCTTAGTCTCTCTTTTGAGATTCCGGATTCTCTGTTGGTTTGAAAAAGGGGATTACTTCAACAAAAAAAGACCACACTTGTATCCCCCCAAGTTCTTTCGGAAAAGAAACTCTGCTTTTTGTTTAAAGCCTGGTATCGATTTATTTCGAGAGGCCCATGTGGAAATGACTCTTGTTTCGAGAGTCCCTCAGACTGAGATCGGTTCTGGTATGCTTCCTGTCACATGGATGTGGCGAACAGTTTCAAAGTGCAGTTGTGGAGCGAGAGGTGAGCAGCTGGATTCATGGAAAACAAGTTAACTGAAGAGAGCGGACTGGAATCTCTGAGGCACCGGCAGAGGGGTTGAGATTTGTGGACTCGCCCCTGAGAAAACAGGCTGCTCACGCATCACGGTGCCAGGTGTAAAATGCCAGCGTCTGTCGACCGTACCTTGCCAAAACACCATCTATCAATGATATTCAGATTCACTGCTTTTGGGACCCCCAAAAAAGCAGCCTGAACAAAATTCTTCAACGCTTCATTGGCGTTCCATCACATTTAGCTTCCATTACAGTGTGTAAGAATCAAGAATAGGTTAAGAAGTGAGCAAAGCATACTACAGGAGACAAAACATCACAGATGACCTTTTAAAGGTGGTGTTAGGTGAAGTGGAAGCAATTCAGCATTTTAAAGGGAAAGTTCACTACAATTCTTAAATCTTTGCACATGAAGACATGTTGCACCAGGCTTGACTCCAATGGCATTACTGATTGGCAGGCCAAGTTTAAATATCTTTGATGGATGGATGGATGGATGGACAGATGGACAAAGTACATTATATATTGGATGGATGGATGGATGGATGGACAAAGTGCATTTTATATTGGATGGATGGATGGATGGACAAAGTACATTATATATTGGATGGATGGATGGATGAATGGACAAAGTACATTATATATTGGATGGATGGATGGATGGATGGATGGATACTTACGTCTGCACTGAAAGCGATGGATGGATGGATGGATGGATGGATGGATGGATGGATAGACAAAGTACATTATATATTGGATGGATGGATAGATGGACAAAATACATTATATATTGGATGGATGGATGATGGATGGACAAAGTACATTTTATATTGGATGAATGGATGGACAAAGTACATTATATATTGGATGGATGGATGGATAGAAGAACAAAGTACATTATATATTGGACGGATGGATGGATTCTTACGTCTGCACTGAAAGCGATGGATGGATGGATGGATGGACAAAGTACATTATATATTGGATGGATGGACAAAGTACATTATATATTGGATGGATGGATGATGGATGGACAAAGTACATTATATATTGGATGGATGGACAAAGTACATTTTATATTGGATGGATGGATAAAGTACATTATATATTGGATGGATGGATGATGGATGGACAAAGTACATTATATATTGGATGGATGGATGGATGGACAAAGTGCATTTTATATTGGATGGATGGATGGACAAAGTGCATTTTATATTGGATGGATGGATGGACAAAGTACATTATATATTGGATAGATGGATGGATGGATGGATGGACAAAGTGCATTTTATATTGGATGGATGGATGGACAAAGTACATTATATATTGGATGGATGGATGGATAGAAGAACAAAGTACATTATATATTGGACGGATGGATGGATTCTTACGTCTGCACTGAAAGCGATGGATGGATGGATGGATGGATGGATGGACAAAGTACATTTTATATTGGATGGATGGACAAAGTACATTTTATATTGGATGGATGGACAAAGTACATTATATATTGGATGGATGGATGATGGATGGACAAAGTACATTATATATTGGATGGATGGATGGATGGACAAAGTGCATTGTATATTGGATGGATGGATGGACAAAGTACATTATATATTGGATGAATGGATGGATGGATGGACAAAGTGTATTTTATATTGGATGGATGGATGGACAAAGTACATTATATATTGGATGGATGGATGGATAGAAGAACAAAGTACATTATATATTGGATGGATGAATGGATGGATACTTACGTCTGCACTGAAAGCGATGGATGGACAAAGTACATTTTATATTGGATGGATGGATGGATGGATGATGAATGGATGGACAAAGTACATTATATATTGGATGGATGGATGGATGGATGGATGGACAAAGTACATTATATATTGGATGGATGGATGGATGGACAAAGTACATTATATATTGGATGGATGGATGGATCAGGATGGATCTCCTCATCCTGATCTCCTTTTCCTTTTCTTATCATTCAGATTCAAATTGCATAGCTAATATAATTCAAATTCCACTCATGAAATGAAAGTCAGCCAATTCTTAAATTGACTCATTTTTTGGTGTGTTCACAAAAAGCTAACATATGGCTTCAGAAAGCTTGGAATACAATTCATACAATCTACTATGGTGCTTATTGGAGCTTAAAAGTGCCTGATGACCGTATGCTTTCAATGCATGGAAAGTACAGCTCTGGCATTTTGTTAAACGTGTTTGTGTTTTACAATAGAAAAAGTCATGCAGGTTTTTTCTTAATGAAATTAAAGAAATTAATTTTCAATTTTAGGTGAACTATACCTTTAAATGCACGAGAACCTCTGACACTGTGCAGAAAAACAGTGAAAAGTATGTGATTCCTTCTGAAATTCTTTCCTTGTGATAACGCAAGGATCAGATCCATCAGTAAGGGGGTCTATGATACCGGTGAGACCGATATCAGCGTTGGAGTCTTATCTCTGGGCACATGTTTCTCTCTCAAAGTGCCTGGAGTGCATTACAGCACAGATGAAAGAACCTGCATTTTACGCCACATTGAAATGAACACCTTAATTGCCTACAGAAGGTGTGTGCTCAGGATGACGCCAGCAAGGTTAAAACTGCAATGATGGCCGAGATGAACTTTTGAGAACACAGCGAGATGGTCTAGACAGATATGTCCAGGTGGCATTTCTAAAAAAACTTCTAGTCAAACAAAATCATGTAATATTCATCACATGGCAGGCCTCAGAGGAGAAGAACTGCACATCAAAATCTGCTCGCAAAATCTCTCTCAGCCACAACGACTTATCGACAATGACAGAAAGAGGTTTCAACCTGGTGCACGGCACAACAGTGACATCCAAAAAACACACTGTAGATACGTACTAGCTCAAAGGTGTTTTTAAACGTGAATTTAGGTCACAGTGAGTCACAGATGTAGCTCGAATAAGCATAAAAAACCTCATGACTCGTAGCAAGCCTGGCTGATGGCAAAAAACGCACAGCCAGAAAGAGAGCAGTTCTACACATCCCCACACTCCCATGAGACAAAGCCCAGCGCATTCTCATACCACAGCCTTCACATGCTCCTGAGCTCTAAAAAAGGCCTGCTCAGAGACGGCCTATGAATAGAGCGCATTGTCATCCACAGGCCTTAATGTGTCCACGGTTTCATAGAGGCAGGGCCTCTGGGCTGGTGGAGCTGAATAATTAAAGAAGAGTTCTGCATTGAAAGAGTCAGGGTGCAGAGCGGCAGGCGGTCTGCTATGGCTCATGAGCCTCAATCTTTCTTTCTTTCTTTCTATCGCTCTCCATTCCAGAAGCACTAACCGCCCATGATATTGTGTTTGCCTTGGTAAAATGAGATTGTTCCCGAGTCCTTCAGCGAGGGGCTCGTCGAGTTGATAGTTTGGATAACAAGCCAAGTGTTCTGTCAGCATCTGTTGGAAGAGGATACAAAATATCTACCCTACCACAATAGTTCTGTACTACATTCTAGTAGGTTGCCTACCAAGTTGGCACATGCGAAGGTAGGCAGCAAACTCACTACCACACTTGAGACAAATTCAATGGCATTATTGTATACATAGTTAATAGATAAGGCAATCCTAGAACTTCTAAAGTATTCTAGAATTTCAGCAAGCTCAGTAGAAAAAAAAATGGCGGATGAAGTAAGAGAAAAGTGGATATTTAATGAAATTCAATATCAAAAAGCATCTATAAGCTATATCTAAATAAAATAATAATATATTTAATTAATAACATAAATAACAAATAAGTAAGCAATAAGGTACGAGAGGCTGTGCTGTATCGTGAATAAGTCAAGGCTGAAGGGCATTGTTAGGCACAACGCGAAGCGGTCGGTTACCACACAATACAAATATTAAAGCCAAAAATATGTATCAACGCAACTTTCATGAAGTAAACTTTCAGTAAAGCCTTCTTTTTGCCGAAAAAAATAGTCCCTGACCGTAAACAGCAACAGAAGTTACATTATTACGCCATTAGATGGCGGCAAAGACTGTCTTTATGAGTGTGTCAGTCAGTAGAGAAGACTTTTATATTGAAAAGACTGAATTGTTGTGAACACGGAACAAGAAGTAACTGACAAATGCTTGACTAGCGCTGTCAGTCACGGGAAAATCCCTTAACTGTTAAAAGGACAAGATATTGCAGCGGACATTTAAACATGTTTTTTATTATGAACATAGGATTGACCTGAAGGAAAATGCTAAATTTGAATGCAGGTAATAAACTCGTTCAATCGATCTCTTTCTCACAATACTCTTCTACATAATACAGTAAGCTTCAATATACAATATCAATTGAGAACAAACAGTTTACATTGCTAAGAGTGGTTGCTAAGGGTGTTGTATAGTGATACACAGAACCATTGGGTGAAGCAGTCATAGCCGTGTTTTATCGTGAATAACACACAGCTATCGACCAATCAGAATCAAGGACAGGAACTAACCGTTTTATAATATATAATATTTAATAAAAATATTGGTAACACTTTACAATAAGGTTCATTAGTTAAACATTAGTTAATGTATTAACTAACATGAACTAACCATGAGCAACACATTTGTTACTGTATTTACTAATCTTCATTAACGTTAATGAAAATACAGTTGTTCATTGTTTGTTCATGTTAGTTCACAGTGCATTAACTAATGTTAACAAGATTTTAATAATGTATTAGTAAATGTTGAAACTAACATTAACAAAGATTAATAAATAAGTGCAGTTCATTATTAGTTCATGTTAACTAATGTAGTTAACTAATGTTAACTAATGAACCTTATTGTAAAGTGTTACCAAAATATTGAATAATATTAAGTAATAATAAATAAAAATTAAATGTTGATGCTTATGAGAGTACTGTGCATTAAAATCAGTGGACTATAAATATAGTTATATTTCATTCAATTTTAAAAAGCATCTACAAGCTAAATATTTTTTTTTTTTAAATAAAAAACATTCTTGTGCTTCTTTATTATTATTAATAATTAAGAAAATATGTTAATGATTATGAGAATACTGTGTTATTAGCAACATGTCAAACTATTGGAACTCAAAAGTGAGTCAAAAGTGAGCAGACCAATAGGATTTCACAAAGGGCGGGGTCAAGCGATTGACAAAATGTACTTTCACTCATCACTTGCAGTGATCACAGCTGATTATAACACAAACTATGATTTCTCTGGAAGAGATTTTAAAGAGATTAGTTAGCTGTCTATGTAGGTAGTAGACAACAATATAGCTCACTATTTCCCGTTTTACTCTCCTTTAGTTTCATGGCATCTCTCTCCGACTCTCAACGCCTCATTTTTCTCAATTGTCCAACTACTAGAAATGTGCCCCAGAACAAAATGTAAAAATCCGTGGCTGCTAAAACTTTAACAACCTATGCTGCAGTGTGCAAAAACACAAAAGAACATTCTTTCCCGAGCTGGGAATGTGAAATTGAAAACAGCGAGCGTTAGCCAACAGTTCGCCTCTTTTATTTTTTTTTTGTGTCCGTGTAGAGAGATCCTAAGCAGAGTCTCTTTTAAATATGGACTTAAAGCATCCCACTGCTGATATTCCAGAATTTGTCATTGATATATAAACTTGTACAATGTACAAAGTCACATATTTGGCAGCTTGCCCGGGCTGGATCCATGAGCTGCGGGTAGCGGTTGGGAAGGGCCCGTGAACACACGCAAATACCGACTACACTGAATAGTGCCGTTCTAAATGGTCTAAATAACAGAAATGCCTTTTATTCTTATTGGTTGGACAGGCATTTCAAATTACAGTTGGCTTAGCATCTATGCACATTCTCCATTCCACACGGATCAAATATGCACCCCATTTGTCCTGTTTAAACAAATGGCCTTCTAGCTTTAATCAATTAGAAATCATACTGTCTTTAAGCATAATACTAACGCATCTCTTAAAGGTTTTAAGTCTATACTAAAAACCCAAAACAAAAACTATGACCCTGATTTCATCATTACTAAACTGATTTGTAAGTGAAATCCTAGCTTTGTTGTTGCAATTGATGTTTATTTGTCTTGCGTAATGAGCAAACATTGGATAAAAAATGGATAATGGTTCTGGATACACAAAATATACGTTTTCTAAGGGTTAGTTAACCCAAAAATGAAAATTCTGTCATTAATTACTCACCCTCATGTCGTTCCAAACCAGTAAGATTTTTGTTCATCTTCAGAACACAAATTAAGATATTTTTGATGAAATCTGAGAGATTTCTGTCCCTCTATAGACTGCTACGCAACTTACACAAATTTTCTGAAGAGACACAATCACTTTATATGATGAATAGATTTAATTTAGGCTTTTACTCACACATATTGTTCAGCGAACATAAACAGAAGCTCAAACAAACCTGCTTAATGTACGAGAACAAACCTCTTGCAGAAGCTCAAACGTGCTGCGTAACACACGAGAATGAACCTCATTGGTTCTCGCATACATCATGAAAACATGCTTGAGCTTCCATTTACCACAACTGATGTGTGAATATTTATATGTGTATATAAGCCTAAATTAAACCTGTTCATCACATAAAGCGATTGAGTCTCTTTAAAAAATTTGGACTAAACCGCTCTATTCATATGGATTAGTTTTACGATCTCTTCATGAACAACAAAGTGTTACCGTTCAAAAGTGTAGCTGTCTATGGAGGAACAGAAAGCTCTCAGATTTCATCAAAAAGATCTTCATTTGTGTTCAGAAGATGAACAAAAGGCTTACGGGTTCTGAAACGACATGAGGGTGAGTAATTAATGACAGAATTTTCATTTTTGGGTGAACTAACCCTTTAAAACTTTTTACATTTGTTTACTTGTTAGAGTAAACTAAAACTAAAAACAAAAAAAAGTTAACTGAAATAAAATACACATTTTAATTAAACAAAAAACAAACATTTTATTTCAGCTAGTTGCAAAAACGACATTTCTCATTTTTAGGTATAGGTATGAAACAAATTCACAAACAGTCTTTTCAAAACAGTCAACCACACAGTATTGTTATTTCTGTGTTACAAAGTTACCGAATGTCACAGAAGAATGGTAATAAAAGTTTACAGCCAGGATATAAACACTGATGTATATGGAAGTGATCGAAATAGAGTAAAAAACTTTTTAAAGAAACATGGTGCTTCAAATAACGATTGTAACGACTACATCGTTACACCACCAGGTGGCGACAAATGACTGTTAAAAAATGTATCTGTCATTGAATCATTCATTTAAGAGAATCATTCAAAAAACACAGATTCTTCAAGTATTTACTTATTTATGAATCGTGATTCTCAATTTATCCAGAACCGTGCAGCTAAAACGTAAAAATTATAAAAACTATAGACATGTTTAAAAAAAGCTAATAAAAATTACAAAAACACAACAAAAACTAAAATGAAAACAGAAAATATAAATTCTAATTAAAAATATTAATAAAACAATAATTGTATTTCAGTGATATGATATAATAACACTATTATAACACTATAATAACACTACTTGACGCAGTGTCTTCAAAGCGGCATAATGACCAAAAATATTCGTCTGCCTATGCATATCGTTTTTTTCCTCACTTTAACTCACCCATTTCTGTATTATTTTAACTTTGCCTCACATTCACTGTGAGCGAAATGTTTAAAAATGAGAGATGATACCAATCAAAGCGCTGCGGACAGATAAGAGAAAAGGAACGGGTCTCTAAAGGCTTGGAAACACAAGCACATTGTTCCTGAGCAGCACTGTGATGTAAACAGAGGACTTGATTGAGACCACATGACTGCATTCCTATAGCAGCTTCAGAGACACACACAGGAGATGGACAGTAAAACTGCCACGGCTGCTGCTGTCCAGCTGTGCAACCGCTGCCTGTCTGTCAGCCCTGCTGCCTGTCTGTCTGTTGCAGGATCACGTGACTACAGCATTCTCAAAGCATGTCAGCTATTTAATATGTCAGGACAGAAAATGTGAGAGGTGCTTGCCCACGCAAAACTTCCTGCCGTGATGCTAGAGTGTTGTAAGAGGTTGCCAGGGCTTAGCTATATGGTTGGTACTTGCTAGTAAGGTTTGTTAGTTGGTGACTGGTTGGTGGCTCGGGTCCTTCCTTCAGTGCAAACATATGGGATTTTTTTTCACCCATTTTATCGTCTCCAAACAAAAATCACCAGTTAAAGGGTTTTTGCACCAGGTGGTTATAGAAACTTAGTTATAGGAACTTGTCACCAGGGCCATCCCCCGAGAACAAAATTTCCCCTAGGGCCATATTCCTGGTTGCATCTGCACCACAAGTAGGAACTCTGAACTTTGTGACGTTAGACAACCGACAGCGACGTCATTTAAGCGCGGCATTCACAATATCAACTCGTCCATAGCGTAAAGGTTGAGAAGTGCCTGGACTTCGCCATCGGTCCATCTATCGCTGTTTTCCATGTTTGTGGAGTAAGATTATGTAAACTGTGTGTTCGTAAAAAGCTTTTCAAAAATGGAAGGAAACGGTATTTCGTATAGCATGCGTTTATCCAATCAGCGTACACTTACGTCAATGGTAGTACCTATTGTGCTGGGTTAGACCCTACTCTAAAGTATGAGCTAATTTAGTCCCCCAAAAGGCGTTCCAATAACTAAAATCACTCCCAGTTCCTGCGGTGCGAACACGCCAAAAAGCGGGTACTTCCGTCCAACCCTAGTGTCAATTCTAAAGCACTAGTGTTGCCAAACAAACCTTTTTCTGGAACACTCATTGATCAGATACACAGATATCCCGGCCCCAAACTCACACCATTGGTTGAGTCAATGTTGCTGTAGTCGGGACATTCAAACATACAAAGCAATGTTTTAATAGTGACATCATGTTTATACTTTTCAAAGGGAATCAACCTACGAATGTCATGCTTATAGCCGTCTCTGTATATGAAGCTGGAATAGGAGCAAGTACACATAACGAAACAATTACACACTTCAGCTTTAAGACCTGAATGTTGCAGATTTCTTCAGAAGGGTTCAAGATTTCCATCTGAAACAAATCGAGCCTCTTCTCTACATGCAGTTATCAAGGTTCACTAAGGGCAACACAGACATCTGTTACGTTTTAACACCAAACTGAACACATGTGCAATCTAATGTGGTAAAATATTTCACTTATTAAACTCATTCAACGCCACTTTCACCTCCAATTACGAGTGTATCAAGGCTTAACGGCTGAATTAGAGCTCTTAGTCCGAATAGTTACCCTATAACACAAGAAAAAAAAAAGTTTAGCGCTGGAGCTATTTGTAAGAGACATTGGAAGATCCAGGCAAAAACACTTCAAGCCAGTTAGCAGTGTTTTCTTCATCTAGCTCAAATAGAAACAATGTCCGAGTTACATCCCCAAAATTTGGGACATGCTTTCAGCTAGGGCTGGACGATTAATCGAAAAGTAATCGAAACCGAAATTCAGAACCTCTAACGACGTAATTTTCCCATGTCGGTTATTTCGTTTTTTTAATCCTATTAATACTTCCCACTTAAAAACATACTACCGTGTGTGTAGCCATGTGACTCCGCCCCGTCCAGTCAACACGCAGGTGAACGCAGAGTCAACACAGAGACGGCGCGCGAGCGGTGAGCCTTCACTAAACTTTGTCAGTTGTATGTGTTTTAAGGTTTGCAAGTTTAGACATTCAAGCGATTTAGACGATCGGATGTGTATTATTATATCGAGCTACCGTGCTCGCGCAGCTGCATTGTGCTAATTTATCTTTATCTGATTTACAACAAGCAGAAATCTGTAAGAAATGTTACGAACCATAGATAAAATAACTGCTGAAAGTGAGCTGTTACGTCAGATCACTCTTTCAAAAGGAAAAAATATCCCACCTTTAATAGTCAAGTAAATTTACAGTACAAACCTTGTAAGTGAACTATGAGGGCAAAAAAACAACAACAACAAACAAACTAAATAATCGTAATCGAGGTAAAATGTTCAATTAATCGAGGTTTTGATTTTAGGCCATAATCGTCCAGCCCTACTTTCAGCTGCGATAAAGAAGCAAATGTTATTTCAGTAGCGCATTATTTACAGCATTATGAAACACCAGGTGTCTTTCTGTCTATTTACTTGGCACATTTTTCTGTAATCAGGACAGACAGAAGGTTCGGAGGAAATAAGCTTGCACCTTTCACTTAGTGATGGGGTTAAAGGTCATTGTGAGCCGGATGTGGTTGCAGAGTGGTCAGCGGGCCAAGCAGGCGCTCTTCTGAGGCAGCTGTGTCCTCGAATGAGGCTTTGGTTACAAATGCAGCATTAAGTTACAGCCTGATAACACAGTCATATAGCAAAAAATATGCACTCAATTCCCTGTATAAGAAATGTCTTTCAAGAGCAGGAGGAGATTTAGCTTCACTGAAGCTGTAGAGCAAGTCAGCAAGGTGTGAAATTGTTTACTGCCTTTCATAAAGCTATAAGTGGCTTCTACACTAATACCGGTAAATGGTGCAAGTTTTAACGTTTATTAAGTGTTTATGAATAAAATCCAGCTTGGATTAGTATGAAGAGCTTGTCCGTACGTCTCCCTCTTCTTCGATGGCTCCAGTTATGCTATGTTGGACTGATTTCTACAAGATTATCTCATAGGCATCCTATGACACTTTTCCAACAGTCACAACAACAACAACGAAAAAAAATGACAATCCATGCATAACATGTGGGAAAACTGATGTGTACAGGCATGTACAGAACTTGTATAACTTTGGTCTCAGTATCATATCATTAAGAAAGCTTATTTGGAGTTAGAGCACATGAAACATATATGCTAACAGGATTTTGAAGTCTCTCGTGTGATCTCAATTTGTATGTGCTCGTGAAATACAATATGTTTGTTTAGGCAAAGAAAAACTGACTTTGTCAGACGAATCCTCTCCATTAGATCTTAACATCTGCTTTGAGTGGGGGGTCACAGGGTCAGCGGACAACAGTGATTGGATGAAAGCGGCGGATAAGCAGTTTGGAGGTCAGTAGGATGACATAATCCCACAAGGCTAACAGCAGTCAAAGGAGATTTGTGGTAATAGATCTCCTTTATCACGCTTCATGAAGATGCAAGTGCGAGTTCGCTTTCTTAGTGTACCTTATGAAACATGTCAAGAACATGTCTAGTTTATGGTTCACCCCAAAATTAAGTAAATTAAGCCTTATTTAGCATTGTGACCTAATTTTGAAGGTAATTTCGACTACAAAATTATTATTGTCAATTTTCTTCAAGGTGTCCTTGATTACGATTTAACTTTTTTAACTTTAGTTAGTGTGTAATGTTGCTGTTAGAGCATAAACAACATCTGCAAAGTTACGATGCTCAAAGTTCGATGCAAAGAGAGATATTTTCTTTTACAGAAATCGCTTTATAAGGACTACAACAAACGGCTGATAGGGATTACAACGAGCTTCTTCCCGGGTTGGTGACATCACAAACCCCGCCCCCGGGAACATGCAACAAAGGGGGTGAGGTCATGTTGGGTTGCTTTAGAGAAGAGGAAGAGTTGTTGTAGTAGAGTGTTGTTGCCATGCCGTCATTTTACTTCGGACTGCTTCACAAACGAGGGTCAATTCAACGCTGGATTTGCACAAAAGATTAACATGACGGCACATGCTAGTCGATGAGTTGAATCAACTCCACAGCAACTACATACATTTAACCACTAACCATTCAGAAACCTCCAGTTGCATTCTAAAAGTTGTAACTTCTTCCTGAGTCTCTCCATCAGTGTCTGACTCCGGTTTGAACAATGTAAGGCTGAACACCGTTACTGACAATTATCATTTTGACTGCGTGAGATTCTCTAGCTTTGTTGTTGTTGAGCAACCGAAGCGTGAGCAGTAGCTCATTTGCGTGTAAGGGACACACAAAAATGGCGTGTTTTTGCTCACACCCAAATAGGGGCAAATTTTACAAGCTATAAATGATCTGTGGGATATTTTTAGCTGAAACTCCAAAGATAAATTCTAGGGACACCAGAGAGAATTATAGTACATCTTGTGAAAAGGGGCATAATAGGTCCCCTTTATTGGTGGTTCTCATTATATATATTTTTTTTTAAATTACAACTAAATGTTTAATATGATATGATTTCTTCATGTTATGGTAATGAGAATTGGGGAATGAGATGAGGGAATGTGCCTAATTATCATGAAAATGTCTTAAAATCTGGCTCATTTTTAATATGCAAAATATAATTTCTTAATGATTTGGGGTGAAATTAAATGTGATCTGGACATGTTCTTGAAGCTTCCGGAGATTCATCCATCCTAGAACAACTCAATATAAGGCAAGGTAAAAAGGCAAAAAACAGCATGTTTCAGCTCATTAACCTACATTTGCATCATGAGGAAGTGAGACGTCCAAGGAAGAGAAAAAACCTGCTGGTGTGATATCGTGAACAGGGAAGTGCTGTTTAATATTAATTTTTCTATGGAATACTGGGAGAGGGTGGAAACCGGGACTCATGGTATTTGCTCCCACAGAGACTAAAGAGACGGAGAGAGGAAATGATGTCAGTCATACCAGATGCCACAGAATCTGTTAATAACTTATAGGTAAACAAACCATACATGTCCTACTTAATCTTTACAAAAATCAACCAATAGCTAACAAACGTCAAAAATAACATTAAAACTGCTGGTAAAGCAGTGAGATGCCGTCTGTCTGGCACAGCTTACGAATAATTTATGGCATTTAGCAAATGTCATGATCTCCCCATGTCCACGCACAGGTGACTGGCAGTGACACAACCTCAGCACCGCTATCTTGCACCACACGTGGCGTCGCGACCCCACTGCACAACCCCTGTCAGCCTTTATCAGAGCCCATAACATACCTCACAACATTCCATCACTTCCTCTATCTTCTTCTTTACTGACCAAATAGCAACACTAAATACTTTACACTAAAAATCCAGCATCTTTCTTTACAGGCTAACATAGCACTACAAATCTGCAAGAGAAATTATTTATATATAGTGGTAACCCAGGAAACTGAAACTAAACAGAGCAGGGAAACAGGAACTAAAGGAAACAAAACAGAATATCAAAATAAGAGTCCATAACCATGACAATATAAATCTTTGAATATTAGTGTCAAATGTGCAAAAATAATTTCAAAACATCAATAAAACATCTTTACATACATTTATAGTCCTTTGTGCTGACATTCTCAACAGACAAGGCCTCAAATCAGGGGTCAAAAAGAGGTTCTTTTCTTCCACAACCAGCATGACCCCTGTTTAACAACTTAACCTTTTCACTTACTAACAGTGTTACCCTAAGGGTGAAATGAGATCCATTCATTCTTTATTTGGCATGAACGAGACTAATACGGAGTTTGAAGAATCAGTATCCATTAAGAGTCTGCCAGCATAGACAGAAGACCACTGAGAGAAACTCTCAGCAATCTGGGGATGATTTCCAAGCCACGTAAATCAAAATCAACCATTCTATCGCAAACAAGCCTCATGTGTAAGTAAACGATGCGTAGTATAAATAAAACCTTTGTTGCTTAAAACTAAACCATGTTTGACTTATAAATGGAGGCAGTGAAACACACAATAACTTTGTTACATTGTATGCAAACTTTAGGAAACACAATATTGCCCTTAAGGACATCATAGGTCAGTAAACAGACGCAAATCTTTCTTTGCAAACTGATGAGCAGACGTTCTGTAATTTCCAGGCCTTTCATCCTGTGCCAACACACTGAGATAATCACCTCTCCATGAGCGCAGTGCTAAACAGCACCACAAGCTAAGCTGGAATGGCAAGGGAGCATCTTATTTCTACAAAGGCAAACACAAACACAAGCAGAGGTTCAGAAGAATCATACAGGGCTGCAGAAAGAGGGAATCGAGCCAGAATATTCCCTCCACCGCAGTCATAAAGTGAGGCAAAACGTTTAAATGCAAAACGAGCTGATTAAGGCTAACGAAGCTTGAAGGGCAGCTAAAAATACTCGTGTCCACTTGCAGATGGAGCAGCCTGTGATCATCTTTAAAGGGGACATCGGATGCCCATTTTTTTCAAGATGTAATTTAAGTCTCAGGTGTCCCCAGAATGTCTCTGAAGTTTCAGCTCAAAATACCTCACAGATCATTTATTATACCATGTTGCAAATACCCAATTTTGAGTGCATGCAAAATCATGCTGTTTTCGTGCATGTGTCTTTAAATGCAAATGAGCTGCTGCTCCCCACCCCCTTTCCAGGAAGGGCTTCTTTCAATAGCTCCTGCCTTAGAGATGGGAAAATAAATCGATGCAATCTCGAATCGAGAAATGATTCTGGATCGATTCTGAGATTTTCCAAATGCATCACGATTCTCTCTCGAATAGTTAGCTTAGTTTTTAACAGCAGATGGCGTTGCGTGCTTTACAAACAGCCGTATTCTGCTTGCTTCCAATTTCTTACACACACCACTTTAACCTTCTATAAAATCATCATTCATAAAAGTTCAAAAAGGTTGAAGCGAATTACAAGGGTGTTTGCAGTGGGCTGTTTACATGAATTTTGCGTCATAAAAGCATTCTGAGGTGCAAGTACTTTCCCAGATTCAGCCGAATGCACGAGCGCTCTCCTTCATGAGCATTTGAGCGCGCGGTTAAATACTAGCTTAGAGTGCCATCTGCTGTTAAAACTAAGCTCAGAGTTGATTCGAGAGAGAATTGCGATGCATTCAGAAAATCTCAGAATCGATCCACAAATCGAGAAGCATAAATTTATTTCGCAGCCCTATCCTGCCTGCATCGGATACTCTGCCAAATACTAACAAAACATCTGCTTGGTTTTGATTATCACCTATATCGCGTTATATTTTAAATGTAAATGCGCGACAAGTGCACTCAAATAGAGAGCAACGCGGAGTGTTGCGACGCGCTCGTTTTTCCCAGGCACATCTACTCTACACTGCAGCGAGATTTTGACTTTTCAGAATGCCGCAAGTGCACTGCAGGTCATGTGACAAGAACCAACCAATCAGCTTCGGCCTTTCCATAACAGCGAAAGCTTAGCCAAGATGGACGAACAGCTGATCACAGCTGTACAGGGCGGGGTTTTTTATTTCTCATTTCCATAAATATATCTAGTAGTAGAGCTAATGCAAGGGCTGGAAATACATTTATCCTTGCTTTAAGTTCTCCGTCTTCATGGAGAATGCGGCTCATGATTTTGAAAAGAAAGAAAGTGGCCGGCGTTTTTCACATTTTTAGATGAGACATGAACAGCCTATAAATCGACTGTATAAAAAGTATAAGAGGATAAAAATAATAAAAGCAAAAATGTGTCACCAAATATTCTTGGGAGGCCGTTAATATACCTGGGTTCACAAAGTCTATAGATGCATCTGAAAAAGAATACTTTTATACTATATAGTGCGCAAAAAAACTCTGTATGCGCACAGAGTAGTATGTCTGAAATCATAGTATTCGAAAAACAGTAGGCGAAAAGTACCCGGATGACTTACTACTTCCGGTGAGATTCTGAAGTGTGCATACGATGGACACGTTACTATCCCATAAGGCCACGGGAGAAGATTTTTGAAAGTTGAAAGGACGTAACTGACGCTGGTAGGTCATGTGACAGTAACAACGTGGAGGATGCAGTACGTCCGAATTCATTCATACTACACGCATTTGTACTATATAGAACGTACTTTTTCAACGGTCGTGAAGTAAATTTAAATTCAAATGTAGTACCTACTCAACAGTACGTGATTTCGGATGCAACGTACGTGTGGGAAGCACTGCATTCCACATCGCCTACGATATAATTGATAACTGTAGACAATACATACAGCACACCTATCCATAAATGAAAGCCATGACTGGTTTATAAAAGGTGTGGTCCTACATGCTTAGTTTACATTGTCTACTTAGAGATATATATTTAAGCAGTGAGCGAATTATTCAATGACTTTCGCGAAACCTGTGGGCTAACCATCTTAAGACATTTTAAACAAAACACTGATATTTTTGACATATTTATTATGCAAATCTATATTAAAGTGACAAATAATGATATTTTATCAAAGTACCATCCCATACTAAGCACTCAAGCAGCTGTTACTATGGTTACCTCCTTAGGCAAACGTGACTACTTTTCACAACCGTCTGTTTGTCGCTTTCTCACTAACATCCCTCCCGTTTAAGCCTAAAATGATCTGCTATTCTAAGCTAGTTTCAGCTGGTCTTCCAACCTAGCCATGCTAGTCTTTAGCTTAACTAGCTGGTCTCTAAGCTTAAAAAAACACCCAAAACCAGCCAACAGATCAACCCAACCAGACTGAGAGACTAGCTAAAACCAACAAACTGCATTAGGCTAGTTTAAGATGTTTTTAGCAGGGTTGTAATCTACCTTTTAACAATCTAATGTTTAAATGAACACATACCCGCCCCATCAGTATCTAAATCATAACATGTAACTGTGGGTTTAGTACCCATTCAGCTTTCTGTAAGACAAACTCAACACTAAACACAAAGAATATCTGAGATGTATCTACTGATGGCCCGTTAAATCCACTGACTGTGATTTGTTTGGTATAAAATGATGCTGGTTTCCCCTACACAGGTTGGCGCAGTGTTTTAGGATCATTTGGAGATACAGGCCTGGAAATTTGAGGCAGGGTTAACAAATGCACAAGCACTTATCGCCTTAAATGGTTCAGATCTACACACAGCAGACAATCGCACATGCCACACACACACATTACACACACACAAGAACCACCAGGCACTACAAATAAAATGGAAAAAGGAGCATTAGCAAACAGTTCACTCAATTCAGTTTGCTTATGTCAGATGCCAAAATTCTCAACATGACAAATGATTTAAATATTACATGTCTGTATTCTGTCCGACTCCAAATTCTGTGCAAAATCACAATGCTGCACAAGAGCCATACAAAAACATGGAGCCGCCAATAATTGGTTTGGGCGATAACTGATTCTTTATGACTGATATCATTATGTTTGTTCCCTAACTAATATGATTTATTGGTAAACCCAGTTTTTTGTTGTTTTACGAATATGAATATGCATGAATTTTATATGAAGGGAAATTAGCACTGTCACATTAATGAATAAAAAATGTTTTTATTGTTGAAGTCCAATAATTATTTATAAATGCTATCGATTAAAATGAAATGAAAAAATTGAAATAAAGCAATAATTAAAAGTCTGTTCATGACTATTCTGTATCTAAACATTAAAATACACTGCATAAATCATGAAAAAATAATATTTTTACATTTCTGGTTCTGTGCAAAGGATGCAGCATCAGAACAGCTTTAAACTTTGTTGCTGCCTGTCATGACAAGAGCATACGTTTCCATATTTTTATGAATCCATAATTTCATGTTTCTATATTTCACATTAAAAACGTTCATTTCAATTATAATCCTGTGTAAATTAATTTATGCAGCATTAGACAGTCTGTGTCTTTTTGTGGTATAAATGCAGCTTCAGATGCAGCTTTTGCAGTGTAAAGATGGCATATATGGCGATGCATTTGTGAGGAACTGCTTGTTTACCTAAATGCTGGTGTACTGAAGACGTTATACTGGCATGAATAACAACGCAGCCACAGAAATTCAAAAAATATTAACGGGTACATGAAGATTCCAAGGCAGTATTTTGACCGCTGGTCTCTAGGGAAACGCATTTTCAAAATCCTAACGGAAAAATCAATTCTGAAGTCTTTGAATGGTTTCCTCAAGGTCAAATAGATACATTGTAACAAAGAAAAATGCGGCGGGAGTTACAGCAGACGAACGAGAGAACGCCTTTACGAACACAACCTCAGTGCTGCTGCGGGGATAATAATTGGCTCCAACATCTGGTGTTGGTTGTGTTGGTATGGTGGTGGAGGTAGTGGTGGGTTTTCGGGTGGGAGGAGGAGGAGAGGGGGCCGTTAAAGTATCCTCCGCAACAACCATATTGTCGAACGAAATAAGTCATTTAAAATGTCAATCATACCTTCGGATAACTCCAGCTCCAGCTCAGCCAATCTGGCCCGCACTTCCAATGGAAGGGGCAGCGCATCGCGGTCCGCCATTGTCCGTTCAAGGGGGTAAAAATCACTCTCGTCCTCTTTCTTCGACTCTTTCAGCGCTGCTGCCGTTTCTCCGCGTCGCAGCGGTGCATAAGGAGGGCTGGGGGAGACGCGTGTCCAAAAACAAACTGTTCTGTGTGAACGATAGTGCTCGGAGATTTTCTGTCCCTCTCAACGAAGCCCCGCCATATCTGAAGGGCTCCGCCGTTAGAGTCAGCAGTGTAAGATGTGGACTGTCAGTGCGGTGAAGCTCGCAGATCGGAGCGGTGTGTGCGTCTCTCCCTCTCTTTCTCTCTGTCACTCTCTCATGACGCAAGGCGAGTGTGATTTTTACAGCCGCAAGGGGGCGACAGAACGCCTTTGTTTATGTGTCCATAAATAATTATTTCATACTGAGAATACCTGTTCAGGTTACATTTATATAATATATATTTATGTTATTATTATAAATAAACAAACAGACACGAAATTACGAAATAAAATGTTAAATATTGAAAGTGCCGGTAAAGTGACAGTAAAGACATTTATAATGTTACAAAAGATTTATGATGTTATAAATGCTGTTCTTTTGAACTTTCTGAATGCTGAACAAAATAGACAAAAATATTAAGCAGCACAACTGTTTTCAACATTGATAATAATAAGAAATGTTTCTTTGAGCAGCAAATCAGCGTATTAGATTGATTTGTGAAGGATCACGTGACTGAAGACTGGAGTAATGATGCTGAAAATTCATCTTTGATATCACATGAATAAATTACATTATTTAATATATATATATATATATATATATATATATATATATAGAAAACATGTATTGTAATAATAATAATATTTCACAGTATTACTGTTCACAGACTTGGTGAGCATAAGAGGTTTCTTATAAAAACATTTTAAAAATTTACCAACCGTAGACTTTTCAACAGTGGTGTATACACCAATAACCATTCCATATGCAATATATAAGAAATAGTGTCCTAAAGTTTGTGATCACATTGAAAATCTGGGATTTTTTAATCTACATCTTCAAAACAAAGAAACGTCATGATGTAAAATGAAGAAATATTTAGGAAATCTGCACTATTTTCAGGCCACCAATCAAATAAATTTGACATTGTTCATGCAGCTTGATTGCTGTTGTCAAATAAAGCAAAAGTGGGACAAACCAAATTCTAATAAATTCATGTACATTTTCAGTGTAACATTTCACACACACACACATATGCTACATTGAAGCATTTTAACTGTTGTTCTCAGACTATTTGACTGATAATTCTGTTGGTTGCATTAACACCTCAAAATGGTTTTTTAACCGCATACTGAAAAGACCTGGAGATCTCTTTTATTCGTGTGGTGGTAAACCTATTGCATTTGATGTCTTAAACAAGGTTGAACTCTATTATTAACGCTTATGTTCTGCCACCTTGTGGTCATAATTGTGAGCAAACATAACATTGAGATTGAAAATATGACTTAAAGGGATAGTTCACCCAAAAATGAAAATTCTGTCAATTACTCACCCTCAAGTTGTTCCAAACCTGTATGAATTTCTTTCTTCCGTTGAACAAAAAAGAAGATATTCTGAAGAATATGGGTAACCAAACAGTCGATGGCCCCACTGACTTCCAAAGTATGGAAAAAATTACTATGGAAGTCAACAGGGACCAGAAACTGTTTGGTTACAGACGTTCTTTAAAATATCTTCTTTTGTGTTCAACAGAAGAAAATAATTATTCAGGCTTAGAACAACTCGAGGGTGAGTAAATGACAAAATTTTCATTTTTGGGTGAACTATCCCTTTAAGTACACAAAACAAAACAGACCTACTTAGACACAGGATTTCTCATTAACATTTATTTATTATTTTTTTTCCCATACAGTTTCTCATAACCAATTTTAGGGTACCTTTTTAACATTTTCCAATTATTTACATCTGTACAGAGAAAGCACACACATACAAGTATATGTGTATGTATACATGTACTACAGTTTAGACTACAAGCATTTACACAGAGGAGAACAAAAAACAAAACAATAATCCCATCTCAATCCCAAAAGTATTGTGCTACACAAATGTAGTGAGGAAGGCTTCGGACGCCTCTACCACATCATCCTTTTTTCTACACTTTGGGAATTGAAAGAAAGAAAAAAATAAACAAACAAAAAAACCCTCCAAACTGTCATCTAAAAAGTTAAGGCAGAGACATTTTTTTCAAGTTTAAATAAAATTCAAGTTTTCAAACACTGTTAATTTATATGTGATGTTTCTTTTTAGCTTGTTTCTTTTTTAAACATCTTAATGGTTTATGTAATGAAACCATTACTTCAACCATGGTATGCTTCATTTATTGATGGAAAAATGATCAGTTGCATTCGAAGAGTCAGAAAAATCGACAAAAACTTTTTTTTGATTAACCGAGGAAGAAAAAAAAACAAAACAAATACTCACAGGGAAGATACAAGAAAACAAACAACAGACGCCATGACAAACATCTCAAAGCATTCTGCACGTGCTCCACGCTGCAGGAAGACATCGAAACAAAATAAACGGTCTGTCTCGCTCGGCCCAAGACGGTTTCAAACTCGGATGAGAACCAATGAACTGAACTAATGAACAGCGTGAACGAGAGTGACACTCAAACGCAAAGTCTGCATAAAGGAGAACCCCCACAAAACAACGCTGGTCCATGTGTGCTGAAGGCTCAGATCTTTTTGCTCTTGATGTATACGTCACTATATAAATGTACACGATCCCACTCATATAGTCGTGGTGATATGAAAGCGAATCGGTTAAGGTCAAACGACAGACGTTGGTGCGTGTTGGTGACTTTCCCTCCTTTAATATAGATAAAAGCACCAAAGAAACCATGTGACGAACCATAGCACCACACCAGGATAACAAACGAGGCTAAGAAGCAAATTATATATCCATCTATCATTTAGATCACAGCAGACTAGGCACATGAACACTTCACCCTCGCAACCTGAGGACTTTGCAGTGTGAAGATCTTCCAGGATCGAATGAAGAGGCATCAGAGTGGATTCTTCCCAAACAATTGGCGAATAGGAAAAAAAGGAAAAGAAATTATTCAGCAAACCAATGTGTGCCATTAAAAAGTTAAAAAGAAAAGAAAAAAGTAAAAGAAAGCATGCACACAAGAACAGGTATACATACACCTGCTACAATATCACATCAGTACAATTTGATAGAGGATTAGCATGTAAAAAAATAATTCAGAGCTCCAAAAGAAAAGGAAAAAAAAAAAAAAAAAAAAACATCACTCCAGTGCTGGAACATCCAAACATAAAAACAGAACACAAAACAGATTTACACGAAAGTCTCACTCATGCAGTTGTAATGGCTGGGACCGCCGAGATTCACGTACGGAATCGCACCAGTACCAAGACACTCAAGGTTAGCAAAATTATATACATATCAGTTAAAAAAAAAAAAAAAAAAAAAAAAAAAAAAAAAAAGGAAGAAGAAGAAGGAAAACACACACAAAAAAAAAAAAAAATAAAGTGTTTCAGGATCAGCACTATTCAAAAAAAAAAAATAAAAATTCAGTATTTCCTCCCAACAGCACTATTTGAAGTTAACCCCAAAATAAAGTTGAGCTCTGACAAAACATTTTTAAATAGTTAATCTCCAACTGGTGCTGGTTCATTAATCCCATTTTCCTTAGAAAAAACAACAAAAGATCTTGTAATTGAAAAACAAAACGACAGAAAGGACAACAAAAATATTCAGAGAACCCTTATGCACAAGTGCTTTTGTCTGTAGGCCCTGATTCCAGTGACAAGCTGTCTGTGTGTGCACTCACAGAGACCGTGAGATAAGAGGGACTTTTCTTTCTTTCTTTTTTTTTTTTTTGAGCAGCCCTGACAAAGTTTTCGTTCCTGTTCGGTCCTGGAAGCAAAGCGGAGACTCTCAGGATTGGTGGAAGGAAGCTGTCGTGCCGCCGCTCGCTCGTTCCCCAGCGCTCTGATGAGATTTCACTGTCTCTCTGGGACAAGCCGTCGCTGTGGATTTGGCAGGTGCGGGTGCTGATTCTCTGCATCTGCGTTCTGCCGAGTCAGGAGTCTTGATGTCTTCGACGGTGGAGCTGGGAGGTCGGGGATCCGCTGACGGCTGCTGTGTTGGTGCCTCTCTTATCCTCTGACAGATCTCTGCGTAGCTCGGCTTCCGAGGCTCCTGGTCAAACGCAATAAATGAAATAAATCAACACAGGCAATTAATCTTGCATAGCTGCATTGTGAAATGTAAATCACTAAAACTGCATTTATCAAAAATACAGTAAAAACAGTATATTGTGAAAAATTATTTTTATTTGAATACATTTTAAAATGTTATTTATTCCTGTAATGGCGAAGCTGAATTTTCAGCATCATTACTCCAGTCTTCAGTGTCACATGATCCTTCAGAAATCATTCTAATAAGCTGATTTGCTGCTCAAGAAACATTTCTTATTATCAATGTTGAAAACAGTTATACAACAGTAGTAGAAAATCATGGGAGGGGAGAGAGGGGAATTGGACCGGGAAAGGTCCTTGAGCTGGGACTTCTCTCGAAGTGGCACCCTATGTCAGAGCAATTGCCAACATGGCTATGGCTCCGACTTTACTGTCACTTTTGATCAATTTAATGCGTCCTTGCTGAATAAAACTATTAATATATAGAATAAAAATCTTACTGACCCCAAAACTTTGAATAGTGGTGTACATCTGCTGTTAAAGACTTTAATCACAAAGTACTGCAGGAACTGATGCAATGGAGCGCAACAGTTCCATATAATATATTCTTCTGTGGAAGCCACAAGTCAGGTGAGTTCAATAGTGAAAAAAATAGAGTAACTGCTGAATTTCCGATAAAGAACGACTGTACTGTACTGTTTTTTAGTGACTCAATCAATGACTTACACTTACTGTTATTGGGTTGCTCAGTGGTGCAGTTTTAGCAGCGTGTGTATCGGAGCATTTCTCTGCAGGTGTCTGCATCTCTTTAGGTTTTTCTACAGTTGTCAGGCTGTAAAAAAAACAAGGTCCATATATTAGAAAGTGCCATTTTCTACAGTTTACAACATGTACTTTTCCCCCCTCCACTTCTAATATTATGTTATTTGCAGCAAATCAATTTAACTTCATGTGATTATTTTACCAACAACTAAAGCTGTTTTGCTACTGTACCTTTAACACTGTATATACATTTTCTGTTATGATTAGCTAAACTCATTCTATGTGTAAGCAGTAACACCACCTCTGAAAAAAAAAAAAAAAAAAATGCTGAATATTGAATAAGTGTTGACAAGTGTTTCTCTCAATGAAATCTTCAAAGTGCTGCAAGCAATTTATTTTGGAATGCCACATGAATATATCCCCACATTCTGATGGAATCCTGAGAAATCACACCTGTCACTGTGACAGCTGTAAACTTACTTTAGAAGAAAAACAAAAAACAAAGTAGTAAGGAGGCCTTGCTTCTAAGCCATTCAGAAATACTGTAATATGTCTGTGAATCATTTTGAGTCTTGTGAAAGTACAGTTTTTAAGATACAGTGTGGTTAAAATGAGCAAAATAGCTGAACATTAGTTAACATCTGAAATCATTTGCAACATTTTTAAGTGAAAAGTGATTTGTCACATTTATTGATCAGTTATTCATAAATATCTGTAAGAAAACCCACTTTGCAAGGGCTGGAGAGGGTGAGTGTTGGTGGTCCACTGGGGTCTGAGCAGCAGGAGCAGCAGCAGCAGCAGGAACAGGAGCAGGAGCAGAAGCAGGAGCAGGAGCAGGAGCAGGAACAGCCTGCACAGATTCTTTGGAGGTCCCTGAGATCACACGGCTGGTGACCACATCCTTATTTAGAGGCTGTGGAGAGACAAAGGGGCCTCTGTGAAACTCCTAAGGCAAGGACAGCATGAACAAACATAACAGCTGGACAGCAGGAACTCACACAGACACTTACTCACTCTAAAGCACTCAAAACACCCAAGGACTTGTGGTTATGACTGACAGCAAGGTCTGCTGCGAACATGGCATTCCATGCTTAGTGCAAGTTAATGTTTAGAGCATCTGTTACCTTCTCTAGAATTCAAATAATTTAAGCCTGAGATTTATTATAATTTAAGCCTTTTACTCTTCCTTTTTGAAATTCAAAATATTAAAAGAGGGTTTAATGCTGCAGCACTTAAACACAAAAGACACGTATTAAGGAATGAAAGTCAACCTTGTCTTTAACCGCTCCGGTGACAACATCAGACAGCCGGTTGTCGAGGCTGTTTTCAGTTTTTACTTCAGGCTTTAGATTTCCTGCGGCTCCAGGCAGAGGAGGGAAGCTGGACAGGCCCAGCTCAAAGCTAGGGGAAGGGGTGCGCTCCTGAACAGGAGGGGGCGACTGTGTTGCTGCTCTCTGTTAAACACACAGGTGAAGAAAATGAGTTGAAAAATGTACAACAAATTGAGCCTGTAAACAAGAGGCCTGTTGCATGAAGCCAGTTTCAGTTGCAACCCAGTTTAAGTTTCAGATTAGCTTGTTTTTTCAGGCTCAAGAAGGTGGATTGGTTTTTAGCATGGTAACTTGCACTACATGGCTAACCTGGGGGGCATTTTCCGAAACATCGCTTGTGCTTTAAAAAGGGGGAGGAGACCGAAAGAAACCCTGGGTTTACCAAAAAAAAAAAAAAAAAAACCTGCTCCCGACTAGGTTAGGTTCACAGAGTAAGTTACTATGGTAACTTACCCAGAGGTTTAGTTTTGTGTTTTATAGGAACTGAAAACCATGAGTTTACCCTTTTCTGGGGTTAACAAACTAAACCTGCTTTCTGGAATACCCACTGCTTTTAGAATACCCCTCAGGGTGCATTTAATTTGGGCTGCGAGTATGACACCCCTGCTGTAAACATATTGGCACATTTATTTCTAACCCTTTGCCTGCTGTGATAGAAATGTTTTCAGTAATTTCAGAACAATATCCTACATTATTACACAGCACTACAGGATTACTGGATTCTGGTCAATTGCAGCAGCCCACTGTTTTTTGTTGTTGTTTTTACATGCATGTGCTAGTTTGTCTTTCAAATCACTCTGTGGCCTCTTTTACTGAATTTTTTTATTCAAATCAATATATCATGTCCATTTGTTTGTTTACTTGGCTGTGTAATAAGTGAGATAATATACATTCAGCCCCTCAGGATTGACTGTATATTACAATTCACTTGAAGTATATAAAGTTTTCTATCATAACAAAAGCAAAGCTAAACACAAAACACTCATCTATGTAGTGTTAGCTGAAACAAAGCAAATTACATACTGGAAACTTGTTGTCATCTCTCCTTTTCCTGTATCCATAGCCGCCCCTTCTTCAAAAGAAACAAACAATCAAGATAAAGCAATATGGAGAAGAAAAAAAAAAAAAAAATTACCACAATTTCTTATGGGAGAAGCTCTACAGAGCTCTTTAAGAATTGTTCCTCCATCTAGGATTTTGTATTAACAATATGTATGAAATTAAAAAACAGCTGATACAGATGTGCAGCGTTACCTTCCACGGCCCGCATTCAGAGAGTAATCAGCCCCGTTCACTTCCATCCGTCCACTTCCCACCTGGTCCCGGCGTGGATAGCCTGGACCGCTCGGTAGTCGAGGCCGGCTACCCAAGTGATGAACCTGTGGAGGCCGCGTCCCATTGGGGACTCTCTCCGAAGGGAAAGTAGAGAAAGCAGCAGGGTTTTCCAGCAGGGTGGTTCCACGGTCTGTTGTCAGTCGAATGTGTGTTTTGTTATGGTTCCTGTTCGGATGAAAAGATGGTTATACACAGCTTTATCTCAGTTGAAGCTCTTCAAAAGATCAAATGTCACTACACTGACACAAATCAGTTATATTACGGGGTGGGCTTTACACTACCGTTCAAAAGTGAATAAATTAAATTTTATTATTAATTTTATTAAGTGTACAGTTTTTTAAAAATCCTACTTACAGCAAACTTTTGAATGGTAGTCTAAATGTATAACAGATGTTTTCACTGTAATATTATACCTGTTGTTTCGAGGTACATATTGTCTGACAGTTAGTGGAGATGTTGCTGATTTAAATGTCGGAGAACCAGCAAAGCCGTTAATAAATGCAGGGCTGGGAAACGGAGTAACCTGTTGATAGAAAAAAATCTGATTATTACCTCTAGTACTCCATTCGGATACTTTCAGAGCCAAACAGACCACAAGGCACTTACCAGAGTCGGGTCCAGGTAGCTCTGGGTAGCTGACCAGCCCTGAGGCGTCACAAGTCTGTAAAGAGGAAACTGTTGCTGTGCTCCATACACAGGTGGGATGTAGTAAGGGGTGTAGCGTTGCTGGACATTTGAAGACACGTCCACGGGCCGATACCCATTCTTTGGCACAAAGGTATTGACGGCAATGGCCTTGGCCTTTATTCTAGCCTAGAATAAAACATTGATGGACAAAAAATTTAAAACTTCAACGGCCATGATTCATAAAAAAATAAAAAAAATAAAAAAATAAAATATCCTTCAGTGCTGTCCCATATGCAACAATGCACTCTACCTTTATCGGCTTCCCTTGAAAAGTTTTCACCTCTTCTCTGAGATACTGGTATGCCTGAAAAAGTGATGTATGCCAATGTTTAGCAATAAGCAGCAAGTTTATTAAAAATCCTGAGGCTGTAATCGAAATGATTGAATTGCGGGCAAAAAAAAAAAAAAAAAAAAAAAAACATTTACCAGTTGAGCATCTGCCTCAGATTCAAAGGTGATGAACCAGTTGTCATTGTAGGCAAACTCACAATTGATGAATTTGGGCAAATTATCGCTCTTAAAGAGCGCTTCAACTTCCTGTACAAATGAAAGCCAAATGTCATACAGATCAAAACTAAGGTAAGGGCATTAAAGATCTTACTGAACAAGAGAAATGGCATAATGTGTACCTCCACAGGAGTGGCCTCGGGAACCTCTCTGAGAATTACGATGCAGCGGTTCTGATTGGGCCGCACTTTCTCTCCACATTTGTCCACTTGGACGAGAGGCAGCGCTGGTGAATCAAAAATACATCGTATAAATGTCAGAGCCAACTGCTGCGTGTAACCAACCCCATTTTGAGAGCCTTAAAAAAAAAAAAAAAAAAAAAAACACACCACTGAGATCCATAAAAGTGACGGACTTACTTTTTAAGATGTCTGCAATGAGATCAACATCGGTGGTGAGTTTCTTGATTTGATCAAGGTTTGCCAAAGTCACTATTGGCACATACTGGTCACTGTCCATTTGCGAGATGAGGTACATGTCGTTGGCTAGATTCTCCCTGGAAGAAGACAAGACTCTGGTCATCATCAATCCTACACTGATTCAACATCCTCAAGCTTTTAAGAACAATCACTACCGTTGAAAAGTCAAAGGGTCAGTAAGACTTTTTTTTTTTTTTTTTTTTTTTTAAATGAACACTTATTCAGAGACACATTCAATTGATCAAAAGTGACAATTAATTCATTTTACAAAAGATTTATTTTGCAAATAAATGCTGTTCTTTTAAACTTTCTATTCATCAAAGAATCCTGAAAACAATGTATCAAGGTTTCCACAAAAATATTAAGCAGCACAACTGTTTTCAACATTGATAATGAGAAAGGTTTCTTTGGTAAATCAGCATATTAGAATGATTTCTGAAGGATCATGTAACACTGATGACTGGAGTAATGATGCTGAAAATTCAACTTTGCCATCACAGAAATAAATTACATTTTAACATTTATGAAAAACAGGAAACAATTATTTACAATTGTGATGATATTTCACAATATTATTATTATATTATATTTACTGTATTTTTGATCAAATAAATTCAACCTTAATGAGCATAAGAGACATTAAAAATCGAACTGACCCCAAACTTTTGAACGGTAGTGTACATCTTAGCACGCAGTTTCCATAAAATTTAGGTTCTTGTAAATATTCAAATGCCAAACGCTCCTAGTTTACATTTGCAAAAGTGAAGGCTGTAACATCTGATGAAATATTAACACTTAAGTCTAAAAGACATTGGGTCTCGTTCATGAAACATGCGTACGCACGGATTTGTGCGTGAAATCTGCATACGAACGTTTTTATGAACAAATCATCATTCATCAATAACTTTCATTCTAAGTTGAATTCTAAAATTTATGAAAAAAAAATTTAGGAACAACAAACCACACAAACGCAAAAAAAAAAAAAAAAATTATACTCTGAGTGGTCCTATCATGTTCGCTGAGAGCAATTTTTTTCTTAAGAAGTTGTCCTGTGTGTATAAACACGAATAATCCACGCAATTATTAGCGAATGAGACCCACTGCTCTTGATTTAAGGTTTTGAAAAAAGAAAAAAGAAAAACATTGAACTCCAGGCCGGTACACCTGACAAGACCAGTTAAGAAAATCATGAAGTCAACTTAAATGTGAACAGTTGTGAAGATGCGAGTAATTACCTAGAGAGGCAGAACTCCAGTGTTGCCTTCAGTTGTTCCCGAAGGTCTTCAAGCTGTCTAGAGTCTGAATCGTTCACCCCTGCACAAAAAAATAAATCAAATGATCAATTATTTAAAAAAATGCTATGGTTGAAATGAATCCTTTATGACTCCGACCTCTTGTGTCAGCAAACATGCACAACTGTAAACAACTGAAACAGGAGTAGGTTGACGACAGCGAACAAAAGACCAAAAGGATATTACCTTTCATACTGGTGTTCTGATTTGACACAATGCCCTTCTCACTGGCTGAGCTTCCCATGTACACTGATTCTGGCTGCGCTGCAAAGGGCAGTTCTACAGAGGTAGATACCTGCTGTTCCTCATTCCAGTTCCCTTTGTCTTCACTGTTGTTATAACCTAGCATGGACAAAACACAGATCCAAACCTCTTTTCAGACTGATAAGGTCGGTATACTGAATTAACAACTTAAGTTAAATCATTTTTGGAGGTTTACCTCCTGAGATGCAGTTTGATGGGTCATCGGCCGCATCTACCCATGACTGCTGAGAATCTGGGCAGGTTGTAGCAGAGGCCTCTGGTTTAGGCATGTAATTTGCCCATGCCTTCGCATTGGGATTGAGGTCTGAGATCTTGGAGGATTCCTGTAAAAAAAACAAACAAAAAAAAATTGGGTTATCAATTCGTTACAAAAACACTGGCCACTTAAGCCACACTTAAATATGTATTTTACTGCATTATATAAAATATAAAAACCAAGTAGCATCTGCAAACAAATGATGTTACAACTTTTTTAGAACAGAGAAAAACTAACACTTTTTGCAAAGACAACCTTTTTAAAATGTAAAAAATAAAAAAATAAAAGTAACTTTTTAATAAATAAAATGTCTTAAATACACAAAAATAAAATAAAAAAATAAATAAAATAAAAGTAACTTTAATAAATAAAAAGTCTTAAAAATATACAAAAAATAATAATAATAATAATACTTTTTAATAAATAAAATGTCTGTTTAATAAATACATTTTCTTTAAATGTATTTATTTATTTATTTATTTTTATGGAATGCACTGAGTGTGGCTAAAGTATCCAAATAATTATGGACCACTGTATAACCAAGCCAAACAAGCTGGTTAGAGAGTACTCACAAGTTCACAAAAAGCATTCTGCCAGTCCCATACACAAGATCCTTCAGTCGCTAACAGGTTATAAGGGTAGGGTGCTATAAAATCCATAGAGGTCTGAAAATCCTCTGGGCCAACAACAAGGTTAGATTCTGTATCCTGATCAACATTTTGCATTGCAAGGCTTGCCTCAGAGACAGCGTGGTCCCATGCCGACACCAACGCACATGCCTCTATTTGGTTATCAGAAAACAGGACATGTGGTTCTTTAGCCCACGCCGGAAGGCAGTGACTAGAGTCCACCTCATCGCTCAACTCTGATTTCCCGAGAAGGTCTGACACCATATTCAGCATGCCTTGCTCTCCCTCCATTTCATCCGTGCAGCCCGAGGCCTGAAGGTTTTCCACCTGCACAGGAACTGTGAATAGATCTTTATTGAGAAAATGTATCTCGTAAGATGGCATGGTGGCGTAAATGTCAACCTGGTCAGGCTCTACTGGTAACGGAATTGCTGCGTTTACATAAGTGGCTTTATCATTCATATCTTCAACAATGACTTTCAAATCAGACTGATCAAAGTCAAGAACTCCAAGACTGCTTGTTATAAGTTGGGAAACATGAGGCATGGTAGTTGTCGAGCTCTCAACTGATGCATAATTGGCGCCGTGGCCTTGTATGGCACATGACTGTGCCTCTCCAGTTTCAAGTGATAGTCTTGAAGTCACAAGAGGAATGCTGCAGTCGACAACATCTCCTCCTATTTCCCCCATATCTTGAAGGTCTCCATGCACCTGAATAGATGAAACTGAGGATCTTTGAGTGTCATTGGATGGCTGTTCTGAAGAAGAGTCCAGGTACTGGAAAGCACTTTCACTTGTGCAGTTTATTGACAATGAAGTGCAATCAAAAGTCTCCAATACTTCAGATTTGCATGGCGGATCAGAAGGTGTATATACATCACTGCTAGCAGAACAAACAGATTTCAAACAGTCATTGTTGTTATTCCCATTATTTGAGCAATTAAGCAGCTCTAATGTTGGTACGAGTCCCTGCTGTTCAAGTTCTGACATTTTGGTTTTGTCATCATCTGTAAGCAAACAAATCTCACCCAGTACCTTTTGTTCATCCTCACTGAAGCATTCGCTGGCAATATGCGTCTTCTTATCATGTTGTAAACAAGTCTCTCCTATTTCACTGTTCACGACTTGCTCTTGTGCTACTTCAGGCAATTCGTTTCCCAATCCCACTTGTATTAAATAACTCACTGCAACGCTTTCTGGATGTCCTTTATTACAGATATCATTGTTCGATGCTTTTACAAACCAGGTGGCATCGCCCTGGGAGAGATCTTCCTCTAGAGGACAAACAGAATCGGGTACAGGCGGAGTGTTTGTGTGAACTTCAACAACAGAAGAACTCGAAGAATGTACATTGTGATAATCAGCTTCTTCACATTTATGAGTGACTTCCAGAAACTGCTCAAAGTTAATAGGTGCATTCGTAGGAAGCTGACATGGACTCATGTCACATGGTACAGCATTTGTAAAATTTGCATTTGGTTCTACATTCTGTTCCCCGTTTGGAATGTCACAAGATTCTGACACAATCTTTGACTGGTCAGTGGGAAAAACACCGTAAGTGTAGACATGTGTGCTCAAAGTCATGTCCAACTTGTCTTCTTTAGCATTACAAGTAGAATCTACACAAGTATTTTCTGCATGAGATGGACTGCTCAAACACTGAGCAACCTTGAACATGTCAGATTCATTTGTCTGCCCTTCACATTGCAATATATTACACTGGCAAGGATTCAGAACAACCTCCTCCCGTGTTGCTATTTGTCTTGGTTCAACTTCAACTCCATGACAGGAAGGTGATTTTGACAGGTTGTCTTCTTTATCAGAAGCCAGTGGGGTTTCAAAGCAAAGCTTTAAATTTTCCATGTCTTCAGAGGTATCTTTACAGGGAAATCCATGGTCCTCTGTATCATCTAACTTTTCTGAAGCAGTGCTGAAAGCTGAGAGAGCTTGGGGCGTTTCTTTGTAAACTTTCTCAGTAGGGGTTTTCTTGGAAGCACATTGATCTGATTCCTCAATAGCGACTTCAAAGTTTGGAAATCTATCTGCTGTGTTGCTAAGAGAAGAAATGGAGTAATCAACTTTATCTGACACAATCGGTTTCTTCTCCTCCTCCTTTAGGTCCATGGATGCTCTATAATCATCATGATTTTCCAGTTCCACTTCATCCAGAGGACCATTGAGCTTTTGCTGAAGTGGTCTCAACATTGATTCATCAAACACTGTGTTGTGCATGTTGAGTTCAGAACCAGTTTCCAGATCTGTGGCCTTGTAACCAGAGCTACCATAAAGTTCATGGTTGTTAAGTAGGTCAGCAGGTTCCCCCTGTGGCGATGCGGTATCTGTACTTGATTTCAACACTGGCATCTGTACATTTCGCAGCAGCAGATCTGGGGAGAGTTGATCAATGCCGTCCTCTACAGCAGTAAAGGGAGAATGTGTGTTTTCTGTATCTTTACATAAAGTGGAAATGTCATTTTCAGATAAAAGCTTTTCATTTTCTTGGGCAGGAAATGGATTTAGAAGATCTGGGAGGGTGTGTTCCTCATTTGGAAGTGCTACATTTTCACGTAGACCTTCAGAACATACTAGAGTCCTCTCTGTGGGACCTTTTTCTGTTTGTTGTGCTGCTGTAATTTCATGTGAAGGCCCTGAACCCGATATTGTGTGGTCCTTTGGGAGTGATGAATTATCAAACAAAGCCTTTTCAGAGACAGCTGGTGCGCTTGCGTACCTGACTGCGTCAGATTCAGTCATGGATTGGTGCCCACACTCGCTCCCGAGATCCTCTAAATCAATCAAGCAGATGCTGTAGAAACTCTGTTCTTTTTTAAAGCCACGGTCAGTGATCAACAGTCCAGAATTTCCCTCTTCTGAGTCATCCAGATTCATCGAGTTCCCAGAGCATTTATTGAATGGAGAGATGGCATGCTTTGGAGTGGACGCAGGTTTTGACTGTACATGCCACAGTGTCTTAACTTGTTCCTCTTTTGCAATAATGGAGACATCAGAGTGTTGATCCTTTGAAATGCATAACGGACTGATACCCAGTGTATTTTGTATTTCGTTCTTGCTCTTGCCAACTCCAGTTAAATCTGTGGAACAAGACTGTTGACCACCACAAAACCACTTTGCTCTCATTATGGCATTTTCAGCTATTCTCTGTTTCACAAAATCCAAAGTTTCAGTTTCCTTAATTTGGCAATTGTCTCTACGGTCTCTTCCCAATTCACTGGCATTTCCTTTCTGGACCGTAGCCTCGTGGATATGTGGATCGCCGACAGGTGGGTCCCAAAATGCCATCCCTTCCTGTATGCTGCTACCGCCTTCTTTAATGAGGTTGAGAGCTGCTGACAAGTTTGTGGAGGAAGCATTACAACTGGTATCTAAAGCAGCGTTCACGTTCCCATTTTGAGAAGGCTTAACGTCGGTCAGATCTGCGACAGACCAAGCACAGTCTTTGACGTCTTTTGCTGTGGAGCCCTCAGGAATGGCCGCCTGAAGAAGACTTGTTCTCTCGCTGACCAGGTTAGGATTCAATTCTTTGCTAAAACAACACCCCATATTTTAATTTATGAAAGGCCGTCTATGTAAACGGATGAACAAAAACTTGTGTAGCTCCTCTCATAAGCTCCTCAGAGAGGGAAAGAGAGACAGAGGCGCACGCTATGGCTGCTTACCCCCTCCCCAAACCAAAAATAGCACATTTAAAATTATACAGCTGACTCACATGGGCCCATCACTCAAATACAAACTCTCCAATGATTGGTGCTTCAATGGATGCTGTACTTGCATTATATGAATGGGATCAGCAACTTGGCAAGGTCCCAAAGCACAAGGGTGGTTCACACAAATGCCTGTTAAGCCCTTTCACAACACCCAAAGCTGGGCGGGGCGTCTCTGCTGTTTCGTTAGTAGGTTTTTAATTCCCTAATCGCAATTACTTAACACACTTCAAAAGACTGACGGACAATATGTAGCTTATACTTTACCAAAAGGGGAATCTCTTTCTCCTTTGCTTCCTGTGACTGCTGCACCTGTGGCTCCACGATAGTTTTTCCTTCCTGGTCTGAAGTCATGAGCTGTCCAGGTTCTAGCTCCGAACGCAGAGCTCTCCAGACCACCAGGGAACTGCGGATGACGAAACAAAGAACATAAATCAATTACAAATCATTTACTAAATCAATTCAAATGACAATATATGCAAAGCAGCTTACAAATGGGGAGCATCACAAGCAATTTGTTATAAGAATCAACAATATTCACAGTACAATATTCATTGATTATTATTCGATACATTAAATGACACCAAGCAAGAAAGCTGACACTACTATGCTAACCAGTTACACTTTATAATTTATAATAATCCCTATACCATTCAAAAGTTTGGGGTAAGAAATTAAAGGATTAGTCCACTTTCAAATAAAATTTTCCTGATAATTTACTCACTTCCATGTCATCCAAGATGTTTATGTCCTTCAAATCGAAAAGAAATTAAGGTTTTTGATGAAAACATTTCAGGATTTTTCTCCTTATAGTGGACTTCAATGGTCTCCAAACTGTTGAAGGTCAAAATGACAGTTTCAGTGCAGCTTCAAAGGGCTTTAAACGATACCAGACGAGGAATAAAGGTCTTATCTAGCGAAACGATCGGTCATTTTCTAAAAAAAAAAAAAATACAACTGTGTATATGCTTTATAAACACAAATGATCGCCTTGGAAGTGCTTCCGCTTTCCGTATTCTTCAAAAAAGCTTACACTGTATCTCCTACGCCTTCCCTATTCAACTTATGGAACGAACGCGGCGCCAGTTCCGTTTTTTCTGTAAGTAGAATAGGGAAGGTGTAGGACATACAGCGTAAGCTTTTTGAAGAATACGAAAGTGTGTTTTTGGAGGAACCACTTGAAGGCGATCATTTGTTTATATAAAGCATATACATTTAAATTTCTCGAAAATGACCGATTGTTTCGCTAGATAAGACCCTTATTACTCATCTGGTATCATTTAAAGCCCTTTGAAGCTGCACTGAAACTGTAATTTTGACCTTCAACCGTTTGGTGTCCATTGAAGTCCACTATAAGGAGAATAATCCTGGAATGTTTTCCTCAAAAACCTTAATTTCTTTTCGACTGAAGAAAGAAGGACATGGACATCTTGGATGACATGGGGGTGAGTAAATTATCAGGAAAATTTTATTTGAAAGTGAACTAATCCTTTAATATTCAGCAAGGATGCATTAAATTACTCAAAAGTGACAGTAAAAATGTTACAAAAAAATTCAAATAAACACTGTTGGTTTGAACGTTCTATTCAAAGCATGCAGAAAAAATGCATTTCCACAGAAATATTAAACAGCACAACTGTTCACATTAATTAGAATGATTTCTGAAGGATCGTGTGACACTGAAGACTGGAGTAATGATGCTGAAAATTCAGCTTTGCCATCGCAGGAATAAATTACATTTTAAAATATATTAAAATAGAAAACAAGTTACTTTAAATTGTAATATTTCACAATATTACTGTTTTGACTATTTTTGATTTAAAAAAAATATGTCCTTGATGAGCATGAGACTTCTTTCAAAAACATTAAAATATATATATATATATATTACCAACCCCAAACTTCTGAATGGTAGTGTGTGTGTGTGTATTATAATAACATATTTTAATAATATATTAAGGTATAAAAAATAAAAAAAAATACATAAAACCACTCCACATTCCACAAACATCAAGAGCTCAATCTCTGGTTTTCTACTTCTAGTTTTGACAAAATGTACAACGGCTGCTTGAAATCAAACCTTCTGAGGTTTTTTTTTTTTTTTTTTTTTTATTCAATCTGTACAGTAGAGCTGACTGGTCAATATAACTACTGTGGAAAGCATCTCTGAACTAGCCAACATCATCAAAACCTACAAACACTTAATATGCTGAAAAAGGAACTCAGCTGAAGACTGAAACACAAGATATCTGAAATTGATTACTGGCAAGACTGCATTCATGGGAAATTCAAAAATACTTTAATATATCTGTACAGTAATATAAACAGCAAATCTGTTGCCCGGGGGTAATCTTATTTACCATTTGCTCGATCATGCTAAAATAAAAACATACATTTTTATCTGTCAAACACAAAAGCTGACTAAAGACAGTCCTTTCAAATGACACATGGGGGATGTTTACAGTATGACACATACGTAAACATGAGCGCAATGCAATCAATGCGTTACCATCTAAAACGACAACAAAAAATGCTTTGGTCCAAAACGACATGTAATAGCCACATGAAAATAAATGATGATAAAAATGGAATAAATGTACTGAAGATGTCAAATCAACTCCATCCATATGTCAAAGCACATAAATGCTGCAGGCCAAACCCATAAACACAACAGACAGCTGCTAGCTGAATCAGTCGAAGTCTCCTTAACTATAAAGTTAACTGCACACGAACATGTCTAAAACAAACTTTTAAATTCTTAAAAGCTTTAACCACCAAACAGAAAATGTTAAATATCCGTCAAAGAGCTAATTCAAATAGAAAAACAATAAGTGTGTATGTGTTAGCCTACATGCTAAAGACTGGCAGATAGTGAGAAGTAATACAGCTAGCCTGAACAGTTAGCTTAAGTTGCTAACTTCAAAAGGTGAATAAACACTCCAGCTATTGACATTTAGATCAAATGGCTGTCTGAAATTATACAGGGATGAAATATGCGATTAAGTAAGCGCAATAACCGGTCGTATGAGTTTCTACTTACCTGTATCTGCTCTCCGCGCACGGGAGACTGTTTGCGGGCCCGAGCGTCTGACTTCCACGGACAAAACTTAGAAAAACAAATCCACGAATCCGTGCAGGAAACTTTTAAACCACCACAACGCGTTCAACAGCCTCCAAATACCACCAGCTCCTCGGTAGCAGGCCTGATAGTGAACTTTAAAGGTCTGTTTGGTGATGTTTAAGTGACTGGCTAACGTTTGTTGTCGAGATGTTAACAACACGAGAGTGAAGGTGTTATTATTCAAAACGGCTTAAATCACAGTGCGAGAAATGCGACGAAGTATAAGTGTACGTGCTAGTTAAACTGGGATATGATAAAGAACGGAGTCGCACGTCTCTTCCCTCCCCGTGTATTTGTGTCCGGAGTTGAGCTTCACTCTCTCGGCCAAACCGCACCGCGAACTCCCGCCCAGAGACGCTTTATTGACTAGCCCGCCCACTCTCCACTGCGGCCCTTTCAATAACTCAACGGCTGTATGTTCTACCTGCGTTTACATGCAGTTCAATGAGCGCTGTCGATAGGGGGCGACATAACACAACGAATTGTGAGTGTCTGGCGTCCATAGAGATTGTGGATAAAATTAAAACGTTAGTTTTCGCTTTTTGGCAGTTATGGTGTTGCATGAACGTATAATGTGCTTAAATTTAAAGCTATGTAAATCACTAGTTCCCATCTGGTTGATTGTATGTTGTATAAACAAGCTAACAACAAATGTATGCGTGTTGATATGGCTTCATTTTACTTGTGCTCAAGTTTTATTTATTATTTTATTTTATATTTTATGTAGCATTGTTTTCCCTCTTGTCAATGACCCCATCACAACAGATCATGTTTGGGTCACGACCCCACTTATCTGTAGGCTATTTAAATAATAAAGATCAGAGTCACGACCCACCAGTTAAAAAACATTGATGTAAAAACCGATTTGTTGCACTATATATAGGCCTATATGTAAAAATCTTTAAATTTATTAGAAGATGTTTGTGTTTTTGTAAAGATGGCAGCACTGGTAGCACTACATCTGCTTCATTGCTAAGGAATGTAACCAATCAGGATCTTCACTGAGAAGCATGTGACTCATGTGTGTCTGAGTGGACGGTCTGGCCTGTAATAAAAGATTCTTTGCTTCCGTTTCATCTGCGAGATTTTTCGGTTGGTTGAGAGAGACTACGGATACTGATACTGGCCAAAAATGAGTTCTGATCTCTTAAAGGTGGTGTTTTTCTCAAACCTTTTTATCTGAAGTATTTAAAATGTGCTAGAACAGTCGTTGACGTATGCTTTTACAACCTAACCACCATCCCAGATATGTGTGAAAGATTATAATAGTGAGAGATGACGAGATGTGAACCAGGGTCAGAAATTTAACTAGGAAAAAATGTCACTGAAAGTGCCAAAATACATATATTATAGGCATATGGAACAAGAATTTTGTTTTTAATATGACATATACAGTTTCTGTGTTTCATAATATTCAAATGTTGTTTAATGCTTAGCCAATATGGAGTTGTTTATTTAAATAAATTAATTCAATAAAAGTATTTGACATAAATAGAAGAAAAGCATGTTTTTCTGTGCCCTCAATATTGGAAAAAATACTCAAGGGGAAAATATTGGGTTCAATTGAAGGGGAACACCAGTCTTAACAAAATGGCTGAAATGGTTACAATTTTATTTTCCCTTTTTGTAAACATTCTATGATTTTTTTTATTTTTTTAAGGCAATTTTAAAGTAAATTTGTTTATGATTTTAAACATTCGATAAGACAAAGAATTTTGTGAAGTGTTTATGCAATAACTATGCAATACATTTTAATTAAAATACTTGCAACTTTAATAAACTATTGTCAACAACATGATGTAAAATATATATAGAGAGAGATTAAATACAACATGCTAGCTTTCATTTCCATATTTATTTATTTTTTAAAATTTACATAATAGAAAATTACTCAAGAAAAGGGTACAGGCCAAAGAGGAGAAAATGATGGAAAAATACATGTAAATTTACTATATTTTTGTTGATGTTATTAGATAATGTCTAAAGTAACACATATGATCGTGAGGGATACAAAATGCAACATTTGCAAGTGGTGAAATTACCCATCTACGATCTTAACACAGTAAACTTAATTTCTTTATCTCTTCCAAACACTGCTTTATTTTTGCTTTGTGTAAAAATATCCTCTGTCCACCAGGAGGCGACCTCAGATCAGACTCCCATCGCGCCATTTCGTTGCGGTAAAAGCCGCCAGATGGCAGTTTAGGATTGCTTCTCTCAGGAAAGGCGCGGTTCTGCTTCAGGTCTAATTTACAATATAAAAACATAAACTATTTGGTCAATTAATCGCGCCAATTATTACTGACGCGTGTCCCGGAGGACCCCTTTAAGCGGTTGAGGTGAGTTTGTACTAGTTTTGCAACAACTGAATCTGAATCTTTCTGTGGGGTGCGCGCTTACTGCGTAAATCGAGCTTGCATTAAAGATGGAGGACATGCAAGAGGGAGTGTGTGTGTGTGTGCGTGCGTGTGTATATGTGTGTGCGTGAAGGGGGGATGGGATCAATTCTCGAAGGACAGTGTGTGTGTGTGTTCATGCCCCCTGTCCTTGGTGGCACTGTCTTCCCTTTCACTCACGGCTATATTATCTTAATAAGCTGAAGCGTATGTGATTTGGTGTGTTATTGCAGGGACGATTGTGACATTATGTCTTCCTGCCGCCATGCACGCGGACAGGCAGTCAGTCAGGCGCGCGAGACTCTGAACTGCTGTTGTTCTCTGATGCGCTCGTGCAGGTCGCTGCTAGTTTGAAATGTAATGTCTGATTTGTGTACTTGCTGCTAAGTTTGCCCAGTTTCCTACACTTACCCGAGTTGTCACGAATAATATGCTTTATTTACGAACTTAAGGGATGGAGATTGGTGTTGGTTAAGTAATTTGGGTCAGTAAAGATAAACAACACAACTTTTTTGTCATACACGTACATAACTTGGTTAAGTAACGTAAAACATCTGAGAGGAAACATTGTGTGGAGTGTTACTTGTGTATGTTAAATCATTCAAAGTTTAGTTTTTGTTTCTTCTTATTCACTTTATAAACGTTGATGTCCAAGTTTAGCCGGTAGTTAGTTCATGAAGGGGTTTTTTTAATAAGAGGAGTTTAGGCTATTTTAAGGACTTTAGCTGGTATTTGATTGCTAATATGAGCAATGAAATACTTCCAGTCACAATATTTTATTTATATTTATTCTGACCAAAAACAAAAAGAGAGAGAGTTATGGTTGTGTTTAACATCTTGAACAACATAACATGGTCACTGACCACTTGAAAACTTAGGCTTCATTCCATGTTTGTAAAATATAATGCAACTTTTAAAAAAACCTGGCTAACTAGGTTGTCACAGATGTTCATATCCTCTATTCAGACTGAATGAACAATGATTAGCATCATGTGAGAGCTCTTGTTTACCCTTCAATCCGTTTTCTATTTATAGTCCAATGCACTAATGTGAACACATTTGTTTTTGATTGTATTGCTTTTTAAGGTGATATGTTGGCAGGTGTCTGTAAATTCTCACCCATACCACTGAGTAGGCACTGAACAAGCATTATCCAAATGTTGTTTGTGCAGTTTCTAAATCTTGATTCAGCACTGAACCATGATAGTGCTACACTTCGTTGCTTTTTGAGGAAATGTGGTTACATCAAATACTTTTAAGGGATGCAACTGTGCATCATTTGAGTGTTGTATTTCTGAGGGTTTTCAGTTAATGTCTTACAGTCTTATGTTGGTTAACATGCAATATTCCACACACAATATATATAATGCTACTTCATGTGTTCCCATTGTCATGGGAAAAACCTGAAAATATCAAGGCCTTGTTTTTCATCTTAAGAAATCATGAGATTTATTACAATCTTAATCTGCTATCAATTACCCTGAGCAAAATTTCCTGATTTGTGACACAATTGTTCTTTTAAATAAATTTGTTCCTGGTTCACGAATCATTCTGAATGATGCATTTGTGAATTAATCTTATTTTGAATGTGTCCTTATGCAATAATTTCCTTATGCAGAAATATATTGGTAAGAAATGTATCATCAGCATTATTTGGTTTGACAAGTTTCTGTTTACTTGTATTGAATTTTGGCAGACGTGAGGAATAGTACAACATTAGAATTTCTGCAAGACACAGTTTCAAATTTAGCCAGAAAGCTACAAGCCGTTTGATTTGAGACTGTTGTGGTGAGGGATTCATACGGGGTCTGTGCTGATTCAAGAAACCCACATTAGTATAAAAAGGCTTTGTACACTTTAGTGTTCGATATGTAGTGCATCTACATACCTCACACCTTCTTAGTAAAAGCGTAAAGGTGTGTAACTTATAATCGTTGTGATGAATGCTGAATGTTTTAGTGTCTAAAAGAAACCTCAGAGGGTTAGCTCGTTATTTGTAAAGATATTATTGGATTTAGAAGTACATTAATCTTATTGTGTTTAAGTGTTTCTGTTTGCACTGTTGCCAGGAACCTGATGGCTTTTTAAATACATCAAATGAAGGCTGTGGTTTTGTAATTCCATCTATACATCTTGGCGTAGACAAGGGAGACTTTGTGTGATGTGTAAAATGGTTGATTTCCCAATAGACTAGGATTTATCCCTGGAGGACTTATTATAGACTTCAAAACAAAACCTAAATCCCAGCTTCAGATGCATCGGATAGCTAACTTAAATTTGTGATTTCTTTAAAGTCTGTTTTCTTTCAACCCATTTCTTGGCAGGCTTCAGCTCAAGTGTGCTTATTTCATTATCTCTCACCTTTATAGTCTGAACTGTAGGCAGAAATCCCATATTAAAGACCGCAGCAATTGGTGTCCTTGGCTTGTCCCTCTGGAGAACCACATATACGGAGAGAAAAGCTCCCCTTAGTACATTATACAAGCATAGATATCACCTTTCTGCTTTGGTCATTCATCTATTTGCATTATTTAGCGTTTGTGTGTATGTTATGCTAAGATAAAAAATAGTTTTTATATGGTTATTATTCCAGTGAATATTTTTATGATTGTCATCAGGTTTGTTTCAGAAGTGAACTATTTTGAAACGGATGTTTATTAGGTTAAATGGTGCCTGGATAGTTAATATTAAACTAGTGTGACTTCACCTTCCTGTTGTAGTATTATGCCCTCTCCTGAGTGCGGGTGTTTTTGGCAAGCAATTTAGATGCGTGACATGTATTCCAGGAGGCCGTTGTTGCCATGGAAACACCCTCACTGTCGGTCATATGCTCTTATCCTGGAATTTTATTGGATGTGTTACGAAGATCAATGAATGTTGCTTTAAGAGAAAAGAAAAATCACATCACCTGTGGGATGAATTAATAGTTCTAATTACGGAAATGGATATAGATTTTTTTTTTTTTTTTTTTTTTTTTTGTATGAATAGCACCATGTGAATGAGCTTTTGATGTTTGTACATTAATCCCTATCTGAAGGTTTTCTTATGTATGGGGTTGAAAGGGTCTTTAATATTCCTGTGCACATGCATATTCATGACAAGTTTATATGCTTATTAAATATCCCTTATATATGCTTATAGAAATATTTCCTTGCTTACAGTATAAACCTGTATGGAATAATTTAGCTCTATGGTACAATCTCATATAAAGCAAACATTGGTTTGACTATGTTTATTTTAGTATAATAAGGAGTTTGCGGTGCACTTTAGATTTGAATTTTTGCCCTACAAAGGCAAAACACATTAAAAGGATAGTTCAGCAGAAAGTTTCAGAACATTTATTCACTCTTACATTGTTCAAACATGGATGTCTTTCTTTCTTCTGTGGAACACAAAAGAAGATATTTTGAGAAAGTCATACTGGTTTGGAACAAAATGAGGGTAAAATAACACAATTTTCAATTTTGATCTAAACCCTTTAACCATGAAACTGAGAAAAATGGCTTGCATGTTTAATGATTGGTTGATATCATATTCATAATCTGTTTTCTCTGAATCTGAGCTTAGTCAAGCCAAAGCTATCACAGAAAGATCATAGTCTAAAATGCCAGATTTCACCCACAACTCAATTTTGTTTAAATACTTAAAGCATCATATCATTTATATACTTTTTTTTTCTCATTTTGTGTATATTTAGTTCCAATATGTAGCACTGTAATTTGTTGAATCATTTTCCTCCACTTTCTAATTAGCTGTTAGTAGTTTTTCCACATTTTCTGTGCTGATTTTGGAGTTAAAAATGGTTTCAAATACAGTAGAAGGAGTTAAATGAAACTAAAAGTACTGTGCTCATATTGGTATCCAAAATATGTAATAAATAAACATTCAAGAGGCAGGAAATGTTTCAGACTTTGAATAACAGCTGTTCAAATTCTGTGGGCATGCACTGATTCTGTGTAGACCTGGTTAATTTAAGATCTAAAACGATGCAAAAATGAGCAAGTTTAGTAGCAAGAGTGTTGGGGTTTAAACAAACAATGTTACACTTATCTACAAGATTTTTATGTCATCTAGCTAAAGGCAAAATTCCACATTGACAAGCCACATGTAATTACATCATTTAGAAAGTCGGTGTTGGTAATGCCTTTCGTTGCGGCCCACTCGCTTGAAAAGACCTTGATTATGCTGATGTCTTAAGACAGGTTTTGATCTATAAAACATTGAGTTTTCTTTTAAAACTGAGATGGCAACGAGCATCTGCAAGACAAAGCGAGAGCGAATGCTGCTTTTCTCACAGACTCTCAGGGCAATTGTCAAGCTATTTTGAGTGTTTCACAGATCATTAGAGACTGCTGTCTGTTCTTAACACTAGTGTTTATGAGATGAACAGATGAAGGGAGATATAAATTAACTCTCATTTATTCTGAATAAACGATCTTCGCTTCTAAACCAGTGCACGTATAGACTAAGGTATCTGTGATCTCCAAATACAGTACAATATTAAAAGGCTGAGTTTGGCAGGTCACTCTCACTGCTCTCTTTTTGACACCAGAATAAATAATTGCTGAGGAAAAAGGGAAATGTGCACATAAGGTTTTCTATTAGAAATGTGCCTTGTTTTGTGAACAGGTTTGTGTGGTTGTGTTTTTACATTCATGATTTTGGATGCAGTGCATTTAAGCTGTACATGTTAGCAGTGGGAATCGAACCTACAACCTTTACATTGTTACTGCTATGATGTAGTTGAGCTGCAGAAACAGATGATAATTCACTTATTAACATTTTAACTGATGTAAAATGTAACTATTTTGTGACAGACATTTGCATCCAACCCTGTTCTGAGAAGAATTTGACTTGCATCCAAACAATAATATCTTTTATTTTCGATGTTAATCTTGAGTCAGGGAAAGTAATTCTGTGCAGCTACTTATTGCGCCATGTCATTAGTTATTGTGTACTGTAAGATACGTTACGCTTGTGAAATCATTGTTTTCTGTGGGGTGAATCGGATAATTTAGCTATCTTTTCTGGTAATGTGATGTTTGTATGCTTGAAAAGGTAAAGATATGTATGTTTTAGCAAGCAGAGATGAACTTGAAGGTCGTTATGTAACATAAGCATGAAAAGGCACTCTGCATCCAACAAAACCATTAAAGCTAGATATCAGACGCAGATATGAGAGGTTTGTGCATGATGCAAACAACATTTAGAATGGGCAGTTTGGTCTGATGTAAACCAAACTGAAGATTCAGAGTGTCTCTTCCACATTTAACCCCATTACTGATTCAACTAAGAGCCCAGAGTGATTTGAAAGAAATCTGTTGTGCACAAACATGAAAATAGCCAGTTACCATCTTTGAATGCAGGGAAAAGGACATAATTGGTCTAATTTAAAAGCATCTCACACGGCCAGTGCCAAGAATAGCCTCATTTCACTGTCATCATACAGTGCAAACCATTTAATAGTGTGTCCCCAGACTCTAATGAATCTGTGCTGCTTGCTCTACCAGCTCGATGAGAAGCTGCAGGCCCATTAGCACATTCACTGAGCCATTGAGTTGCTTTCACGGGCTGTTCTGTCCAGTGCCATTACTTGGCACATCAACACTTCTTTTTTCAATTTGACCTTACCGTGAGAACCATTTACTCTTGTCTTGACCCCTCTGTAATCTCTTCAGTTTATGTTTTGAAGAGTAAAGCAATGGATGTTTCTTTCAGGTAAATGTTAAAGGGATAGTTCACCCGAAAATGAAAATTCTGTCATAATTTACTCCCCCTCAAGTTGTTCCAGACCTGTATAAATTTCTTCTGCTGTACACAAAGGAAGATATTTGAAAGAACGTTTGTAACCCAGCAGATCATTCTTAGAAACATAAAGACAGGTTTGAGGGGGAGTAAATGATGACGGTTTAATTTTTGTATGAACTATCCCTTTAAAATCATTTCTCCTATCTTAAAAGTAATTTTTCCCCTCAGAAATGAATAGTATGTTTGACAAGCACTTACAATTATGCGCAGTTATTTAACGTGTAGTCGGTAGCTTCATTAGAGCAGTCATTTAAGGTCACATGACTAGCTGAACACCTGTTTAAACCCCTGCTGTTGGACACTGTGGAATAAATTAAGCATTTCTGACTGAATAGAGCATTTCTACAATTATATCTGTAACTGAAACTTTTGCATGATCTGCATCAGTTCCATTGTGACTGAAAATTAATGTCAGAATGAGATATTATATGGGTAGGAGACAATGATAATCTAAAATCAATGGGATTTAAAACATTTAAACTGTTTTGAATGTTTCTTTCATATTCAAATAGACAGGAACCGTACTTGCCTGACTGGAAATGCTACCAAGATGGCTGCCGAGTGACTGGCTTACCTTAAAAGGACGTTTGGTTGTGTGAGTTTAGGGTGGGGGTAATAACAATAGCATTTGTATGTTTAGAAAAACCTTTGTTGAAATAGTCATTTTACTGTAATTCTGTTTAGTTCTTCTAATCTCATGCTACAGAAATTTCACACTGCACCTTTAAATACCTGAAGATTAGTTTCAGATTGGCTGCTTATAGTGAAAGTAGTGAGTAATTTCAAATAAATGATCTTTTACTACCATGAACCATTTGAAGGTGTACTGCTGAATGTTCCTCCTTTGTATATTGCTGACATTGACATTCATATTCTAGAATTCCCAAAAGGATTTAGCTCTCTTCACTGTCACCAGCCTCCACCGCTGAGGTGTAAATTACATTTTCTTTCCTGTGTTGTACCCCCAGTACATACTATAGTTAGGCTAACACTTACTCATCAGAGAGAAACCGCTTGTATACACTTCTGCTGAACTAGAGATATTTGTGCCTGAAAAATTTTATTTTAATCAGTATTTGTTTATCTTATGTGTCTGTTGCCCATCTCTGGTGTGATTACGTAACGGTCAGCTGTTGAGTTTGACAAAACTGCATAGTCTTTTTCTGGAGCAGAAGCCCAGTTTCGGCCTGGGCCATATTTACTGAGATATCCAAATCTGTATGGGGGAGGGGAGCAGTAAAGATGCAAAGTAAGGGGTTTTATTTTCTCCTTATGTCCACTTAGAAAACCATCTGACGGCAGTTCGGTCTTGAAAACCCTGTTTCTTGTAATGAAGGGAATTCCAGTGTGCATTCCTGTTGAACTTTATCCATATGTCTGCTTCACGGTTGCATACAAGCAGTTTGAATCCTCAGTATCCACTGAAACATCTATTACTACGGTGTGGAAAGTCTCCTCTGGGGGTGGGGAGCCATCTTGTGTTGGTTAAGATCAAATCATGTGTGAAGATGCATCCAAGTGCATTGTCTAATTCAGTCAGGGATGAAAATATTTGCTTTTCATATTATTTAATAGCGCAGATAAAGTCTGATCTAATTTAGATCCGTATACGTCCTATCTCCACTTGACATAAATGTGTTTAGCCTTCCTGTCTGCCTCAGTTTCTGCTGTTTCCACAGCAACAGGGAAAAGTCATGCTTGGGATGCCCCCTAATGGCAGTGTTTCTTTTGTCTAATGTAATGTAATTTAATGTAATATTTTTGCCTCGTGTATAAGTGATTAAGATAAATGTCAGTTTGCTGTAATAAGTGGTTATTATGATTGCATTTTGAGTTGTTGCATATTTTTGTGATCCTGATCCTGGAGTTTAGTTTTATTGAAAAATCATGGGTTGTGCTGTCCCTAGTGGCTGAACGATATTACTGATTTAATTTAAATGGTTTCAAATGGCAATTTTAGCTTATATATAGCTTTTTTTAACTTAAATATTTATGTTAAAAATTATAAAATAAAGTTAAAAAAAATTATATTTACTCTATTAATAATATTGTCTAAATATTTACTGAGGCATAATCTATTAAATGTTCAAATAATATGGCTAGTAAGCCAAGCTGCTTATGTCATATTGTGCACACTTTACAGCTCAGTCCGTTTTTTGTACTTGTTTTGCATTGATCTGCACATAATTATGTTTCACATCATCCTGATATGATTCTGTTTGCTCTTAATTCTCAGGTTATGTGTTCTGAAGCATTCTGGGCCTGAACTGAAGAATTGTGAACACATTCACGGCATCACTGGGTGATTCCTCTCTAGATTCCCCTAGTTTTGTCAGAAGAGTCAACATGATCAACTCAGAATTTCCTGTATTGCAGTAAGTAAAACACTTTAAATTGATGGGAACTTATATGCATTTTCATATAAGTGTTAATATACATTTGCATTACTCTGTGCAGGGACTCGTCAAATGACGGGCAAGGCGACACCATGAGTCTGAGCATGAGCGTCAGTGAGCTGGACGACTCTGGGGAGGGAAAAGGCAAGAAAAAGAGAGGAAGGCCTGGAAAACAAGGAGTAAGACCACCACTGCAGAGCAGATCAACTGATTACGTTCATTTTAACCTTAAATGCCGACTGTCAACCACTCTTTCTAATCTGTAATTTTGCCAGGTGGCCAATAAGAAGGCTCGAAGATCTCCGGTTGATAAAGGAGGGAGGAGGCCGAATGGAGTGGCCCATCAGAATGGAGAGGGGCCAGACCCCAGCACTCTGTTCGAGGTGGTCAAACAAGGCAAAAGTGCCATGCAGGTAAAACACAACATGTCAAGTGTCTTTCAATCTGTTTCTGTCCATTTGAGGTGTAATTGTATTAAATGACTGTTGCTTCTTTTTGTTTCCAGTCTGTCATTGATGACTGGATTGAATCTTACAAGCAAGACAGAGACCTTGCACTCCTAGATCTAATCAACTTTTTCATTCAGTGTTCTGGCTGTAAAGGTAATTTTTGTATTTCACGTCTCATTACAGTTCCAAATGAATACCGCTTTTCACCCCCACTGTGATTGTCAGATAATATTAACTTTCTGTTTTAATATATTTTAAAGTGTAATTTATTCCTGTGATGGCAAAGCTGAATTTTCAGCATCATTACTCCAGTCTTCAGTGTCACATGATCCTTCAAAAATCATTTAAATATGCTGATTTGGTGCTCAAAAAACATTTCTTATTATTATCAATGTTGTACTGCTTAATATTTTTGTGGAAACCATGACTTTTTTTCAGGATTTCTTTTTTTTGCTGAATAAAAGTATTCTTTTTTTTTTTTAAATATGTATGAACGGTTGTGTGTATATTTTTGTCTTATATTTTACAAATATCAGACTGTACTGATGTGATGTATTCATGTGAATCGCAGGTACTGTAAGGATCGAGATGTTCAGGAACATGCAGAATGCTGAAATTATCAGGAAGATGACAGAGGAATTTGATGAGGTTTGATCTTACTTTTGACTTTTCCCCCCACCTGATTTCCTAAATATTCTGTTAATAAATGCCTCTGATTGTCAAATCCAGGACAGCGGCGACTACCCTCTCACAATGGCAGGACCGCAGTGGAAGAAATTCCGATATAACTTTTGCGAGTTCATCATGGTTCTGATCCGTCAGTGCCAGTACAGCATCATCTACGATGAATACATGATGGACACGGTTATTTCTCTGCTCACTGGACTCTCAGACTCACAGGTCCGAGCCTTCAGACACACCAGCACGCTGGCAGGTCAGTCCCTCACCTTTGACCTTTAAATGGATAGTTCACCCAAAAATGAAACCTCTGTCATCATTTACTCACCCTCAAGTTGTTTCAAACCTGAATACATTTATTTGTTCTGTTGAGCACAAAGGAAGATATTATGAAGAATGTGGGTAACCAAACAGTTGTGGGGCACCATTGACTTCCACAGTAAAAATACTATGGAAGTCAATGGTGCCTCATAACTGTTTGGTTACAAACATTCTTGTGTTGTGTTGTGTTGTGATGACCAGAATTTTCATTTTTGAGTGAACTATCCCTTTAAGTTATACCTGATACTGCAGTTGAGTTATTAAGTTTTGTCATGTGTCTTGTTTCTACTGCAGCAATGAAACTGATGACAGCACTGGTAAATGTGGCTCTGAACCTGAGCATCAATCAGGATAACACACAGAGGCAGTATGAGGCTGAACGGAATAAGGTTGCAGGGAAAAGAGCCAACGAGAAGCTGGAACTGCTGCTGGAGAAGAGAAAAGAGGTGGGATTGTTTCCTTTTCTTCCCAATTTTTTTTTTGTTTTACTGTCTCATAAATTAGATTTTTCATTGTGTTTTCTTGTTTAATTCGTCTTGTAGCTCCAAGAAAATCAAGATGAGATTGAGAACATGATGAATTCGATCTTCAAGGGTATTTTTGTTCACCGTTACAGGTAAGTTGCCGGTAGAAACCCATTTGTGATGGTTTAAAGTCAAACCATTTCACAAATCATAGTCTGATTGAATGATATATTAGTGAATCAGTCGGAATCAAACTGAATCAAAAATGTATCCATTCATTGGACTGGAAACTCATTAGACAACAGGTTTTTTTCATGTTATGTTATCTTGCTTTCTCTCAGGGATGCCATTGCAGAGATTCGAGCTATTTGCATAGAGGAGATTGGAGTTTGGATGAAGTTATACAGTGATGCTTTTCTCAATGACAGTTACTTGAAGTATGTGGGCTGGACACTACACGACAGAGTAAGTGTTTATATTTTCCTCTGTGTGCGTGTTTTATGTGTTCATCTCTTATAACTATCACATGTAACAAAAATATATTGGTGTTAATCTAGATTTAAATAATTGTGTAAAATGTAATCCTTTACAGCAAGGTGAAGTTCGACTCAAATGTCTAAAGGCCCTTCAGACCCTTTACACCAACAGAGAGCTTTTCCCCAAGCTTGAGCTCTTCACCAATAGATTTAAGGTAACACATGTGTGAATACTCTATGATTCTATTATTATGTCTTTCTATACCTCTATTAAAATGTTTAAAATGCACCTGAGTGCAGTAGGCATCAGTTTGGAAGCATTATGATGTCACATCCTTTCTCTCAGGACCGTATTGTATCCATGACGCTGGATAAAGAGTATGATGTGGCAGTAGAGGCCATACGACTTGTCACTTTGATTCTGCAGTAAGTATTTTCTACACAATCTCTTTTTTCAAGATTCTTTGACTCCATGGCTGTGTTAATTATTGTATTATAAGATTTAACAATAATTTTTTTTTTATCGTAAAAATATGACAGCATTTTTAAACATTTCAAACAATAGTATGCTACGTTTGTAGTGTTGGGTGCTGGAAAATTTGGCAAATGTAGGTATTTGCATAAGGAAAATATAATACTTTATATTGTAGAAGAGTTCCTAAAATAATCTTTCTGGTGTTTATTATAAGATCTCTCTTGTATGACTCTTTCTACCATTTCTTATGTCTTTTTCTACATCCTTAAGTCTCTTTCTTTTGTCTTTTTTTTTTTTTTTTTTCTCCTGTAGCGGTAGTGAGGATGCTTTGTCTAATGAAGACTGTGAGAACGTCTACCATCTAGTGTATTCGGCTCATCGGCCTGTTGCCGTGGCAGCTGGAGAGTTCCTTCACAGAAAGTGAGATGAATGAACATGTCTGTTTCAAACCTGATCACAGCATGCCAAACTTCCCTAATGTTTTGATCTTTTGATTGTTGTCTTGCTGCAGATTGTTCAGCAGGCATGACCCTCAGGCTGAGGAGGCTTTGGCGAAGAGACGAGGTCGAAACAGCCCCAATGGGAACCTTATAAAAATGCTGGTGCTTTTCTTCCTTGAGAGCGAAGTGAGAAAAATGAATGCATTTCTTTATTGTTTTTATATGCAGATCTCAGCCTGTATTCACCACATATTAATTTATTAGCTTATCTCTTCACTTAGAATTTCATTTCCTTAAGGCCAAATCACACTGAACCAACAGATGGCATCAGACATTTCATCGGGTTTTGTCGGATCGGTGTGTTACCCCTTTTGGCTTCTGTTGGCGTTGGTCGGCTCTTGTTTCCACCAATTTAACATGTTAAATCAGCTTTTGTTGGGTCGTGGAACGTCTGAGAAGTAACGTACTGTAATCTGGCGGTTGTCTGCATTGGTCGGTGTCTGTAGGTGCAGTGTGAATTGGCCTTTGATTAAAAAAGGGTTGTGTGCCACTCAACAGGATGCAAAATTGTAATTTAATTTGGCATGTAAGAAAGTAGAATTAAATGTAATTCAAACAAATATCAAACTGCTGTTATGACTTACAAACATTTTGTCATTAAATCAACATATGGGGAATTTCTAAACATTAAGTTAAATTATTAATTCGTGTTTGATATGCCTATTTTAATAAATGTAATACATTTTAGAAAGTAGCCTTTAAAAGTAACACTTTATGGTAAAAGAACATTTATTATTCTAATTCACAGCAAATTTGTTTTGTCAATATTTACTATTTATTTTACAAAATTTTATATTATATTCAGTTTATTAGTTTTTTTTTTTTTTTTTTTTTTAAGGTATAATAACAATGTGATGGACTTTTTTGGTACTCTGTCCAAATTAAAATCTGTTTGTTTTGTTTTTTGTTTTGTTTTTTGTTTTTTTTTGACCGTCTTGAACTTAAAGGGATAGTTCACCCAAAAATGAAAATTCTGTCATCATTTACTCACCCTCGGTTTGTTCCAAACATGTATGAATTTATTTTTTCTGCCGAACACAAAAGAAGATATTTTGAAGAATGTCAGTTGATGGGCCCCATTGACTTTGACAGTATTTTTTTCCATACTATGGAAGTCAATGGGGCATATCAACTGTTTGGTTACCCATATTCTTCATCTTCAAAATGTCTTCTTTTGTGTTCAGCAGAAGAAAGAAATTTGTACAGGTTTGGAACAACTTGAGGGTGAGTAAATGATGACAGAATTTACATTTTTTGGATGAACTATCCCTTTAATTAAGAAAATATTTGTAATCAGTTCAAAATCTTGCTTATGTGTCTTGCATTATTCACAATTCTCCTTATTTAGTCATAATAATGAATTGTTTTGCCGCAATTTTTGTATGACTGTGAATTTCTTTGAATAGCAGTTCTAGAAAATTCACCTTTCTGTGGGATTAAAATTCCAATTTCATTAAAGGAAGCCAATTCTTAGCTCCTGACATTTACCCGACACAGGTTATTGCTATTTATCTAACCATCTTCCTGACTTCTTGCGTGGCAGCTTCACGAGCATGCGGCATACCTGGTGGACAGTCTGTGGGACAGCTCGCAGGACCTGCTGAAAGACTGGGACTGCATGGTAGAGCTCCTGCTGGAGGACCCTGTGCAGGGGGAAGAGGGTACAGCAACTCACATTTATGTCAGATTTTTCTGGATGAACCTAGCCTGTATTTCTGTGTTGCCCATTATTCCTTTCTGATTGTGGGTTTTGTTGTAGTGTTGGGAGACCGGCATGAGAGCGCACTGATCGAGCTCATGGTCTGCACCATCAGGCAGGCAGCCGAAGCTCATCCGCCTGTGGGCAGAGGAACAGGAAAGAGGGTAAGTTGTCTTGGAATTAGTCCTTAATGTAGACACATTATAGACTCTTGAGTTTAAAGACTGTGTGTTGTTCTTCTTTGCTCACCTCAGGTGCTCACTGCCAAGGAGAAGAAGACACAGATTGACGATAAGAATCGACTCACTGAGCACTTGATTGTTGCTCTGCCCATGCTACTTTCAAAGGTAAAGTACCAGGGTCCAATAATGTCAAGAGGCCAAAGAATGGCTTCACAACATAGTTTTCAAAATTTTACATGCAAATCACAACCAAATTGCACTAATTATAATCAACAAAGCTGTCTGCTCTTCTGCCGTTCAATGTGGCATGATGGCACACATTCATTTGGTGGTTTCCCTTATCCTATTTCTGTCATGTTGCAAAACTGATCCAGTCACTTTATTTTCCATTGCAATAAAATAATTTACAAATATATAAGTATACGTGTTTTTAATAAGAAGTCTCTTATGCTTCTTGTGCTCACCAAGGCTGCATTTATTTGATAAAAAATAAAGTAAAATAATAAATACTATAATTTAACTGTTTTAATATATTTTAAAGCGTAAATCATTCTAATATGCTGATTTGGTGCTGAAGAAACATTTATTATTATTATAATATTGTTTATTATAGACATAGTGTTACATATAATGTTTTAAAGTCCCCCTGTAGTCAATAATTTTGTCCCTTAAAACTCATCTTTGATCACCAAAATTACATATTTAAACATTTTTTTTCCTGTGGAAAAAAAAAAATTCTTCATGTCTTAAAATAGCTTGAATGTAACTCTACGCCCTTGCTTTATTTAGTATACGTAGATCTATGAATATGCTAATTAGCCCCGCCTCCACTCACTCGCACGAGCTCGGAGATCCACTCAGTCAACTTACTGAGGTAAGCGCTGCACAATGGTATCGCTTTTTACAATTTTGGACATAACGGTAATTAATATGATTAGCCTTTTGCTTGACTACATTAGCAACACATTATTAGCAGCTGTTTGATAATGTTACACAAACCATGTTCCTGTTCTTCATCTCAGAGTCAGACAGCTGCCTTCTGGGAATCAGTATCCATAGAAACGCTTTGAACTCAGAACGTCAGTGGAGAAAGGCATATAGTTCATCATAACATCGTAATATACATCATACACCCGCTATATTGCTAAATCTACCCAATTTTTCATATCAACAGAAAAATATACCGGGATAACCTGGCTTCTCTTGAGACTCCACTGCTTGAGAGCGGTCATAGTTAATGACATGCTAAAGCCTGTCCGCACGTTGACATGATTGGTTACAAGGTAGTTTGTGATGTAAGAAAAACCAGTGATTTCAAACAGCGTTTTTGAAACTGTCTTTATGTCACTGCAGTTTTAACGAGAAAATACTGAATTTGCACATGGTTTGTCTCAAAACATATTAAAAACACCACAAAGACATATAAACAACATTAAAAACTTGATTTTCACCACAGGGGGACTTTAATAGATTTCAAATAAAAGCTGTTCTTTTGAACTTTCTATTCATCAAAGAATCCTAAAAAATTTCCACAAAAATATTAAACCACAAAAACTGTTTTCAACATTGATAATAAGAAAAACTTTTGACTAATACATCAAAGCTAGCTTGTGATGGTATAAAGATGCTGAATCTAATTACTTTGAATGTTACAGAAAAAAATGCTTCACATTTGTTCTGCTTTTGTCTTTAGTACCAGGCTGATGCTGAAAAGGTGGCGAACCTCCTTCAGATCCCTCAGTTCTTTGATCTTGAGGTCTACAGTTCAGGACGAATGGAAAAGGTCTGTTGGAGTTTTAACAACTGTAACATAAAATCTAGACCGATTCGTTGTGTTCCAGTTTACACTAGTGTTTAGTTTTCTCATTCAACCCTGTCTCTTTCTGCTGTGTTCAGCATCTGGATGCCCTGCTGAAGCAGATCCGTGTGGTTGTGGAGAAGCACGCAGAGATGGATGTTCTGGAGGCGTGTAGCAAGACTTACAGCATCTTGTGCAGTGAAGAATACACCATCATGAATCGCGTAGACATCGCTCGCAGCCAACTCATTGACGAGCTCACGGACAGATTCGCTCACTCGGTGGAAGACCTGCTGCAGGAGGTGAAAGAGCAGCTTCATTTCAGTGCTTTTCCTCTTTTCCTCATGTATGAATATTATTGAATGGCTTCTAAGTATTTGAAACTAAATTTTTGCTTTTTTTCTAGGGCGATGAAGCAGATGACGATGACATTTATAATGTTCTTTCAACGCTAAAGAAGCTCACTGCTTTCCATAAGTAAGACACCGATTCCCTCTGATTTTGTTTTTGTTTTGGGAATGCAGAGTTTGTGTCCGTCTACACAGTATTCAGGTTTGTTTTGTATGCTTTCCAGCGCACATGACCTTACAAAGTGGGACCTTTTCAAAAACTGCTATCGATTGTTGAAGATGGGGATCGAACAGGGCTCCATGCCAGAGCAGGTAAACAAACATGTTAAACTATGAAAATGGATGGGGATCAATGGTGCAACTAACTTGAACATTGACATGAAACACAGACTTATAAAACATTGGCTAAACATTTAAAAAATCTTTCCAACCCCAAACTTTTAATTGGTAGTGCATACCAAACCAAAATAAGTGCTTGCTTGGCAAACTGCATTAACTTTAAAAATTCAATCAAGGAACATGTCATTACATCAAAATGTCTGATGTTGTAAAATATTTATTATGAAATATCCCTTTGTAACCCAGTGCGTTAAATGATTAATCTTGTATTCTCTTGTCTTGTGGTCAGATCGCTGTCCAGGCTCTGCAGTGCTCTCATTACTCCATCCTGTGGCAGCTGGTGAAAATTACTGAAGGATTTCCATCAAAGGTGCAATAGACCCCATAATATGCAGTTGCCAAAAACTTTCCAAATACATAAATCTTATTTACTTGCGCTTTTTGAGAATTATGTGACATAAAAGTTGTTTCCTTGGCAGGATGATCTTGTGGCATTAAGAAGAGTGGTCAAGTCTTTTCTAGCAGTTTGCCAACAGTGCCTGTCTAATGTGAACACTCCAGTCAAAGAGCAGGTGAGCGGAGGCATTTTTAGTGACCTTAACAAACTACAGTTCTATTTGCTAGGGTTCTTTAATTGCATATCTTAAATTTCATATATAAATGTTTCAGTGTACACTATGAGTCATGTTTTCAAGAGTTTGTCTGGTTTCTCTCCATAGGCCTTTATGTTGCTATGTGACCTCCTGATGATCTTCAGTCACCAATTGGTCAACGGTGGTCGAGACGCTCTGCAGCCACTGGTCTTCAATCCAGACAGCTCTCTGCAAAATGAACTGCTAAATTTTGTCCTGGATCATGTGTTTATCGACCAGGATGATGAAAATCAGAGCATGGGTGTGTGTCTGTCCCGATACACTTGGACATTATCAGAACTATCGTGAGACTAAGACAGCAAAATAATGAGAAATTGGAGAATTTATTTATAGAGCACATATAAAAACTAGGGCTGTCAAGCGATTACACAATGTGATGACGAATTAATCACACATCAAATATGGCTGTGACATTACCCCCAAAAGATAATTTAAAGTCATTATTGTGTTAAATGAGAGTGAGTAGATGATGACATTATACCTTTTAATGGGTTTTTTATTAATAGGAATATGATTTCTTTTTTTTAAATGAATACTCTAAATAAGAAACTAAAACTGCCAGTAGGTGGTGGTAAATGTCTAAATGAGGAAGTCATTGAATCATTCATTCGATTCGTTCAAACGGCTGATTCATTCATGAATGAAGTAAATGGCTCTCTTTATGAATAGGCCATTGAATCATTGGTTCCCCCGATTTGTTCAAAACGCAAGTTCATCAAGACTTTTTAAACAGGCTCTAACTTAAAATTTTAACTCCATGCTGGGCCGTTTCTTTCAGAGGGTGACGAAGAGGATGAAGCCAATAAGATCGAGGCTCTTCACAAGAGGAGGAATCTGTTAGCCGCCTTCTGCAAACTTATCATCTACGACATTGTGGACATGCCTGCTGCTGCTGACATCTTCAAACAATACATGAAGGTATAAAAAACTGATACATTTAAACGACATTGATCTGTATGGTTAACAAGTGATTCAAATGGTTCGTGTTCATTTTTCAGTATTACAATGACTATGGAGACATCATCAAAGAAACCTTGAGTAAGACCAGACAGATGGACAAGATTCAGTGCGCAAAGACCCTTATCCTCAGCTTGCAGCAGGTATGGGATGTGATTTTTAGGATGAGATCATTATCACAGTTGGTTATGAAAAATCTATAACAACTTTCAATTCGGACACTTTCCCTGTTTGCAGCTCTTCAATGAGCTGATCCAGGACCAAGGACCCAACCTGGACCGAACGTCCTCCCATGTCAGCGGCATTAAGGAACTGGCCCGTCGCTTTGCACTCACGTTTGGGCTGGACCAAATCAAAACCAGAGAGGCCGTGGCCACACTGCACAAGTAAGAAACTCTTCAGATCAGCATCCGTTTGTGTCTAAAGAATGAGAAGCAATTATGAGCAGGACCAAGTGTTTCTTTAATGACCTTCAGTTGCATTTGGCTGTGGAGGTTTAGTGCAAATGTTTTCATGAACTAACGTCTTACAACAACTATAGGGATGGGATTGAATTCGCTTTCAAGGTCCCGAATCCAAAAGGACCAGAATACCCACCACCAAATCTGGCCTTTCTGGAGGTTCTCTGTGAGTTCTCCTCCAAACTCCTACGACAGGACAAAAAGACTGTGTAAGTACGGAAAACACTTTGCGGCTGTTTTATGTGCGAAATATCATGTACAGTACTAGTAAAAAATGTGAACACCCCTATTAAAGGGATAGTCTAACACAAAACAATTGACAATTGACACTTGTCATCATTTACTCATCCTTATGTGATTTATTCTAAAATATTTTGAAGAATGTTGATAGCCAAACGGTTCTGGTTCCCATTGACTTCCATTGTATTTTTTTGTCCATACAATGGTTGTCAAAGGGAACCGAAACTGTTTAGTTACCAACATTTTTCAAATTTCACTTTATTGCTATTTTCCATAATTTATAATGATAACATTACCAAAACTGTGTCATGTGTGTCCAGACTTTTAGTATTGTATCTGTGCATCTGTTACAGTGTTTTTGATTCTGATAAATGTGTTCATAGTCATTCCTATCTGGAGAAGTTTATGACGGAGTATATGATGGAGAGAAGAGAGGACGTCTGGCTGCCTCTCATCGCGTACAGGAACTCCCTGCTGACAGGAGGAGATGATGACCGGTTGTCCGTCACCACCGGCGCCAGCTCAACCAGCAAAGCCAGCACGGTCCGCAGCAAAAGGGGCCGACCGCCACAGCACAAAAGACGTCCGGACGGTAGAATAAAACCTTTAACATTTCATACAAGACAATTTAAAAAACAACGAAGCTCACAATGTTTTAATCTTAATTAACACAGAACGTGTATAAAAAATACTGTTATTCTTTAGGCATCGTCTAAGATGAATCTGATCAGTGTCTTTTTTTTTTTTTTTTTTTTTTTTTTTCATTTGACAGAGGAGAGTGTTGAGGGTTCGTGGGTGATGCGTAATGACACTCTCCAGACACCAGGGGGCCTCCACACCCCACAGCTCACATCAACTGTCCTGAGAGAAAACCCCAGACAGGCAGCAGATCACATCCCAGACCAAGACTCATCGGAACCAGGCTCAGAACCAGACTACATGCACAAGTATGGAGTTATAGCCTAATAAAAACAGGCAGTAGTTCAGAGATATTTTTTACATTGAAAGATGCTTAAAGATCTCCTCAATGTTTTATAGTTACATTTTGGAGAAACATTTTTCAGAATGCACTGTTTTCTTATGTAATTTGAGCTCCCGCTAAATTCTTACATTGTTCTTGCATCATTTTGTTCCCTCATTTTCAGCCCTCCGATGCAGATGTCATGGTTGGATCAGCAGAAGATGGAGGAGGTGAACAGAAAAGAGAGAGGAGGCATGAACTACATGAAATCACGCACTGGTGGAGTGAGACAGCAGGTGTACGTACTCGCACTGACATCTCCGAAAGCTTTTGTGTCTGTGTGTGTGTGTGAGATATATATATATATATATATATATATATATATATATATATATATATATATATATATATATATATATATATATATATATAATCGATACTGAAATATCTGAAACGCTTCCAATACTTATTTTCCGCAGAATAGATACACGATACCAGCTGCGCTTTGCGAGTTGACACAAAAACCCGCCTCCCCTCACTCACTCGTTTCATTTGCTCCGGATAAATATTGTTGGTGTTACAGGGCTTGAATTTCGGGGTGGGATTGCGCATATTGCGCATAATTTTACTCATTCCCACAGATTTTGTGCTCACACCCAAAGTGCACACACATAAAGCCGAGTCTCAGTACTAAATTGAGTTCTTTTTCGCTGCTTATTGCGCTTGAACAGTCAAATACACGCAAAATAATGTCAAAAATGTCAAAATCTTGTAGAGTATTCATGTAAACACAGTCAGTTATGCGTTTATGTAATCGTAAACAGTTGAGAAAGAAAACGCATGTGTAACAGTATAATGGGTCCGTGCGTCAGGTCTTAAAGTGACAGCAGCCTAATATACCTGCTGCCAAATTATAAAATAATATTAAAAATATCTTTATGGCAGTTTTTCCCCATGGTATCGATGTCAAAATTGTGGCCAGTGAACTTTAATCCACTTATAATGATTATTTATTAGTGTGTGTGTATATATATATATATATATATATATATATATATATATATATATATATATATAAAAACAAAAAAATAAATCTATCAGTTCCTTGAACTTGAGTCATTTGATTCAGGCGAGGCCTCATGGAAGATGACGCTGAGCCCATCTTCGAGGACGTGATGATGTCCTCGCGCGGTCAGCTAGAGGACATGAACGAGGAATTCGAAGATACCATGGTGATAGATCTGGTAAGATTTTACAGATGTGTGCTGAGCTCCGTTCTGAGTTCTTTAGTGTATTTGTAATGTTTTTGTGAAGGCCAAGACTACGTTTCATATTACAACATCTGTTCATCTGTTAGATTAGATCTTTGAGGTCATTTTTTGCTCTCTTGTCCGTTCTACATTTTAGCCAGCGTCGAGAAACCGCAGAGAAAGAGCTGAACTCAGACCGGACTTTTTTGACTCTACGGCCATAATGGAAGATGATTCTGTAAGTGTGCCTCTGAGATTGATATGTAAATTAGATATAGGTGTAACAAAACTTGTTTTGTAGGATAACTAAATTAAGCATGTCATGTTTAAAACAGGGTTTTGAACCTTTATTTTTATTCAGCTTAGTGCTATTGAGAAGGAATTACTAATTGTTTTGTCTTGTTGACTTCTTCCTCTAACAGGGATTCGGAATGCAGATGTTTTGAGAGAGATTTCAGCCTCTATGGGTGATCACAACCAGCAACCAACAAGAATCACATCTTAAATGTTTATTTTGTTTTTTAATAGCAGTTTCACACAACTGTACGCAAGCATGTAAGCTTCCTCTCTTAGTTCTGTGGTTGGCCATAATCCCATTGTGAGCCTTTCCTGTCAGTCAGCATTTCCTCAGTTCATAAGGACCAAGAGAGCCTGTAAAAGCTGTAATCTGCTGGTTTTACAATGGTGTTACGATTTCAGCAGCATCTCAGCAGTATCAGTTCCTATTTTTCATATCATCCATTGATTTCTTAGAGCAAATGTGGTTTAATCAGACATTGTTTGGACAGACGTTTTGTTACTCCACTGCTTTCTAGATATTTTAAGACTATCGTCCGTTCATGTTCTGGTTTTGTTCAGGGTGAAATTTAGAAAGGAACATGTTATGGTCGTGATCATTTTCTTTTCAAGTCTGTTCAGAAGTATTATTGGCCTTAAACATGTATTATTGCTTGAATTTGGTGTTAGATTACTTGATTTACCAGATTAATAATAGCAAAGCCCACGTTTGTTCAGAACAACTCTTTAAAATGAAAAATGTAAAAATATATGAGGATATTTGAGGAGGAAATACACCGAAGTATTCATTACTTCAGACACTGGTCATGTGTTTTATACAAACCTTTTGTTGAAGAACTTGTTTCTTCCCATTTTAAAGACATGTTTACCTCCTCTGTTTAGAGTCTGCTCAGTGATTTACCTTTTTTACTGTGCGTTTGTGGAAACATTGTAGCTTTCACACAATACTGTATTGCTGTGAACATTTATTGATCGTTTATTGGGCTTTTAGGTCCATCTGAATATCCACAGAGCAGGTTTTGATAACACCTGTGTGGTATTGACGAGTGATGTCAGAACCCTTGTTTAGACCGGTGCTTTTAGATACAGACTCCGATCAAACAGTGGGATTGTCATTTATTTTAACCTTTTCACTGTTAAAACTTTGCTTTTTTTAAAAAAAAAAAATGTTTAAATAAAAGTATTTAAAAGTATTGTCAAGTATTTTCGAAAGAATTTTGTGAAACCTACCAAATTCTTGTCTAATACACATTAATTGTTGCTACATACAAGATTTGTTTTGAATTTTCTCAGACAATTTGGTACTAACATTCTGTGAGGCATATCTACATAAAAATGACGTTCTCTTCAATCTCCTCAAAATATGAAGAGAAGTTTTAGAGACGTAGGAAGGGAACAGTAAGGATTGTGTCAACAAACATTGGTTTTATTGGGAAACGGGCTTCCAGCCAACATAATTAAACTATGAGGCAGTTTCATGATGGAGATATTACTGGTTTTCAGTGCAACACTACACTGCATTTTATTTAATTTAAAAATGTAATTTAAAACCGAGTTTCTGTCTTATCATAAATCACTGCGGTACGCCAATAATAATAAAATATATTCGGACTATTTTAGACCGAGCGGGACGCCAACCGCTGCGGAGTATTACAGTACCATCATGACTAGTCATAGACATAAACAGAGAGAAGTAGCTCCGGCTACAATGTTCTTCCGCAAAACATGCAGTTTTGTTTATTAACCGCTAGAGCGCCAAAAGTTACAGTGTACTTTTAATATAGTATTGTATGATATATATATAATATTAATTATTCTAAGTAATAATAATAATAAATATAATATTTATATAAATATATATTAAAGTTTAGTTAAAATATTCGAATGCTATTGTAATACATTTGTAATAACCGTTTGGCGCAAGAGAGATCCTAATGTACTGTGTGTGCAGAAAGGAAAGAAGAAATTTAAAGCTTGGTATTAAATTGCTTCACGCATTAGATGGCGCTGTTGAAATGACAAATGTGGTGCGTTTTCAGTGTATCGGACAGTTATAGAAAGACAAGAAAGCAAGGTATGTATGTATAGATTGATAGACAAATTTTACTGTTTTAGTATTGCTTTTAGTCATTGCTTTTATTAATCTTCTTACTATGAGCAGTGACGCGCCTTTTATATTTAATTATATTAAAACTTTTTGTGTAGTCAAATTACCTGAGGTGTGTGTGTGTGTGTGTGTATATGTGTGTGTATATATATATATATATAATAATTAGTAGTCAACATTTGAAGTGGATCAAAACCTTTAAAACCTTCTTAGGACAACTTTGAACTTTTTTGATCCACTTCAAATGTTGACTACTGTGTGTGTGTGTGTGTGTGTGTGTGTGTGTATATATATATATATATATATATATATATATATATATATATTTGACTGCTATCCTACTAGTGTGTCTGAATTACTAATTATTTGTTATGTTTATTGTTGTGTTTCTTCTGCCTCTGTTAACCATTGGACATCTTTACTCTTGAGGGGCCACGCCCCACATCATAACGTTTATGTAACCAAGGGAACCAGTCGCCCACACTAGTGTTTAACTCGCGAGAAGAGAACCCAAACGACAGCCTCACAAGCCGGGAAAAATATCGCGACATTATCAGGGAAGCGTCCCTCTCCCATAGCCGTTCTTACTTTGTTCTCGCGAGATGTGGACAGCAGCGCCCCCTCCTTGTTCTAATGCGGAGAGGAAGGGAGGAGAGAAGCCTTTTCAAATACACATTTCAATATCGCTACTGAATATATATCTATACGTTTTTCTCCAAAGAATGATTTGTGCATATGGTGTGGATATTAAACTCGCATATTTATCACGCTTAACACTTACGACGCACTCAAACGAAAGGAAAACGGCAGGATAAATCCTAAAAAGAAGCGAAGCGGCCTGTTTTTGTTCCTGAGGCGCAGCTCACACTGACATCAAACGGGCACTTAACTCACGGCGCTTTGTTACACCCGACCTGAAATTACTTCGCAAGCAAGCACGGTGAATATCTGGCACCTTAACGCACTGGAAGGCTTGGTGCACAAAAAGCGGCCTGTTTTCTTTTTTTGCAGCGGCAGCGCCATGAAAAGCGGCGGACAATAACAAGAGTGACGGTGCTTGTGTGTTGCCCCTATGATCTGAGGCTGATCACGTATGTGCACGACAAGAATAATAAATAAACATATGGAATAACACTGCAAGTAAGGACTGCATTCATCCAGGATAAGACAAGGAGGCAATCTGTGCTCTGTTTGAATTTGATGGTAATTGAAGGCCCGGTAGGGTGAAGAGCGCCACCAGTGTGGTGTTGTTGAATAATAAAAAAAATAATGCAAAAAATTGTGCAAATGCATCGCTGAATGTGTTTTCAATCGGATCAACGTGGATGGGCTTTTATCCGATGACGATGATGATTTGGCCGTATTTCGTGCCGTGGAAGAGGGGCAAACGTTAAGATGGAGTGGTTTTAATGCATGCGATGTAAAGACAAGCATATCTGTTGAAATCTCCCTTGCATTTCACACACGACGGAATTGCACGCGCAGGTTCATCGACATTGATGATACGTGGGCTGCTGGCGGGACTGAAGTCTTGTACTGTCGCTCCTTTTCTTTTTTTTTTCCTCCCCGAACTGGATCTGTCTAGCACGACACTGCTGAGATGAACCCGGTGAATGCGACCACTCTCTACGTGTCAGCTTGTCGGTCGGTGCTGCAGTGCGATCCCCGGGACCCCCAGGCTTTGGCGGAAATCTATAAGCTCTTGCCTTTTTTCAGACAGTCTCTCGCCTGCCTTGTGTGTGGTGAGAGCCCGTTTATTCTGCTTCATCACTGCATGCTTGCATGATCACTTGTGCTTTATCGCTGCATGCTTTATAGCTGCTCTCGAAGCCCCACCGACCATGACACACCCCCATTGAGTCCACAAATTCCTGACCTGCAATGACAACTGGAGCCTGGGCATTTAGACACAGCAGTGCATACAGGCTGTGTGTTTATAGATACATGGGGGCTGAATAGTAATGCCTTGCCTGCACAGTCACATAAAACTGGCTGCTTGAGACAATTCAGATTTTCCAACATCTTAGATTCCTGCTTCACGGGGTTTAAATATTATAAATATAACGTGCATATATATACACACACACACACACACACACACACACACACATATATACATATAGTGTGTGTATGATACCTGCAAATTTTATTATTTTTTTTACATTTAATAATTTTTATTTTCCACAGGGTTTCAAACATTGAAAAATATTAAATGTGTATATATATATATATATATATATATATATATATATATAATTTATTATTTTTGTGATATTTTCAGGCATGCACATCATTATTTATAAATATATTATTTTTTTTATATAATTAATTAGCTATAAATGCTCTTTTTGAGTGCAAATAATTGATTGTAGTCAAATTAATTGGTCAAAAGGTGTGGGAACCCTGTTTGCAGTAATGCTTTATTTGGAATAAATATTGCTATATATATATATATAATATATATATATATATATATATATATAGCTGCTGTTAATCCATGCATATTTTTTAATTGCAAAAGTAATTGATTACTATTTGTATTAAGCAATGCATGTTTACACGATGTGCTTGTGTTTATAAGAACAATGCATTTGTATTTGCCTTTGAGATCCCTGTTAACCATCTGCTGAGAATGTAATATGAACCACATCATGCAACATCACATGACCCTTAAACATCAGGACATATATTTTCTTGAAAGTTACAGAACCATATCCTATGTGATACAATATAGTGCTTGTATTATGTTGCTTGTGATCTACAAAACTAATTACAGATCAGAGTGATCATTGTAAAGGTACAACATCCAAGCAGCCTATTTAGGCTGTGATTTGAGTAGTAGGCATATTGATATTATCAAAATACCTGTTGTGTTGTTTCATGGTCTAAACATTTTTTCTTTATTTATTTAGGCAATTTGCTACAAGATCCAATCGCTCCTACCAATTCCTCGTGCCAGCACTATGTCTGTAAATCGTGTAAAGGCAAAAAGATGATGATGAAACCGTCGTGCAGCTGGTGTAAAGACTATGAGCAGTTTGAAGAGAATAAGCAGCTGTGCATCTTGGTGGACTGCTACAGAAAGCTCTGCGAGTATATTGCAGATTCTCCTCTCGCCCAGCACATTTCAAGTACTGTGGGAGGGTCCCCAGACATCCTGGCTCTGTTGAATGAGGGCCTCTCATTGGACAGCAGGCAGGGGGAAGAGTCACTCTCCCTGAGCTTGACAAACCAGTCCCCTACACCATCAACCTCAGAAACGCTCCCTGACGAGGGCCAGTCCCCTTCGACAGAGATCAAGGAGCAAGGCCTTAGTCCTCTAGGGTTGAATGGTCTCCAGGACTGCAATGGTTTGACCAATGTGGAGGAATTGACCGCCAGTTTACCTTCACTAGAGGCCAGTGTTCCAGACTCGGTGGAGAGTGGGAGTGACGAAGTGAAACAAGAGAGTTTCACAAATGAGATCCCAGTGTGTGAGGCAGTGGCAGCTGCTGGCGAGGAGCTTTGTACCAGCACCATGGACATTTGTGGCTTTGGCGAGGATATTAAACATGATGGCGGGACTCTCCTCTTGAGTGTAGAGGAAGTGCTCAGGACTCTAGAACCAGACCACGTCACCCAGGATGAGTGTCCTGCTATCTTGCAGTCGCCTCTTGAACCTTCGGGGAACTTAAACGGACCTTTTGCCTCCATTGACTCTGCCCGACAACTCTCCTCGCTCCCACATGACTCACAGGAAGTTCTCGTGCCCCAACACCCGACATCCCAAAAGAATCCGCAACATTTGGGAATATCCTGTTCCGCCGTGACCCCGAAAATGCCTCGGTCCAACCGGAAGCGTTCGCGGTCGGAAAGCGACAGCGAGAAGATTCAACCCCTACCTATTTCCACCTTCATCCGCGGCCCCACGTTGAGCGCCTCCGCCCCTGTTCCGGTCAAGTGCGAACCGAAATCTCCCGCTCTGACTGTCCCCCATATGGCGGCGGTGCCCAACGGTGGCGGCCTTTCTAAGGTGGGCAAGACATTACTGGTGCCTGCTAAAACTGTCAAAAAGACCCTTGACCACCATGGACCCAAAAAGGCGTACACTAAGTCCAAACAGGGCACTCCGAAGTCGAAAGAGAAGACGAAAGAACGGATTCTGACAAACACCCTCATTCCCGGGAGCCCCACCAAAGTGGTGTACAAAAAAGCGCAAGAGAAAAAGGGCTGCAAGTGCGGCAGAGCAACTCAAAACCCAAGTGTTCTTACATGCCGTGGACAGCGATGCCCCTGTTACTCCAACCGTAAAGCCTGTCTGGACTGCATATGCAGGGGCTGCCAGAACTCCTACATGGCCAATGGCGAAAAGAAGCTGGAGGCCTTCGCGGTGCCAGAGAAGGCACTCGAGCAGACAAGACTTACTCTTGGCATCAACGTCACCAGCATCGCAGTGCGGAACGCCACTGGTAGCAGCACTGGTGGGATGCTTAACGTGTCCACGGCAGCTGGCTCACCTGTGGCCTCCTTCTTGGCTACGGGTCCACACGAAGACAAAGGATTCGATGAACCGTTGGACATGAGGTTTGACTGAGTACCAGATGATTCTCCTTTAACATCGCCCTGTATTCCAAACCGGCTTGCTTTCAGTGTGGCGGCACTGTACCGAGGGGCTGATGCCAGCAGAGTCAGCGAAAAGGCAGCTACTGTGATTCTGTTCCAGTTCACATTATCAATTAAACTAGTTATTGCTGAAGCTTGTGCCTTTAAATCATTTGTACTATTCTTTTTGGTTTCCTTGCACACCTTTAGGAGCGGTGAGATGGGATAATGGAAGTCAAGAGTTTCTTTTGGTAAAGGTTTTTCTTTCCAATATTTTTTTTTATATTTTAGTACAAGTGATCTATAAGGCATGATCTTTGGCAAGATTTACCTGACCTCATTGTTGTGGGTCACGTTATGTGCATATGTGGAAGATTTTCAGTTTGTAGGTTAGGGGATGAGACCTGTTAAATGAATGGTACCCTACAGCATCAGTAGAGACTGGTTGTATTTATAAACAGTTTTTGTACACAGACTTACGGAATACAATTTAAAAAGTACATTTTATGATATATTTTGTAAGTTACATTAACAACATTTGCAGTATTTATTGGGTATCACTTAACATAGATTACGGTCCACCCAGGGCATCAGCTGGATACCATTTCTACAGATGCAAGTCACACAGATGCAGTATGTACGGTTTTTCTGTCTAAATTATGTTGTTGTCCTGATTGTGCTAGTTTTTTGCTGTCTCAAACTGTTATTTTTTTCCCTTGGGGCATTTAAATACCTGTAATATAAATGTAACATATTTCCACAAAAAAAGAAAAATCCTAACACGACTCTTGTTTTTCATTTCAAAAGTCATTAGGGACTTTAAGCAACAGCTACTGATGGAACGGCAGCCGGAAGTAAACGGTTAACTGTCATAGCTAAAGAACACAAAAATCACTAAGCAACAGTAAAGAGTACGGCGTAGGGGATAATTTAACCATTTGACAAAATACAAAAAAAAAAAAAAAAAGTGATTTTAAAAGCAAGAGAATGGTTGCTTTGGGCATTTAATGATACACAGAGACAATTACAATGCCACATAACATTAACTTTATTAATCTCACGGTAAATCAGCTATTCTTCCGTAGTAGACGGTTACAGTGTAACGTCGCGAAGTAGCAGTAAAAGTTGCGCATGCGCAATAGAACGCCAGATTGCCGTTGCCTAAAGTCCCTATTTTATCATACTACTAGTTTTTTTTTCCTGAAGGTGGTTTTATAAATCATTTTGACAAGTTTAGAAAGGTGGTTTGAATGATAAATGTATTAATTAGTGTGACTATATATATGGAATAAGCTCAACACAGCTGCACAGACGTGCTGTTAAACAGGGTGCTGCAAACAATTACAACAGTGTATTACAATCACAACAAGACTTTGCATATGTTGTCCATATGTGAGTGCGTAACTTGTACGGCTGTCCATGAATGAACTGTACATGTGCAATGTTGTTTTTCCTGGCCGAGTCAACCAGAAGTAACATGAAGGTGGGTATATTTTGTAGGAGACAGATCCACAGCATCTTTTCTTTTCTAGTGCAAAAAATTACTTTACAGGGGCTGACATAATTAGTAAGCATAGTTTTATTCATATTCCAGCTCAGGAAAAGTATAGCTTAGGTTCATTCAGCCATGATAAAATCCGTATTTGTACTGGTGTAGCATCTTTGACTAGTACCTTTGAACCATCTATACTGCACCTGAAACATCAGAGATTAAAATTATAACTCTTAATCACTCATGTTCCAAAGAACACTAGATGGTTAACCGAAACGTCTATAATAGTGTAATCAAACAAACCTTGGGGTGCAGTAATGCACTGGATCTATGCCCAGTAATTGTATTTACGAACATTTACCACAAGTGGGCAGAATACAGAGAAAAATGAACTGCTATTGTCATAAAATGCTGTGTGTGCCTCAATAATTTGCATATTCATGGCTTCTTTGTTCATGGGAAATGGGTGTAGTAAATCTGATCAAATTTTCTATAAAACATTTTATTCACGTTGCCATAATAACAAGAAAGAGATGACTAGGTAAAATGGGTTTGCTAAATAAAAAATGGCAATAAAAAATAGCCTTGATACAAAAAACTTGACAGCTCCAGTGGACAGTGGCAAATATTTGAGATATAATAATATGTACTGTATTACACCAATATTTTTGTAACGTGTGTGTGATTATATATATATATATACACACACACACACATTTACATAAATTATTAAATAATTAAAAAAAAAATTTATATTAACTCAAACTTGAATGCAATACAGTTACATGGTCTTAAAATGAATCATATATAATATAATGAATCATCCAATGATTGTTTTACCAAAATTATGTATAGTGTACATATTTAATATGAAAATTATGGCCTGGATAAGAAAAAAATATCCAGAAGGGGAGAACACGGTGTACTGTAACGTACATAGTTACTGTTTCAGATTAAATGTTACAAAAATAATCAAACTGAAACGCTACAAAAAACATACTAAAATGTAGAAGGGTGAAAAGACGTGAGTGTCATCTCAGGTGTCTGTACATTCCTCAGTATATGTTCAGCGCTGGTAAATAAATGTATATACAAAAGACATTATGTACAAAACAATTTACCATCAGTGATTTTCACATTGAGCGAATTGCAAAATTAATGCTTTAGGAATGAATTATGTAATAAAAATCGCTCACTCCTTCACTCGCACATACAAACACATTAATAGTGCTGAAACTGATGATCACAATATGTCAATAATACAGTCAAGGCATGAAGATTCTGTACGTCTCTCCGACTGCATTTCTACATCCCAAATATGCAGTTTGTCTTTGAAAAAGCCAATGCAATCACAGGTCCAAAGAGGACAGAAGTGCACAGTAAAAGCCCGCAGCTCTTCTGCAGGCGCAAGAGTCTTGCTTAAAGTCACACCTTCTTTTTCCTGCCTGGACAGACGCACCATGTCCAAACAACTCGCTTCCAAAATGACCTGGCAAGCCCCTCGCTTTTCGTCGCCCCTCCAGGCAGACGTGCTGGGATTGAGCTCCAACACATTTCACCAAGAAACTGATTTACGATCAGATCCGCTGGCCGAATGTAAAAAAGCGCCAAATGTTTGCACCTTTCCGAGCTCTAATCAATCAACGTTAACTGTTTTGGCAAGAGACGGAGCATCTCGGCAAGAGCGTCCAAATGTTTTAAGGCACTTGGCATCTGTTCAAAAAAAAACCTCAGGTAAAAATACCGAGCAAGCCGAGTCTTGTCGCTCATCTTGGAGTTCAAAACAAACCGTAAGGTGTGATTTTTCTGGCTGCGCATCACTAGCTGACCAAAAACGCTCCGAAGAAGCTCGACTTCTCGTCCATGTCGATGGTGCTTACGTTGCTGACCGTCACAAACACCCTGTCTCCTCCTCCAAGCTGAAAAAGCCCCGCTTGGTAGATGGAGTACAGGCCGTATTGGGTGTCACGTGACCAGCATGTCGTCCGGGCGTTTTTCATTAGCAGGATGGGCACTGGATACGAGCTTACTTTTTTATAAACGTACTGCAACATCGGTTTCCCCCGGACCGATTGGCCCGATGTGCCATCCTCTTCCCCGTGGTCACTTTCGTCCTCCTCGATGAGCGAGTGTCTGAAGTAAGTTTGAGAGTAGATGTAATAGAGGCCAGCCTGAGGTACCACCAATTCTCCGTCACTTAACTCCACGTTCTGGAGGAAAGCCAGACCTTTTTCGGACTCCCACGACTGGATTTTCTGGCCGTAGACCTTCCTGTTTGGTAGACCTGCATTGTCAAGCCAAAGAGAAGGATTATGGGTCGGGTTTGACAGAAAAGCTGCATTGTTTCAGCATTTGGCAGGCGAATGGAACGGGGTGCTTGTTTCAAAAACTCGGCTCAAGTTATAAACCAGCTTTTTGTTTCAGGCAAATGGCCACAGAGATATGATGAAACAGTGTGTTTGGTTTTTTAAAGGAGGAAGGCATGTACTCTGACCTACATTAAAGGTTTTATGAGCTTCCTTTTCAGGAAGCTAACATGAAAACAATGTTTATTTCCAGGGATGCAACATTGTTCGTGCAATTTTTGCATAGCAAAGTGGTTTTATATCTGATTTGGATGTTATCCAGTCAGTCCGCATATCTCAATGTACTTTAGAGGTGAATGTGGACTATGACCCAGAGATAAACAAGCTATAATGAGTTGCTGCTGCTGTTGTTGTTGTAATAATTCAGTACAAATACAGAAACTGAAAAGAGTCAAACTTATCAAGCTATCAACAAACCGAAATCAAGTATTTGCTGGAACAAGACATACCTCCTCCATCTTTTTCTGCCTCTGGTATATAGCTTCCAGTCACATGCGCTGCGATCTTAGGCCGAGGAGAATCATCTTGATCTTGGATCACCAATGAGGGAAGTACACGCGAGACTTCGTCTGCAAAAATCCCAAAGGTTAATTCACTCGTGGCTCATGCCTTCATACAGTATAAACTTAACCTGAATGTGCTCTGAAATACCTTTAACGGCAGATGAGATTTCTTTCTGATAACGACTGGACATTGACTGTTAAAAAAAGAAAGAAAAATAACAGATTAAATCTCTGTGTTCACAACGAAAGTTGTCAATAGACCAATTCTTCAGTATTATTTCTGAAAATTGGGTTTCCTCTTACAAAAATTGAGTAAATTCCTGTAGTAATTAAAAAACGAAAAACGATACAAGTCATAAATGGACTCATTGTCTGCACACTGGCCAGCTTTATGACTTCACGGGCCTCCTCTGAAGCGGATACCTTTTCAATCAGAAAGTGGAGCTGTTGCGTGACCTGCCAGCAGGGGTCGTCTTTTCCCTCTGCAGCGTTCAATTCCTGACCCTTTATCGTCCTTAGGTTGGCGCGCATTAGACACGACACGCTGCTCTTGGAGAAGGTTTCTTTCATCTGTGAATAAAACATGTTTTTAATACTTATGATTTTAACAATTATAACTAAATATTCTGCGTGGTGACCAAGTCACAAGTCACAGTTAAGCATTTTACATATGCATGAAATATGAATGATTGTTTTGCATACATAAAACGCAAACATTATGACATTATATGTAGTTGTTTTTATTTGAATCAGGCAAAATATGAGTATGACTACTTTAATGCGATTTTAATGATGTTTATATACATTGCAAAATTAAGTCATTTCGGCTTATTTTTACATGATGATTGTTTGATCATTTTTGCACCCAAAAATAATATATTGTAGAAGACATTTTGTATTTATAATCAAATGCAAATTGTAGCTATTTTTAATCGTATCATTTTTGCATACAATGAAATAACTACAATATTATATATTGTCACAAGATAACTGAAATCGTATACACAGAATAAGAAATCTTACAATGTTTTGCATAGCCATAAAATGCGAAATGAAGCCTATCCATTCTATAAATAGCTATTTCGTGAAATCATTTCTATTCATAGTGCACAAATTAAGACATTCAGTGCTTATTTTGTATTTATTATACAATAATAATGATAAAAAGATATATTTTGCATACATAAAATGCAAGCTTTTTCTCCTAAAAGAGACTTTTTTTTATCAACTTTACATTGCCATTGATTGTCGTCTGCTGTTGCTTAACTTGTACTTCAGGCTCCACTGAACGACCTGTTGGCAGCTGTCCACTAAACAAAATGCAGTCAGAAACCTCAGCAAACGAACAGAGAAACGCACTCATTCGCTCCAAAGTCTTCCATTTACTGCATTTCAATGTCGCAACATGCACAACAAGGCGTCCAGACAAACTTTGCAGAAGTTCTGAGGTAACGTGCAGGAAAACGCATAAGGTACACGGCCCTTACCGTCGATAAGACGTTGCTGAAGTATATGAACGTTACAGCCACTGCTATTGTTTGCAGGAGAATTGCAGCCAGCAACAGAAGTCCGATATACTGCATGGTGTGTGAGCTTGTCATGCTGACCATTGCGTGTGTTACTGCAGCTCGAGACAAAAGCTGGGGCAGAATTCCTTCTCTCTTCATATGAAAAAGCATGGAGGCGGGGCAGCGCTTGACTATCAAGGAAACAAAGTGCAAGATTTGCTTTCCTGTAAAGATAATGCATGTAAGAACCTCTTTCGTTTTTGCTTTTATGATCAGTGTAATCAGTTTTTATGAAATAATTACGTCTGAGACGTAGTTATAAAGCATAAAACCTGTCTAAATTGATCATAAAATCGTTTGCCCTGCTGGAAAATTCAGTTTAAAGAAACAGTTCACTCAAAAATTAAATTCTGTCATCATTTACTCCCTCAGGTTTTTCCAAACCCTAGGGGTTTCTTCCATGGAACACAAATGAAGATATTTGGCAGAATGACAAGCCTTAATCACTGTTCACTTGTATTGTAAAGATGTCTGTTTGGGTTTCATGGGAATAAAGGGAAGATATATACAGATTTGAAACATCAGGGTGAATAAATAGTGACAGAATTTTGTCTCTAAATTCATATCATATTTGACACATACATTTATAAGGCCTCTAAATTATCAACAAGCTCGAAATTCTGCAGTTGTACATGGTCCTTCTGCTCTTTGATTTATAGTTTACTTTATTAATCTTTTTTTCATACATCATACTTGTTTATCCTTTTAGTACAAAAAGTCCACCTTCATGTTGTGGTACACGTCTTACTCCTTTTGCTGTTAAATCTTTAATGGTTTTTATAAAGTAAGTGTAAGAATAACTTATGGTAGTAATATTTCAAGATGAACATTTATTGGTCTGAAGCAACGTGTGTTTACTTGATTATCCATACATCTTTTTTCCTTTTAGAAACAATTGTGTTAAAATAAAAAATGGCTTTTGAGGAACATTTGTTTGTCCATCTCTCAATCAACCAGGGTTGCCAGGTTTTTGTAACAAAACCAGCCCAACTGCTATTCTAAACCTGCCCAATCACCAGTGCTGCCAATTTAGCGATTTTGTCGCTACACTTAGCGACTTCCCTGCCCCTTTTGAGACTTTTTTCAACAGCCTAGTGACAAATCTAGCAACTTCTTGGACAAACCTTATCTAGATTCCGTGACTCACATTTACTGATCTATATTTATATTAATATCGATCAGTGGACTCGCCAGTATGAAGTCATCTGGCAACATTTAGCGACCAGATTTTGCTACTTTCAGCTGTAGGCAAATGGCTTCAATGCCAATCACGGCCAAAACTAGCCCAATCGGGGGTCCTTTCAACCCTTGGCAAAAGTAGCCCAATTCTGCAGGACTTGGCAACACTGCAATCAACATTGTATTGCTTTGCATTATATATTTTTTCCACCAAAATTAAAACTACAGAGCTTTGATCATAAGCATTTAAATATCATAATACTAAAGCCCGGAACACACCAAGCCGACGTTTTTGTTTTTGTTCATCGGCCGACTAAGTTTTCTCAGTGCGTTCCACACCGTTGGCTGAAGTTAGTCCTTTTTTTCAGCTGATTCGACATTTTGAATCGGCGTTAGAGCTTGTCGGTCAGTTGGGCCATCCTATCATTCTGATTGGCTATTCAGCTACTGCCACCTGGTGGCACACAAAGGCATTTCTTCTTACGCAGGCGTAGAACGGACGTGCTACTTGACCGTCGGGTGTCGAGCGTCGGTTTGGTGTGTCAGGACAACTTTGGACCCAGACACTGCCGACGTGAGCCAACCCCGCAGTCTGCTTTCGTCGCCACTAGTTCGTCGCCATCGGCTTGGTGTGTTCCGGGCTTAAGACATGTTATTTGGAGATACCAAGTTACAACTGATAATTATATGCATTTTATGTAAGTCGTGCTATATTGTTACCAAAATCTAATTGAATTTACAAGCTATCTTTTTGGCCATATAAATAACAACATCTGCACCAAACTGTATATTTTGCTCAGTTTGGGTAGCTGGTTTATAACTGGCCTAAGTTTATCATCATTGGCTGGTCCAAGTTGGCTATAAGTTTGTCTAAATTGGAAGAACATCTTGGACTAGAACTTGAACTAATGTCCAACTTGCATCAGCTAATGACCAGCTAGAAACCAGCAAAACTTCCAAAACACAGGGTTTAAATGAATTAGTTGTTTTGTATTAATAAACGGATGTATTTTCATTTAAAAACATGTTTATTTTCATGAAGATTCATGTATTGTTCTAATGTAACAATGCGCTGTTCTTGTTCGAGAAAACATGACCAATTCTGACTGTATTTGATTTCTAACATGTGGTTGCAATCTGGTCCCATTTAGAAAGTCTAGGGGGTATTTCATGTATTGTGCTTCTCAAGGGCCGGCCATTTTTTGCCATCTGATTTAAAGAGCTATTCTGTTACTCCCATCAACTTCAGCTGACAGGTTTTGGTGGGCCCCTTTAAAACAAAGTCAATTCTAAATTTCAGTGTCTAAAAAGGAAAAGCTATGTTTTCTTCTTCTTGTCCAACCATGTCTAACTCCTATATACGCTATATATATTTTTCACATGACAAAGTTATTTGCTTATGACATTCCAGGTGCTCCGTAACACAGTCTTTACGCTCCAATCCCAAGCCAATGAACAAATTTTCCAAACTCAAAATGTTTAAATAAAAACAATGCTGCTTTTGTGCCATCCACAAGTACGATCATTAAGTTTAAATACATAATGAATATGAATAACACTCTTTAAAAACCATTACTGTTTCCAGCAAAGTGTATTTACTCGTTAACCTGGAGGTGCTTACATGTTCTCTCACATTACCATTTATAGATGCTTTTAAAACGACTCCCTATGCGAGTTCACAGCAGAGCAGAGCCTTCTGAAGCTCCATCCCGCTTCACAAACGTCAGCAAAGTTACCCAATATTGCTTTTTTTTCATGGACTTGTTTGTGCCAGATGTGTCACGCTGAGATTAGATCAGCTTCTATAATCAACAGCAGATGAACAGAGGTGACCAAACAGACTTCAGTGATCTCCTGGGACAATGACTGTGACTTCCTCCTAAAAAGTAAAGCTCAGCAGAAAATGGAGGGTGTGCTTCTTTATAAAGGATCAGCAGTTCTATTGAGAAGAAACAGTCTGAATGACAATACTTGTTGTTGTGATTGTTCAGACTGATTCGCAACTCCAGAGTCAAAGCTAGAGATTATACAGCTAAACAAAATGTCCTTGCATGTAGAACAATTGGTATGAACCTTGTTCTTAATTCAAATATTTCTTTTGTTTCCACACCCATTCTCTTTCGCTGTTTCTTTCGCTCTATCTCTGTCAGCCAGCTGCGTTTCGACTGCGGTCTCTGAAGGCCACGGTGTTGACATGTCCTGCTCTGAATCGCAGGCAACCTAAACAATGCAACAAGCGGCACTGTGGATCTGAGCATATCTGGCACAGACATGGTGAAAGGGAGGAGGAGGAACACAAAGAAGGAGAAAAAAGAAACACAGCGGCAGGCGACCAGTGGACGGGCCGGAAACTTGGGATTTTCCAGCAGAAGCGAATGCAAAGTGTAGATTTGGCTGGGTTTGTTTTAGCTGACGCCAGGAAAAGCTGCAGCCAAAGAGTGACAAACTCATCCCTTATGGTGACCCTGCCACATTTATACATAAGCAGAATGATCTGAGGATGTCTTTTATGTGTGTGTGTGTGTGTGTGTGTGAGTCTGTGGGTGGTGTTGGTGTGGGAGGTAGCGGAGGGAGATTCTTCTCCCCATGAAACATGACTGTAGTCTGGCGCCATGATTGACCGATGTCCTGCACCGGAGAGAAAATCCTCCCCCACTGACTCCCTTTTTCTTGGAGCTGAATTTTTAAGCAACCCCTGAATGCACAGGAACGCTCTCTCTCCCTCACGGTAAACTATCACACTTACAGTTTTCAGCAAGAGGAAAAATCCCAGACTTTATCTAGGGAGCAAATATTAATACGATTTTGGGTGGGATCTTTTAACTTGGGCCAGTAAGCAACAAACTAGCAATGCATTAGCAACTAGCAACAAGCCAGAACACATAGCAACGCCCTGGCAACAATCCACACAACACCCTAACGATGACAATCCACAAGTGGACAATGCTAAATACAGATGTAAACGGGGTGTAAAACGTTTTGAGCTTGTCCACTTTCGACCACTTCTAGAGGTAGTCAAAGGCCTTGTTTCCCTGGTATTAAGGTATTAATTCCCTGTTTCCCTGGCCCTGTTTCCCTAGTATTAAGGTATTAATTCCCTGTTTCCCTGGCCCTGTTTCCCTGGTATTAAGATGCGTTTTGGTCGATCGGATCACAAGTGGACGAGGGAGACACATACCTGTTTACACCTGGTATTTTAATCCATCTCTTTTGTCCACTTTCAACCACTTCTGTCCTGATTTCTTCAAGGAGGGTCTATGGGCGGGTAAATGTATGTATTTTTTTTAGATCTTTCGATCTAATGGACAAAATAAGCTCACACAATTTACATATGAACGCGCCTGGAGATGACAGAAAAACACACAGAGAGCATTAGCTTTTGTTTCTGCTCTGACAGCCGCAATACCACGCCGAACGCTGTGAAAAAATCAGGAATGGTGAGAGAACATTGTGCTTGGTACATTTTTCGTCTTCAAACCAAACTTGGGTCTTTAGCTGACGAAGTTTAAATCGCCTCTGGGTAGCGCGCTTCCCATAATGTTTACGCATTAGGTCAGTAGGCGGAGAGTAGGCGGTCTTTTGCGGTTGTTCGAACACATTCAACCACGTGAGCGTTTACACTATGAAAGCAATCTGGTCAAATGCGTTTTCGACTACCTCTGGAAGTGGTCGAAAGTGGACAAGCTCAAAACATTTTACACCTCGTTTACACCTGTATTTAGCATTGTCCACTTATGATCCGATTGACCAAAATGAATCTTAATACCAGATGGAAACAGGGGAAACGCTCATGTCACCTACTCACTTAATGTGTAAACATTATGGAAAGCACGTTAGCCAGACGGGAACTTTTTCTGCTGAAGACAGACAAGTTTGGTTTGATGACGAAAAATGTACCAATCACAATGTTCTCTCCACCATTCCTTCTAAAACGCACTCACCGCATTCGGCTGTCTTGCGGCTGTCAGAGCAGAAACGAAATCTGCTGCTCCCTGTATGTTTCTCCGCGCTCATATGTAAATTGCGCCAGGTTATTTTGTCAATTAGATCGAAAGATCTGAAAAAAACCCATACATTTACCTGCCCACCCGTGAAGAAATAAGGACAGTAGTGGTTGAAAGTGGACAAAAGAGACGGATTAAAATACCAGGTGTAAACGGGTGACTTGTGATCCGATCAACCAAAACCCTGTTTCCCAGGTGGAAACAGTGACACAGTGGCAATGAATTTGCATTGGAAAGCACTGCTTAAACTTTTGAATGTAATTCTGCATAACAAAAACCTCAGGACTGTTTCATATCAGCCTTAGGTTCATTGCAGTTATATAGAGCTGAACTGTGATATCATTGTGTAACTATGTGCTTTTTCAAACTGATAGCAAACTAAAGTGAGAACTAACGATAGGACCTTAGTGTTGGTTTTCCATCCTCAGGGGTTTTTAAACGAAGCTGCAGGGGCTGTAAAGACTTGACAGACCGCTGATGAATGTGTGATCATATCCGTTGAGAAGAACATGGGGGGGGTTCACAGAGAGTTACGAGGCCTTGATTCAATGCTCCATTGCACTTGGGGAATCAGGAATTTGGCTAGAGAAAAGGCCCCCAATTTTGGGGGGCCCCACTTTATCATCTGAAAAAAATTTCTGTTAGTGTCAAATGCTCAAAAAATGGAAAACAGAGCAGGAGGAAATTAAGAAGGGGTGAAAGAGTAAAATAGTTTGTGGGAGCTATAAAGTCATAGGGGGTGGGGTGGGGGGGCTAAAATGATATTCTGACATGCCTAAGCCATGCAATCAAAGTGCCAAGAGACTTATAGGCCGGGATACAAGGGCGTATTGTGCTTCTCTGTGACATCACTCCTGAGTAAGTGGGAAGGGAGACAGGGAGATTCCCAGTTTTCCCTCTGGGGTGAAAAAGGCAGAGCTTGATGTTGATTGCCACATCGCCATGTGGGAGGATTGTCCTGAGGGGCGGCCTGCCCTCCCTCCGTCCATAGCCATCAGAGCTTAAATTAATGTATGCTATTCTAAGGGTACGTTTACACAACAATGATGTACTAAAAACGGAAAAGTTTTTCCTTTGCATTCATCACATACAGACGACACCATTGTCAAAACGATCCCCGTTCACACTGATCCGCGAAAATGACTAAAAACGCTGTATTATTCTGCCAGGCCAGTAGTTGGCAATGTCACTTTGTAAAGAAACACTACACGCCTGTAGACTGAACATGTAATACGCATATGCATGATGTCAGTTTTCACAAATTCACGTTTTTGTAGTTTACACTGAGATGATAACGGTATCTTTTTCGCACTTTGAAACCCATTTTCAAAAGTTTGCATTTTCAGGGCCCCAAAACAGGTAATTGAACGGCCAAAACGCATAAAAAGTTTTACGTTTTTAGTTGAAAATGGTGTTGTGTGAACAGCCCCTTATTGAAGTTTTCAAGCTGAAATGCACTTCAGGTCAGAGATCGCTGAGAATGTCTGCCACGAACCACTAAGGAGGAGAAGATTTTCTTAGCTGATTTATGTAGATGAAAATGTTAAGACGTAGAGGGGTGGTTTGTGCTGTTAGACTTGGCAGTGTTTCTCTATTAAGAAGCTTTGAAAGCCAAATGGTCATTCTTGGGTGGGGTGTGATAGATGATCTAAACTCTGCGTGCAAACACGTAATCCGACATGTCATCAGAAAAGTATAAGAAACAGGCTCTGTTTTCATCAAAATGTCTCGCCTATACAAGCTTGGTCACTCGATGTACTGTGAGCGCTAATGCTGGACAAACTCATGTCCTTGAGTTAAACTACAGTTAATCTTATAGCACTTCAGCTTTGGTAAATAACATAAAAAGTTATGTTATAAATAGTTATGTCAATTAATATTTAATTAATTATATATATATATATATATATATATATAATTTAAATTATAAATTATATGTGTATATACAGTATACACATATATTAAACTTTTATGTTAGATGTAAATATACAGTATATATATATATATATATATATGTGTGTGTGTGTGTGTGTGTGTGTGTGTCTGTATACAGTATACACTATATACATATGTTTATACATATATACATATGCAAACTTTTGTTAGATGCAATTAATTGCAATTAATCAATTTGACAGCACTAGACAGTGCTGTCTAAACAGTCTAAATTATGACATACTAAATCATATTTTAATAAAAAGTCAAAATTATGACACACCAAGATAAAAAGTCAAAATTGAGTCATATTTATGAAATATTTCATTTTAATTTCATAATTATTACTTTTTATGGCATAATTTCAATATTTTATCTCATAAATATGACTTGAATGTCATAATTATGATTTACCAAAGCATGATTTTTTTTTCTTGTGTGGCAGAAAACGGCTTCTGGGATAGAGCTCAGATATTTTCACAAACAACCATTTGTAATTTAAATTTCTGTATCATCAATGCGGAAGCGGTTGTTCAGTGTGTATGTGGCATATTTTACCAATGAATTTGGTTTTGATTAACTTACAAAACAGTTAAAGTGCCCATATTATGCTATTTTAAAGGATGATAATTTTGAGTTAAGGTCTTCACAATAGATTTACATGCTTCCAAGGTCAAAAAACAGTTTAATTTTATCATTATATATATTGCAGCATCACCTCTTTTCTCACGGTGTCTAAAATGGTTTGATACAGGATCCAGTCTCTCTAAACCCCTCCTTTTTTAGAACCTACTCTGCTCTGATTGGTCAAATGACCCAGTCTGTTGTGATTGGTCTACCGCTTTCAGCTCGTGTCGGAAACGAAACGCCCATTACCATATCTGAATTTCAGCTCTGAAGACTTCCTCAACATTTGATAGACTATGATAACAGTAACGATGGAGTCGGTTTTACCATATCAATTCGAGCGTGAGTCCTCATCTTTTGGAAGAGCATGTGTAGCGATTTTCTTTTGCAGCACAGAAAAACATGTTCTCAACATGTCAAAAACACGAAACAAACTTTTCCAGACCTCAGCTACAACTACAGTGTTTGAGGGCGGGTCAGAGTAGACATTGTTCACGGGCAGCCAATGAAAACCATAGGGTGGGCATTATGCAAATTTGTTAAAAACCTACGTAGACTTGTGCAGGAAATAAGACTGGATTTTTTTTTTTTTTTTTTTTTTAATAAGACTAGAATTACCGACAACTTGTTTCAGGCAGTTCAGAATTTTGGGAGACAATAACACTATTTATCATGCACTTTGTTCTTTGAAACATTGCAGACCTTTTACATTCACAAACAGCTATATAACACTACATGAAAGGTAATATCTGAAAAAGAATAATAGGGGCACTTTAAGCAGTGGAGTGAAACTGTATTTATTTGTGTGCACATTGCCAGAGAACTTTAACTTTCTTATTTTATTGTTATCGAGCTGTTAGAATTGAAATCTGGCCAAATAGTTAACAGACGACCCTATTTTTTTAAAAAATTTTAATGAGTGTCTAACTGGCTTCTTTGTCATCAGCTCAGGAACATTGCTCTAAATTTTGACAATGAAGTGCTTTACAAGGAAGTATGAGGCTTGGCTTCGTGCAAGCAACTACCCTTAAATTCAGGAAGCAATGAACAATGTGAAAGATAACATTCCTCCAAGCTCTAGGTATGTGAACTCTTTGGGTTTTGTTTTCCTTTGAAATAATCACGCAGCGTTTAATCAATGGCTACTCGTATTACTGTGCCATCGTAATCTAGGTGGGATTTGAGACGTTGGCATGAAAAATTCTTCCTGAAGGCAAATTATGCAAAGTTTGAAAACGCGTATCGGGTTATGTAGCTGCTGGGAACAGGAACTGCCTCACACTTTGCCATCGAGCTTCTTGAGATCAAGTTTGGCCATGTGACGTGACATGTCACACTCTTGAGTAGGTTCACATAAAAACATCTCAGCTTTTTTCAGTTTCTCTGTCACAGCATGAACGATAACAGGTTATTCCAGTCAGCAGGATCATCTCGGTTCGGCCTGCAGGCTAACTCTGCCTGTGTTCATTTTAGCAATTTATCCTTCTGTCACAGTCACTTAGGAAAATCTTTGAAAAGCAAAAACAGCACAAATTTCTCTTCAAAGGAAGCTAACAAACTTGGAATAAACCAATTTTTTATATAAATAAATGGGACAAAAAAAGTCTTCTGTTTTCACTTTTTCTGTTTTGCATTTTGTGATTTCAGCAAAGACACACCCAGAAAAGATTATTGCTCTGACTTTGCCTTCATATTTCAATATTATTCTCAGTTATGACTCATTTCAGTTCATGTACGCATTTGCCAGATGTTCATATCCTAAGCGACCTCCAGTGCAGTCAAGGTATAATTTTTTAGCAGTTTTTCAATGGGAATCAAATTCCCGACCTTAGCATTACTTGCACAATTTTCGACCACTTCAGCAAATTTTATAAAACATAATTAAATATATAAAATACATAAAACAACATAAAATAAAAGTATATAAAAAAGAAAGTGAAATTATATTAATTTAAAAAAAAAAATGGGATAGTGTAGTTCAGATATAATTTGGTATAGGACAAATTTTGTGAGAAATATAGTGTATATTATACAATTTATTGTATATAATATATATTATATTGAAATGTCATTGTTGAAATATAGTAATAAAATGAAAGTGGACAGCTAGGATTTTCTACCACTTGAGCTAAATATTACAATTTTATAAAAATTAAATGTATACAATGCATAAAATAATAAAACTTAAAATATAACACAATTTAAAATAATAAATAAATTAATGACATTGTTGAAATATAGTAATAAAATGAATGTGGTTAGCTCAGATAATTTGGTAAGAAATATATAGTTTTATAAAACTATATACAAAATTAAGTAAAATCATATTAATAAAAAATTTATAGTATAGCTCAGATAATTTAGTCTACAAATATGATGAGAAGTTTATATTGACTTTTTTTGTGTGATAATTTTCTACCACTTGATCTAAATATCAAATTGTATAAAACAATTAAATATGTACAATACATAAATTAATAAAACTTAAAATTAGTCTGTCAAGTCGATTAATCGCGATTAATCGCGTTTAACATTACAGTTTGTGTATGTATGTTTGTGTGTATACACATTTATATTATATATTTACAATTGATTATATAAATTAAAATTTCATTTAACTTTTATGTTAGATGCAATTAGTTGCGATTAATCGATTTGACATCACTAATATAAATTAAAATTTCACTTAACTTTTATGTTAGATGCAATTATCACGATTAATCGATTTGACCACTTCTTATATAAATTAAAATTTTATTTAACTTTTCTGTTAGATGCAATTATCACAATTCATCGATTTGACATCACTACTTAAAAAAATAAAACAATTTAAAGAAAAATTGAAATGAAGTAATAAAATGAACGTGGATAGCTCAGATAATTTGATGAGAAATGTTTTAGTTCATTGAAATCTTTTTTTTGGTACAATCTGAATGGTACAAGATCTCTTAGAGGTCTTTTATTTAAGTCTTCATTTGTTCTCCATTTAATCTTATTGCTGATCCAGATGTGCGTTTTGTGATTTTTCTTTCAGTGCTGGAGCACAGTGGCATCTTTTGTGTACATAAAATCACAAAGCAAGTCATCGTCAGTGGTTTATTGTGTAGCCAAGAAATCACTTAGTCAAGAAGGTTCCAAAATCAACTGTTATATTTTTACACCGCTTCAAAAGAAACATGATTACAACCTACAGTGACTCACATACTCAACATACTTGAGAGAAGATAGTAGTGTCAGTTTGGAAACTGGCATGCAAGAGTGGTTATAAAACAACAATAGCTGAAAAGGAAGAGATATATTTATATGGGTGTATTACAAAGATGGTCTGTATAAAAATAGGTTCTCAGATCATTCTTTTACATTTTTCCCTGAGAATAATGGTAGTGCCTGTAAAACATAGACAGAAATCGATTATTGTCCCCACACTCTCAATTAGAGGAAAAAGACAAAGGTGCAATAATAGTTAAAGGTCTCACAGGTGAGAAAAAACAGTGAGAGGCTCATTCCACGGCGCTTATCTGAACCCCCCGGCGTTTCCCATGCGCTAACACTGACGGATAGCTTCCCTCAAATACTCCCTTCCAGCTCGTGTTTCATTAAACCACCACACCGCCGGTTTTTAGGAAATTCCCTTTTGTCAAAACTGCTGACTGCCAGCAGCAAAGAAACTGCCAAAGAAGTTGCACTTCCCAGACCAGAGTAAGAAACATTTTCCCAGTGGTGTTGTATTTTAACAGACATAAGTTATATGTAAACATGCTGATATGCTTTGAGAAAAGATTTTATGGCATATTTTTATGAACATGCCATCCATCTAGAATTATATTTGTCCCTGAAAGCGCTGTCAAACCCAAAATGATATAGTATTATTATTATTAATACATTTTTTAAAAAAAGTAAAAATACAGTTTTTTTACTTGACTTATTGCTGTTTTTTTTCTTACTATTATAATCATAATCCCATAATCCCAAGTGTTTATGTATATGCAAAACTAGCGTCAGTCCAATGTTTAATTGTCAAAATTTCAAACCAAAATTATTTTATTGTCAAAATGTAAAACCAAAATTATATTATTTATTGGCCCTGTCCCAAATGGCACACTTCATAGCACTTTCGGTCTTATGGACTTACAATGGCTGCCGCTTGCACGTGTCTGTTAAGTCCCGTTTGTCAATTTTAGGTTTCAGAAGGGTGCTCGCGAGCGCCCCCTTTGTGGTCGATATGCTCTCGATGCGCACTTTTGCAGAGCTCCGCAGCAGACATCTTCCCGACAGTCAAAGCGGCATTACGTCACGAGAGTGCGGACTCGTAGAAAGACCGCGAGTGTTTAGGGTGCCATTTAGTCCATTTAAAGTATTTATGCTTATGCAAATTAATATAATAATGTGTAGTGTTCAATTTATACCTGTTTATCCAGTAGCACTGCATTAGGTTTGGGTCCGAGTCCACCTTGTCCTTAACCAAGGAAGATGTTTATTAATATCTTGTCATCTTACCCCTTAACTGTCACGTCCCGCTCTTTTTATTTAACACCTTTGTTCATATCACATATTTTGGTAATCATCATAAATTATGTATCATTTGAAAGCTTACGAACTCAAAGTTCATCCTGTGAAAACCGTTTTGAAATTGGACGTTACGTTACCATGGAAACGGTGCTCTAATTCTTTTAGCGGGCTCCTCCCCTAGTGGGCGGTGTCAGGTTTCATATTACAAAAATCGTTTTAACTACTTTATAATCAAACCTTTTCTAATCTTGACAAAACACATATCGTTGAAAAGGTCTGAGTCTCAAGGTTCCATATTTGGCAACTGTTTTGTGATGGGTGTGAAATCTGGCCAGAAATTTATTAATTTGTTACAGGAGAATGTTTAAAAAAAAATTTAATGGAATGTCTGTGACACCCGGTGGATATTTTTGGTACAACGCCTAAACAAAATCTCACATTTTTGTGATATTAACTTCAAATTTGGAACACAACTTGGTTAGACATATGGCTTTGATTTTATAGTAATTTTAGAGTAAAAATTAGTTTGTTTTAAACTTTAAACTTGTTTTAAAATTTAAACTTTCAGAACATTTTCATACTTTGAATTTTTTTTTGAAGTGCTTCAGCAATAATCTGCTGAATGTCCTCTTTAAAAACAAGACCAAACCTAAGTCTATATTACAAAGCATTCTTGAATTACAACCATTTGAGTTTGGATAGTGCATTTTCCAATTCTCAAAAAGGGGGGCAACAGTTAAGGGGTTAATTTTATGTTGTGACTTATCGTGTCAAGTTCAAATACAAGCCCACCCGAGTGTGTCCGAGTCCAAGTACCCTAACTCTACATTGCATAAATCATTTTGACAATAAATTCCCTGTATTTAAATGTGTACCTAACCCATTTCATTTGCCAATACAGCAGCCCCTGAACCCACTGTTACTGAAACAATAATTCATTGATACTCAAACAAAAATGGTGCCAGTTCATTTCTTTGTAGCATTTTCATATTGCGCTGCATGCTAAATTTAAATTAAAATCAAAATATGTTTAACATAATTTTCATACATTTTTGCTCTGTAGTATGTGTCTTCAGAGGTTCTCCTTCAGCCAACGGATGTAGTTCCCAAAACTTCGTATTCCAACAGAAAATTGAATGGACCCGAAAGCAAAACCAAGGCATCCATGAAAACCATCTTCATAGTGATCAACGGTGACATGGACTCCGGCTTCTTCCAGTCGTGTGGCGTACATGAGTCCATCATCTCTCAGCACATCATGCTCACATGTCATGATGTAGGCGGGCGGCACAGCCTTCAGCACATCTGTTTCAGCAAGTAAAGGCGCCGCTCTCACATCCAGCAGACCTGGCAGCTTCTCCACCAGCTTTGGGTCGCCGTGAAGCGGAACCACTGGTTTATAGTTCTTCTGAAAGGTCACCGGAAGAAGCTTGGTCCAGTCGATCTTGGCTCTGGCTGCTGCCATCTCCTGGCCCTGATCCAGAGCAGTGTGGTTGTTTGCCAGCAAAGCAGAAACAAGGTTCTGACTGCCGTTTAGGTACTCCAGCCAAAAGCGGGCCGCAAGTGGTCTGTATAAGAGGGGAATGTGGGCGTTCTGCTGGTACGAGGGTGTGTTGAAGTCTAGGCCTGAAGCACAGGGTAGACCAGAGCCTGAACTTTGAACTTAATAGGAATGCTACTGTCCAAAGCCATCTGTGAACAAAGAAATAAATACAAGCAATCTTTTGTGATGAATATCTTTAATAACATACTATGGCACACTAATATGTCTACTGTTTATTTGTAACAATGACAATTTGATACAGGGATTTTTTTCATACCTGTTGCGCCACAGAAGCAGCAAGGTTCCCTCCTGCGCTGTCACCTGACACAGCCACTCTTTTCGGGTCTATGGAGTACCGACCCAACACCTCGGCTGTCAGGATGTGTTTTGAGGCCTGAAAAACATCATTATACTGATCTGGGAAACGTCCATCTGGAGCCAGCCTGTACCTGAACATACAAAACAAAACATACAAATCAAATCTGGTAATTAAGGCCTTTGATAATGCAAAGACCATATACAAGATCTAGAAAAATGTCCAACATTGCTTACTCGACAGATATCACGACTGCATCCAGCTCTTCAGCCATCGTCATGCACTGAAGGTAATATGATTCCATCTCTTAAAGACAGAGAGAGCAATTAAAGAGGTTTTGCTGCTATCGAAATTTGGACAAACGCCCTGTCATTTCCTAATTAGGACCCGAAATAGATAAATATTAAAGGGTTAGTTCTCTCAAAAAGTATTCTCGTCACTTCATAACATTAAGGTTGAACCACTGTAGTCACATGAACTGTTTTAAATATGTCTTTAGTAGCTTTCTGGGCATTGAAAGTGTTAATTGTCTTGCTGGCAATGAAGGCCTCACTGAGCCATCGGATTTTATGAAAAATATCTTAATTTGTGTTCCGAAGATGAACGAAGGTCTTACGGGTGTGAAACGACATGAGGGTGAGTAATTAATGACAGAATTTTCATTTTTGGGTGAGCTAACCCTTTAAGTCTTCTCTTTAAAACAAAGAAAAGAAGTAATACAGGAGAATAGTTAGTAAGCACAAACAGCAGAAAACTATATTCGTGCAGTGTGCGCATGTCTAAAAATCTGTTTTGACGAAGCTTGTGACATATAAACGCCCACATCAATCCAATCACTTTATTTAGCGTTCATGTAATCACTATGTTCGGATTCATCAATCGGAATGAATTCATTACACAAAAGATGTCCATGTAAATGTAGCTAATGTGGTTTGCTATTGCTGTGATGTCATATGAGTGACAGGTTGCCCTGCCCTTCATCAGAGAAGAGATGTCGCTCCAAGATGGAAGTTATTCCAGATGGAAGTAGTTTGATTAAAGATTACAAGGGCACATCAATTTTAAAAAATGTATGTGCATGAAGGGATAATTAATAATAAATAAAGCAATATTCCAATTTGGCCATTTCTAATTATGGGAGGGGGGGACTTGTCCCCCTCAATGTCTATGGTGGTTACGGCCCTGATATGAATTGATTTCATGGTGTCTTTAAACTGAGGAGTATTCCTTTCCATACCACACGAGGGAGCATTGAGACTGCTGAGAAATTCTCTTTTTCTCGCTACCTCTTCTACAACTTCTGATGCATTCAACAGAAGGCTTGGCTTACGTGAAATCATATGCAATTTAACATAAACTATCACCTACTTGTACTGCCGACTGTCCATCCACCTCCATGGAAATAGACCACCCCTCTTTTCAAACGCTGCTCCTGCCCTTCAGCAGTGGACTCGAACACTTGTGCTTCCACTCCACCAAAGTAAGCCTCTGTGATCCTGATGGTTGGGCTGGATTGGTGACTTTTCATCTCCGACAAAGACGTATAGTATTTTAAAGCACCAAACGGGGAACACAGTCCAAGGTCGTGAGCGACAAAACTCTACGAGATAAATTCAAAAAGTTGTGTTTTGTCAGCAGAACTCTTTAGTAAACTCCATAAATCCTGTGTTACCTCATTACAACTGTATATATCCGCCAATGTAATAGCATTTACATAAATACGTATTTCAATGAAAAATCTTACCAAATGCATCGTGCCACGTATCACAGCATCCATAAACATGAGTTTCCATGGTTCTGAAATAGTACTGGGCAGAGGCAGATAAATATAATAAGCAACTGCTATTGACAGTACAATCGTCCCTATCAAAATGGACCGCATTATTAATTAACGTTAATGTTAAAAGAGCAGTAAAATGGACCGTGTGCAGTCATGCAGTGTGGAGTGGATGACACTTCACCTGATTTTACACAGCTGAGATTATGAAATTCACAGAAATCTTTTTATATTAAAAGTCCTCTTAAGTTTTTATTTCACTGCAGTGGTTTTTGAGTTTTTATTTGTGTTTTTTCTTTTTTTTCTGTTAATTGTTTTACTATTGTTGCCTTACATATTTTTAGATCAGTTACTCCTATAAGCGCATATAACTACTGCAAAAGCAATTATATTAAGCTTTTGTGGTGATGTGGGTCTAATATAACAATTTTTTTTTTTTTTTTTTTTAAAGAGCAAACGACCTTTCAATGTTAAAATATGTACTATTTCCTTGTCTACTGGATCAAAGTCCCTTTCAAGGAAAGTCTGTTCACTCGGCGGCCATATTTGTACAAGTCCTATCTATTTGAATGGGGGAATCCTGAAATCTCAAAAACTGCTTGGCGAACTCACAATTAAATAACATATTTCAAATCAGAAACAAAATCTGACATGAACTGTCACATAAATGTTGCTTCTTATGCTCAAATGGCGTCAAAAAAAGCTATTTTTTCAGGCTAGACGAGCCAACGCGCATGTGCAGCCCTAAGCGGGAGTCTCGGGTTTCTATGGGAACCGAAGCTTCTAACGGCAGCTGCAGTGATGCAATGACTTTATCAATCAGCGATTGGCTCTTTTACTTAAAAGTCGGGACGTATTCCGCCATATTGTGCGTTGCAGTTTCTCCCATTCATAACTAATAGGAGTGAACCGTCTTTCTATATCTATAGTCTTTGACTGGATTCGCCATAGAGGCTTTTATTTTGAAATAATCTCAATGTAATGTCTGTTGCCTCTGTGATTAATTTTGAATGAATGAATTGCAAAGTCATTGTTTGTTCATACACTGGTCATACAGCTTTTTACTTTTACATTTCCCCAAAAATGAACAACAAGACGAGACTTCTGATTTGTCTCTTCTCTTCACTCTAATTAATGATCTTGGGACATTATATCATACATTTTCATTTATATACTATATTAATAAATATTACATTGATATAACACACCATCTTACACAGTAGAATGTGATGGAAGTGTGAAATTATGAAATTTGTACTGACAGTATAAACAGTCCTGGGTACAGTAAACCATGCCTGAGAATGTGGAACCTGCAATAATTTTGTGGACAAAGCACATGATTTTTATGGTTTTATGCTATTCATTTATATATCGTTTACATTTAATCATTTTACAGATTCTTTTTTTCTGTTTCACAGATTCCACTGTGAAAAATCAGCAATACTGATGGATTATTTCCCAAAGAAATAAATGCATGCATTCAGAATGTACTACCCATTAAGATACAATCATTGAGTCATGGTGATGTGCATCTGTGCAGACTTCACGCCCAGATGCAGCTGCACAAAACTAGGGCAGAGAGCACAATTGCATGCTTGTGTGTGCATGAACATAAAAATGCACACCACTGCAAATCTTGACATGAGACATGAACTATCTTGTCTTCCCAGCTGCTCTTAGGAAAAAAGAAAAAGGCATTTTAACTATTAAATTTATATATATAAAATTTAATATATATTTTTAAATAGAAATGGTCTTTTTTTGTCACACTCTGCAGAATTATTTATAATATTTATATAATCAGGATCATCTTGCATTATGTGGCATTATCCATATAATACAAATTACTGTAGCTTAAGCCCGCTGCTACTGAAACAATAGAATACTGTTTTTGAAACATTATTTCAGTAGCTTTGGGCCTGAACACTGCGCTTTTATTCCATTCAATTCTTCACAAATAATCAGTTGCATTGACATGTTGCTTGCCATTATAAATCTAAAAACCATTTGAGAAGGTTTAAAATCTAAATATATTTAATATAACAACTTTAGCTCTGCTAGAGGTTCTCCTTCAACCAACGGATGTAGTTCCTAAAACTTCGAAACCCCACAGAGAATCGAAAGGGCCCGAAAGCGAAACTAAGGCATCCATGAAAACCATCTTCATAGTGATCAACGGTGACATGGACTCCAGCCTCTTCCAGTCGTGTGGCGTACATGAGTCCGTCATCTCTCAGGATGTCGTGCTCACATGTCATGATGTAGGCCGGCGGCACGGCCTTCAGCACATCTGTTTCAGCTAGTAAAGGTGCCGCTCTCACATCCAGCAAGCCTGGCAGCTTCTCCGCCAGCTTTGGGTCGCCGTGAAGCGGAACCACTGGTTTGTAGTTCTTCTGAAAGGCCACCGGAAGAAGCTTGGTCCAGTTGATCTTAGCTCTGGCCGCTGCCATCTCCTGGTTCTGATTCAGAGCCGTGTGGTTGTTTGCCAGCAAAGATGTAACGTGTTTTGGATCCCCGTGTAGGTACTCCAACCAAAAGCGGGCCATGAGTGGACGGTGAAGGATGGGAATGTTGCCGTTCTGCTGGTACGAGGGTGTGTTGAAGTCCAGGGCCTGAAGCACGGGGTAGAGAAGGGCCTGAACTTTGAACTTAATAGGAATGCTACTGTCCAAAGCCATCTGTGAACAAAGAGATAAATAAATGAATGTCTTCTTCAAATGAAATATATGTGCAAACTGAACACAGTGGTGTATCTGAACGCGATGACACAATTATTCTGATGGACAAAATGGACAACAATTAAACTATGTCTTTATTCTTTCTGTGTTAAACTACATGTCGTTTATCATGAGACTGTAGTGCTCGTAAACGTAATGAAAGTATTATTACTTTTAAATATTCTTTCGCATTTCTCCCTTGTGCTTGGGAGTTTGTTGTCATTTTTCTCCGTGCTCATATTCATTATTCTGTATAATGAGTGTGTTACGTATGTCTGTGTTTCATTGGTTGTTCTGTCCCCTCTACCCCCCCTCTACACTCCCACTTTTCCAGAGCTTTTTTCTAGAGAGTTTTTCCAGCTCAGAGGTGTGAACGACCAGGCTAAAACGGGGGTTTCATGACCCTTTAAAATGTTTCTTTTAATTGAAATAAAGCTGAAATATATAAATATTAGTTGAAAAACTTAAACTAAACGAAAATTAGAATTGTTGCCTTGGCAATAAATTGGAATTAATTTAAGCTGAAGCACTAAAATTATTAACTGGAAATAAATAAAATCTAAAACTGAAATAAAAATAAATTAAACCTAAAAAGCAATATATACAGTGTTGGGAAAAGTTACTTTTAAATGTGAACGCATTACAATATTGTGTTACTCTCTAAACAAAGTAACTAATTGTCCTGATCCTGATTCTTTTCCACCGGCTGTGAGATCAAGACGACATCTCCCATGATTTTGCGCTCATCAAGCTACACCTTTGTTTTGACCTCTAGCGCCGAAAATTACATATTGTGCCTTTAATAAAGTGAGATTAAATACATAAAGTATATTTGTGTAATTTAACATATTTAAGTATTGCAGGTTTGCAAAATATTATGAGTTTGCATCTTTTATTCATTTTGAGGAATACTCCAGCTAGCATCCCCTATAGTGAATAAAGAGCTACAATTAAGAATCTAGATGTCCTGATTGACTTGTGACCATGTGAATATGGCAACAGGAGTAAAGTGTCTTGTTTGAAGGTGTTTCACACACGTCACATCTACCAGAGATTCCAGAGTCTTCTGATAGATATGGAGCACTCAGATCTAGAAGTACAATCTGTTGCCTCCTGCTCAGCTAAGTCATCTCATTTGACTAAGTCAACTGGGTCAACTAAGTCACCAGTCACTTCAAATGCCAGCATGGTTGCAGCCAAGGCACATGCAAAGGCTGAGGCTGCCTTGGCTCATGCTTCGTTCTCAAAGAAAGAAATTGTAATAAAAGCAGAAAAGGCCAGTTTAGAAGCTACCTTGGATGCTCTGGAGAGAGAGCGGGAAGCAGAAGCTGCTCTAGCTAAAGCTGCTGTAATGGAGGATGTGGCTGTAAAATTAGAGTCAGAAAGTCAATGCTTTACTCAACTTCTACCTGAGCAGAGCACAGAACAACACACTCAAGAGTATTTGAGTAGATACAGTGCTAATGCTGAAAGTATGAATGTATCCAGAGATACATCTGTTTTTGTGAAAGTAAGATGAGTAAATGCATGCTCACATTTACAATACGCATCGTCACACAGCGCACACAATGCCACTGCACTTACTCCCAGTTTCTCTCAACATGGGGACAGAAGAGCTGTCAGTTAATAAATAGGATAACAAAGTAACTTGCATTACTTTTTTGAAAAAGTAACTAAAAATTTAAAAGTAATGTTATTTTTAACTAATACTAGTTACTTGAAAAAGTAATCTGATTACATAACTCAAGTTACTTGTAATGCGTTACCCCAACACTGAATATATAACTAAAAAATGACAAAAGCACATAATGAAATGACTAAAACTTAAACTAAAATGAACAGGAAAACTAAAAATATAACAATAAAAGCTCAAAAGGAATCCACAACAGCGTTTTAATAATATTTTGATATTATTAAAACGCTGTTGTGGATTCCTTTTCCTCAATAGTGAAAATACATTTGCAGGGATTTCTTGTACCTCTTGCACCACAGCAGCGGCTAGGTTGGCCCCGGCGCTGTCACCTGACACAGCCACTCTTTTTGTGTCTATGTTGTACCGACCCAACACCTCGGCTGTCAGGATGTGTTTTGAGGCCCGAATGGCTTCATTATACTGATCTGGGAAACGTGCATCTGGAGCCAGCCTGTACCTGAACATACAAATTATACAAATGACGGCCGGTAATTACCATAATTGAGTTTGTTAAGGATGTAGCAATAAAATTATACAGTAGACAACGTGCATTGCTTACTCAATTGATATTACAACTGCATCCAACTGTTCAGCCATAGTCCTGCACTGAAGGAAATACGTTTGCATCTCTTTTAAAGAAAAATAAAATAAAATAAATAAACAATGTATTTTTTCTCACTGCTTCTGTCTAAAACATACATGTTTAATATGAATCACATGCATTTCACCTACTTCCACTGCCAAGCGTCCATCCACCTCCATGGAAATAGACCACACCTCTTTTCAAATGCAGCTCCTGATCTGATGCAGTGGGCACAAACACTTGTGCTTCAACCCCTGCAAAATAAGTATCTGTGACCCGGACGGCTGGGATGGACTGTGGACCCTGTATTACGTCCCATGACGCAGCGTACCTTGCAACATCGAAAGGTCGACTCAGTCCAAGATCGTGAGCAAAAAAGCTCTATGAAAAAAAAGACTAAAAGTTAGAAGGATCAGAGAGCAGGATTGTTAAACACCCTATAAGGGTCAGCAAATCTCTTTAAGAAAATTCCATTTCTTCAGAAGGGACATAAAGTCCTCGTGAAGATTATGGCAGTTTACTAATGCATTTTTAAAAGCATTACAGGATCAAATCCCACATTTTTATTTTGCATCATTGAATGAAAAGCATGAAAAGTAGGTAGATTTAAACACATAAAATGTTTGGTGGTTTTGGCAATTCCCATATCAGAGGACAAAATTTTTTTTTAATTCAGTTAATTGAGGTAAAACGGTGAAACGGCAAATAATCTAATTTCATCCCATGACTCAGTGTACTTTACAACATTGAAAGGTCGACTCAGTCCAAGATCGTAAGCTAAGCTCTATGAAGAAAAGACTAAACATTAGAAGGATCAGAGAGCAGGATTGTTATACACCCTGTAAGGGTCAGAAAATCCCTTTAAGAAAATTCCATTTGGAACATAAGGAACATAAGAAAGGTCCTAAAGATTATGATAGTTTGGTTTACAATTGCTTTTTTTTTTTTTTTGCAGCATTACAGGCTCAAATCCCACATTTTTTGTATTATTGAGAGATATTAGACAGTATTATCTAACTAAAATTAACCAAGCATGAAAAGTTGGTAGATTTAAACACATAAAATGTTTGGTGATTTTGGCATTTCCTACATAAGAGTTCAACATTTAAAAAATAAAGCAACAAACTCTTTTGAAGTGAAATTCAGTTAACTGAAGTAAAAATATGATGAAAAGACAAATAAATAATTTTATTCTCTCATTTTTTACACAAATTGTAGCATTTTTTATTTGTTACCAAAGTTATTTTCAGAAATAGTTATAGCATATAGTTTTCCTTCTTAAGTGTTTAAACTTCATTCATGCATTTTACGATTTTTTTAATGTAATATTAAACACTATTTCTGAATGAGTGCCATAGCTATCCCTCTTTTATTTGTTTAAATAATGTATCCACATTGAAATTACAATTACGCCTATTTATATACTGCATAGACTATATAATGGAAACAAATGCAAAAGCTTACCACATGCATTACACCACGCAATATTGCATCCATAAACATGAGTTTCCATGGCTCTGATATAGTGCTGGGCAGAGGCAGATAAATATAATAAGCAGCTGCTATTGACATTAAAATCGCCATGAACAAAATGGACCGCATCATTATGATGGAATAAGTTAAATGAACACAAAAAAACTTGTAAAACTACACCGGTCTCAGAGTTGACATAGTGACTGACCGTATGATGTTGTAATACCCCATCTGACCCCAGAGAGCAGTGGTTTTGAAATCTCAGCAAATTTTACTTTAAAAGTCCTCGGGTATTAGAGAACTCTGAATCCACCTTTTTTTGTTTTTTTTAATTTTGTGCATTTGATATTATTCGTTGATGGTTAGCATTCATTTACCAATCATGTATTGTTGAATAAATCGAAATTTACGCGAATGTTTAAATAAACGACATCTCATGTTGATTTTATTTTTTCTGCACTGTATTCTTCTTGTGGACGGTGACTTTTATTTTGAAATATTCTTCACGCTTTATCATGTAACAGTTGTTTGCATACGTCACATTGGAATGTACTGTATATCAGACGTCTGTCAGCCCAACTATAAAAGCTCTACACATGTTTTTTTACTCTTTTACTACAAATGCTATTACTACAACTACGATTCTGTTTATAGAGATATTATAGGCCTATATTTATGTATAATAGGCTAGTAGTCATCTTGATAATGCTACTCGTTTTAAAGTGGTTGTTAATGTCCTGATAAATCACGCTTCAATTGTTTGATCGTAGCCTGTGAACAAATCTCGTTTTAATATGAGATCTGATTACAGTAATGTTAATGGCCACTAAGTGGCGCTGTAGTTTCTCTTTATGATATGGTCACCCCCATTCTACCCACACTTATTAGTCTATATACTTTATAACTATAGAAATATATAGTCTTTTTTTAAAAACTTAATTAAATAGCATTTCAACAAAAGCCAAAAATACATAGCTTTTAACTAATACTGTAAACGTCAATCGCATTATTATAAGAAGTAAAGCAAGATTCTTCATTGGACCCACAAATCAGGCAAATAAAAATTGTTAAAAAAAAAATTTGATTCATGAGTTTGGAATGTCATAATTAGGGCTGTTCAATGATAATCGTGATTATCGTGTACAAAATAAGAGTATGTGTTTACGTAATATATGTGTGTTTGTTCTGGGCATATATATATATATATATATATATATATATATATATATATATATACACACACACATACATGCATATATTTCTTAAATATATACATGTATGTGTGTGTATTTATATATACATAATAATTATACACAGAACAAACACACATATATTACGTAAACACAGACTCTTATTTTGTACACGATAATCACGATTATCGTTGAACAGCCCTAAATATTACAATAAATATTAGTCGAACATTCAACAGTGCACGGTCATAATTATGTGTAGCCATGGAATATGATGATGGAAGAGTGAAATTATAGACAGATTCCACTACTGTGGCTTTTTATGAGATATCTTAGTCCTAAACAAAATCCTGTGTATCATATTTGAGGATATGAAACCTGCAAAAAAGGAACTTAATAAGTTTGTGGATAAAGCACATGACTTTTACACCAGTAATGTTTTACATTAACTGTATGCTTCTTTGTATTTTGAAATAACAAAACGTATTATTATTATTATTAAGTTGCCTTATTAAGTTGCAAGATGCCTCCTAAATCAATCAAATAAATAAATATTAATGTATAATATATTTTATAATATAAAATAATTTATAAATAAATTCTAAAAAATAAAAATTGCGGTAAAAAAAAAAAAAAGTCTGCTTCAACTTGTTTTTATTTCAAGCTAGTCAAATTTCCACAACAGAGCTAGCTAGTTGAAGAAAATGTATAAAACATATTTTGCTTTCACGCTGGCCTGGTCGAGACTAATCTATCATAACAGGGCAATCTCTCCTAACATTCCTCTTTATCTGCATCATCATCAGACATTTGTCCGGTCGTGCGGATGCGGTTACCGAAGGAATGGATCGGGAGAGTATTTGGTGTAATACGGTAATACTTCTACACCCCCATGTGCGCTTCCACATAATTGACATGGCGGAATTCCACTCTGGTCTGGTCTGGTCCACCGTGGACTTCGCAGCAACGGAATGACATGCTTTCTATTTCGGGCATTTAGGGACTAAAGTGTTAATAAGCAAGATTTACTGAACCCAAGGTAAGTAGACGCGTTTTTGTTCAAAGTAATGTATTTTACGACGCGCGCTGAGACATTGTTTCGCAAAGTTTCAAGTTGCAGAAAAGCGCGAGCCGGTTGACTCTTTGATGGGAAAGGGAAGTCCTGAATTTAATGAAAAACGAAACGAAACCTAAACGAAACTTAGTGCTTTAAACTACTCTTAAAACTTTTGCGTGAGCTAATTTACTTCACTTTTACGTGAGTTTATTTTGACAGCTGTGTTGTAACTAGAAATACTGCAATTTTTAGGCTAGCCTATGTGCATCTTGTTTACTTTTTTATGCAGGAAAAAGTAGGCTACTAATTCGTAGTCATCATTAACACTGCTTTATCAAAATTCACTTCCACAACGTTCGTAATGTCCAAGTGAGAATTAATAAAGGAGGCTTCGCTATTGTGATTCTGTCCACTGCATCTTTCCTGGAAAATTCTGGAATTTGATACCGATTCATTACGAAACTTTTTTTTTTTTAATCAACACGGGCTGTTTGTATAATATAATCATCTTGCATTTCATTTGCCCTTACACATGAAACATAAGAACAAGACTGGTAAAGATGCCAAAGACAGTTGGAAAGTGACACGTCAATTCCCAGCAACAAGTTGTTTGCTTAAAGCGTCACGCGAATAATATAATTTCGTAACGGCTGGGTTGTTAACGTCATTTCAGTGAGTATGACGTATGATTTATATTATATACATAACATCCAGTTCCGTCTATATTGCCTTTAACAAAGTTGTCTACATACACTCACTTCAGGGGAGCGTGTTCTAGTAGGAAGCTGTGTGAACTTGCATTGTAGAATAGCGTTCTTTTGAGTCGATTCTTTTCAAATGAATCACTTGAACTTGTTCACAAAAACAGTCTGGGCTGCGTTTCTTGTTGGCAGCCCTGGACGATTCTTTCTTTAATCAGACTAGATCAGCCCCTGAGGTTCTCAATTTAAAAATTCACAAACTCATTGAACTGAGAACCGTCTGTTTTGGACATTAACGACAGACGATAGAGCTTGTCTGTACAGTATTTGGGGAGTTTTGAGGATTTGACAGATGGGATGTAAAGTTCTTAAGAAATATATTACAAAAAGGAGATTTTGCACACACACGTAGGCTAGGCATTTATGTATATATAAATGCATACTTAACAGCTTTAATGAAGGAAAGAACTACAATCCCTTGAAGCATTGCGAATGACAGTGAAATTAAAAAGGATGGAGGAAGATTAAACTAGCCTATTCATTTAAAGATGTTGAATTGTGTATATATAATATATAGCCTACATGTGTGTGTGTGTGCTATATATATATATTGGAAATATTTATGAGTTGATTATGTTACTGTTTAATCAATGCACATACAAAACAGTTGTTTTTACGAAATAACTTTGTATTATTGCCGGAAAGACAAGTGTCACATGATGACATAATTATGTCACGTCGTAAAAGAATCCCTGAATCATTTTGTTGAACTGAATCAAAATGAGTCATAGACTCCCTAAGTAGATAGCTTCATTGATTAAAAGGGGAGTGTTCAACTGTTGTAGTGTTGACACTTTGTTCTACTCTGTTTCCTTTGAGAATGATAGTGTTCACATGTAAACAGTTGTGAAAGAAAAGAACAGACTGTCACAAAATGTGTTTTTGGAGTTTTTAAGGAAAACGCAAAAATGGGTTGTGGATCATATTGTGGACCGGATCTTTTAGTCAGAGGAAACCCGATCCCAAATACATGACGTCATGTGACATTCCTGAGCGAATCTTGAGGTGCAGAAAGCTGCCTTGTAGACTTTAGAGACTCCAACCTTGGCGTCAAGTTTGATTTCTCTCCTTTAAGTCATTGCTGTTGTATTTATAGAGCCAAAAAGTGAAAATTATGTTCTGTAATGTGAAGGTTTTAAACTTTACAGCAGCAGACTCAGCCCCATCTGAGACGGTGTATGTCAAACATAGGGTTTTGCAGACTAATGTGCACTAAAGTTTTATTGTAAGTGATGCTTTAAATGATGTCCTGTGAAGGAAATGCACATTTCTGTGGTGGTAACCTGACCACAGGGTGAGCACTGATTTGTCAGCATCTCACACCCCCATTAAAACACACAGGCGTACCCTGACCCCCTCCCAACCCTACAGCCCTTTGGCCCCAAACTCAAACATTAAAAGAATGCAGTGCTTGTGGGTACACTGTAAAAACAAGCCTAGAAGATTGAAGTAACAATTTGCACTTAATTTGTTTAGGTAGATTTCATCACATTTTTTCAGTAAAAACTAGCATAGCGAACATTTGCAATGAACAAGTAAAGCCCCCGATGTACTTCAAGTGAAATCAAAGAATAAACTGGTGTAATTTCAAACAAAATCAGGCCTATACAAAGTTAATTTGGAATTCGTTTCGGGAGTTCAAAACGGAACTTTCTGGAAAAGTTTGCTTCAGCTGGTAAACATCTTTGAGCTACCATTGGTCGATGGCGATTACTTAGGTGAGCTCTGAGGCTCCCGCCTTCTTGGCATGGAAATCTTCTCAAGTTAATTTCTTCTGTTTAGTCCATCGAGGTCAGACACGAGTAAAAACATGAGCTGCTTTATAGTAGAAATTAAAGTTGTGGTTCTAATTGAAAGTGACACTGTTTTTCCATGTTCAGTACTGTAAAGCTGCTTGCTTTAAAGCAGTCTATTGTATAAAGTGCTATATAAATAAACGTAAGGTGACTTGATTGGGCTGCCGAATTGCAGAGCTGGTGCAAATATATCAATGTCGCTACGATCAGATGCTTTCTTAACTGTTGTTTTCGCACCACTGTAATTTTTCTCAATTTTGTTATTGAGAGGAAAGCGTGCAGCAAATATTTATGTATTCATCTAAATGCCGTTCTCAACTGCGTGGTCGGCGTCGGAAGTTTGCTAATGGTATATCATTGAAAAGATATTTCAGACTTCTCTTTATCCCTAAGTGGTGAATGAAGAAGTACTTCGCTGTGAGTATATATCGGGGCCTTAAGACATTACTTGTCACTGCGTTGACGTAGGTATAGCTATTGCTCATTCTCATCCTGTGCTGTCATGTCTAGTACAACAGGTTTGTTCTTTAGGTTCTCCCTTGTCCATTACCTCTTTACTTTGACTGATGTTATCTGTAACATAAATGCTTAAGCGTTTGTGCTAATGGCATTGGATAATCAGTTGTTTTGCTCTATTTGTCTCTATTATTTCCTGAAAACAATTGTAATGATCTGTCGAGCTGTCAGTACTTCTTTGTTGTAGTTATAGAATCGGTTGTGCCGAATTATTTCTAATGCCAGCTACCCTGAGGGTAACTGAGATGTTTTAATGAGAAACTCATGGTACATTTGTGAGGAATTTAGGAAAGGATTTAGCACAGGGAAGGATGATGGTGGTAGTGGTTAAAGATCTGGTTTAGGAATGGGTGATTCATGAAGTGAGGAAATTCTGGGAACCCTGATCACCATCATACCCTTGAGCAAAAGAACCCACAGGTCTCTCCTTCTGTGAAATTCTGTTGGATTCTTTCCACTGTTTTTGGTTATGGTTAAGGATTCAAACAAACCCGTAAGTATGAGCAAGTAGTTCCATTTGATACAATCCAACTGCACTAGGACTTTTCTCTGTTCGAGTATTCCAGTCCGTGTATTAGTCGTAGTGATTTTTACCAACTCTTTCTGCAGGTTACATTGTTATGCTAGAAGGTGATGACAAGTGATTGAATAATTCAATCGATTTGTTCAAAAACACAGATTCTTTTAGGAATAAAAATGACTGTCTTTGAGCAAGTCATTGAATCAGTCATTCAACTGATCTATTTATTTGTTATACTACTCTTGCTATATCTACCTATCTACTTATTTATCTATCATGTAAAAAAAAAAAAATCCTTAAATTAATAGTTTTATATTTCTCCATTTTAATTCAGTTATCATTCGCAATGCTTCATGGGATTGTAGTTTTTTCCCCCTCATTTAATCCGTTAAGTACACAATCTTGTACCTTTTGTCTTTTTTGTCCGATAATCAAATACCTTTTTGCTTCAAATCAATTTATAATGTAGTAATTCACCTCGTAACTGGTTGGTTTGGTTCTTGGCTTATAAATCTTTAACAAAGACTACTTTTAATTATCTCTATGGGAAATAATGAATGGAAAAAATACTTCCGGAATGAAGGTCACTGAAAAAGTGGGTGGGCACTGTTGCACTCTTTTATGAATTCATAGATTGCTATTTTGAATTCAACCTGTCTTTGTGGGAGTCACTGAGTCATTCATACAGCAAATTTATTCATAAAACAGATTCATTCAGGAATAAAACGAACAACAATGGCTGAATTCAGAATTCCATAATGGCTTACTGCTCTTAATATTTTTACCGTATCTTTATATGACAGAAATTGTAGCGGTAGTATGCGGCTTTAAATTGCAGACAGCTCCGATAGCACGTCTTTAAGCATTCTGTTAATTTGTTTGAAAACACAGATTCATTCATTATTATCGCTACTGTATTGTTAAACTGTAAAAAAGAATTGTTGGTTTAACTTAAAGGAAGTTACCTGGTTGCCTTAAAATTTGGTTCATTGAAATTAAAAAATTGAGTTAATACAATGAAGGTGATTGGTTTAATCAACAGAAACTCAAAATATTATGTTATCTGAACCACATTAATTATCTAAGTTGATTTGACAAAAGAAAAAATGTAGTAAACATTCAGTGTTTTATTCTACTTTGTTTGAAATAATTTTGTTGGTGGACCTTAATACTGTTTCTTAGCTCAGATTTCATAATTCTGTATTTCTTTCCCTTCTTATCCTGCTCTCTTTGTGCATAGGTGCATTGGAATGCACAAAACGGATTTTTAGGTGATGGGACAAAACTTTACCTGCCCTTTTATCCCATCAGCCATCAGTTGCTGGAGGCTGGATTGAAGAGTGGATATTGGTCCTTGTCTCTTCTGTTAAGCATCACATCTTGTTTGATCATAAGAGCCTCTTATGTAGCCAGATCCAGCTATGCTTTGCATTAGATGTTTCATGAATTGGGTGATCTACCTGCAACCTCTACTGTCCACAGCTATTAAGCGTAACATGTTTGGTACAGATGTCCTGTAACACAAATACACACTAACGTAGCCTGCCTCTTTATAGCTGAGGCCCAAATCAGGATAAGGAATTTGACCTATTGACCTTTAGAAGAAGAGGGAGGGAAAGGGACTGTGGTGGAGACTGCTGCCTATTCGTTCTGTACATACATGCACATGTTTATTCCCACTTTGGCATGACTGGAGTAGGTTTGTAGACTGAAGTTTTTTTAATATCAGTGAAAAGATTTTATGAAGATTTTATGAAGAAAATTATGCTCATTGCGACTTGATAAATGATGAGTTAGGTAAAAATTTCAGTTATAAATAAATTTAAAATAATTCTTGCAAAATAGTTTTCAAAATAGTTTTTTTTTGTAAGCGGCATAAATGCAGTCCAATAATTTGCTTAAATATCAATACTAAACAAACAAAAAAATGTGGTAACATGTTTCATTTGTTTATTTTAAGAAATACTGTCTAAAACGCATAATGTGTGTCTTTAAATACACGTTGTGATAAACACTCAGCGACAACATTGACATTTGTATCACAGCATGACAGTTATTTGTAAGCTGTATGTGTCTGAATCATTCATTTGTGATTCAGACTACACTGTTCTCGCTGTATTTTTTGACTCATTTTTTTTAACCAGTTCATAAGAGTCATTTTAGGAATCGGACTACCCTATTTGCACTACATATTTTTGATTCACTAAAACGTACCAGCTCATAAGTCATTCTTTCGTGATCTGGACTACATTGTTCCTGCATGCTCTACCTTTTGATTCATTACAAAGAACAAGCACATAAGAGTTGTTTGTTTGGGAATCAGACTGTGTTGTTCACATTATTAATAGGTGTGTACGACTTGCAGGGTTAGGAGTAGGTCATTCGTACAAATTCATTTGAATTTAGCAACTCATAAAATACGTACGATTTAGCAAAAAAACGTACGCATTCGTACAAGTGAGGTCGTGCGAATTCATACAAATTAGCCACCTCGTAAAATACCTACAAATTGCCATGAGATCGGGTTGGCTCAGAAGAGTCATTTGTTCGGGCATCGGACTACGCTGTTTGCGCTATATGTTTTTGATTCACTAAAAAAGTACCGTCTCATGAGAATGAATTATTCAGATATTGGACTATACACTGGTTGAGCTGTATATTTGTGTTGGAGCGTGTGTTGTGCTGTGGACTCCATCTCTAAGCAAGTCACATCCTTTTGATTTTTTTCCTGGGAAAAACGTACAGAGTCCTTCACATTTATCTATCATTCTCTTCCTTTCTCAATCTATACCTCCTTTTTATTCTGCCCCTTGACACAATTAAGATGTTAAGGGTGTGAGACTGTATAAATTTCTTTGCTGTGTCCCTGCACAACTCCTCCGTGTGACTGGAGAATATGATTCACTCAGTTTGACCCAGTTAAGATGCTCCTCTGCTCCTTTCTTAGTGCCTAGAGGCCAGATCACATTTCATATTGGGGTTATGCAACACTGAATTTGGATCCTGGGAATCTCTGGGAATCTGTGTCTTCTTTCTCTGCACTGTCCCTCATTTTTTTTGTCCCCTCTCTTCTTGTGTCTTTTACTGTAAGTTTTGTAAGGTGAGAGTGGATGGAGTTTCAGTGCATGGAGAAACAGGGTCAGCTTATTGAGCTCGGCTGGGTGTGTAACTGCATTATTGTGCCCTCAGGGAGGAACCAGGTCGTGCTCCAGAGTCTGTGGTGTCAGTGTTGGGTAACACCTTTATCTCTTAAACAGGACGGAGGCGTTGAGATGGTCCTGATGCTGTTATATAGACCAAAAGAAAAGAAAATAACAATTTAATACCACAAATGAATGTCTTAGACAGCAATGAGATTAATTGGAGAACATATTTTGCTCTTGAGAAATAGACTTTAGTAATCTCTCTAGAGTATCAGATCGCAGACAATGTCACAAACTGTTCTCAGATTACCAAGATACCAAAGTCTGAAATCAAATGTAAGGGATTTCAGTATGAACTAAATTATTTGGTCTAGGCTATCCACATTTATTTTATAGCTCTATACTCATTTTTTGATTATTTCTTTATTACTTGGTCTGAGAAACTTCATACTAATCTAAAAACTTTTGAGAACTTAATTAAAAAAGTTCACAGAAAAAAAAACAGTCATTGTTTATGAACCCTCATGTTGTATCAAATTGGGATGCACCAAAATTTCAGCTACCAAAAATCAGCGTGTTTAGCGTAATTCATGCGCACAACTTGGATAAGCTATAACAGTTAAACATGTCTGCTGTGTGGACACTAGCTCTGGGTTGACGATATTAATTTCTTGATTTTAATCAGTAACTATATGATTTCGTAAATCTAAAATCTTGTAGTCTGTGCTTTTCTGTTGATGTGTGAGCAAAACTTCACTAAACATTTGTAGCGCATCTGCCATCAAATAATCAAAAAAGCTTTTTTGCTTTGTTACTTTTAATATGAAGCAAAGTATCAGCTTTAAAATACAGTCAATTTATTATGGTTCAAACAATACATGTCATTTTGGCGCTTTGTAATACGGAGTGACAGATCACTGTGGCTACCTCGGTTCAAGCGGCATCATGGATCAAGCGCACATGAACCGATCATCTCACCTCCTCTTTACTACTAGTTACAACATGAAATAAACATGTGTGAACATCAGAAGGTATGTTGAAAGATACATTACAACTTACCAGAATGAATCCTGTCTCATGTAATAATCGCTCAATTAGTGTTTCAGCCGAGGAAAGACATCAATAAAACAGCTTGTAGGCTTTACAATGTCACTTTACTGTACGTTACATTTACCTCAAGAAAGCTACAAGTTATTATTGTCGTTTAAATGTTTAGAATTCTGTTATAAAAAAAGTTAGTTTAAAAACTGCCTCATTATGTGCAATTTAAATGTTTATACAGCTCAGTTTTAGCTATTTGAGTGTTGATTAATAAATAAGTTTGATTAATCAATTGAGTATTATTTTTTTTATAATTATTTTCAGTTTCGGTTATCCGCCAAGTGCATCCTCAATTTTCGGTTTCGGCCCAGAATTTTCATTTTGGTGCAACCCTAGTATGAAATCTGCATGACTTTCTGTCTGCTGTATTACAAGTTTTCTGAATGCATATGATTAGGGGTGTGCGACGTGTACAATAATATCATAATTGTTGTTTTAGCGATGTGCAAGCTGACATGATCGAGTATGTAAATTCGAGTGTCTCAAATTTATGACTGTATTGGCAGTGTCAATGCATTCATGCCACCTCTGAGCAGCATTTAACAATCTGTGTAAATCCATCTAAATGCCACACCGCAGTGCAAAGAAACTGTATATTTTTGTTAATATCGTACCCCCTGCATATGATAACTTTATGACGAGACTTAAATATGTGACTATTCAGTAATAATCTGAATATGTGCATGCACAAATGAGATTTCTCTGAATAATGACTTAAATTTCTGTCTTTTATGGTCATTAAAGACCTATTCAAACCAAGGGCGATAACTATAATGATAAATATATTATCATCCACACTAATGGACGGTAACATTCTGTTTATTATAAGTGTGTGCTGCAGTTATGTCATGTCGTCTGCCATTTTAAATGCTCAAGTCTTTTAAAGTCGTGTGGATTCTGATTGGTTGTTAATGTTTATATTGTTCATGTGCTGGAAAAAAATTATTCTGAAAGTGTTTCCAACTATATCATTCTTCTGTGCTGTTATGGTGTGGGAATTTAAATTTAGAATGATTTTTAAAACTTAACTATCACAATAATGATAATCGTCCTTGTAGCACTAGCTTGATAGGAATGCAAGGTAACTCTACTAGGTCTCAACCAGGCCAGCAACACGACTAAAGCAATCTACTAGACCAGACGCAAATAAAGGCCTGCCAGTTGGTTCGTTATTTTGCCACACTCCTGCAATGTGTCCTTAATTTCCTGTCTGTGCCTTGTCTGGACTGTTATCGCTTCAGTTCCATTGTGGCTGAGATATTTGTGTCGAGATATTTTTAAAGAGGTGATGTCATCTGGCTGTAAATGCTGATCAGAGTCACAGACGTGAGTCAACATCAGGGAGATGGAAATGCTGAGCGCTCTGAGGTGAGATGGAGTTACTTTGCAGGGGGAAAAAAATTTGACATTTAGATTGTTTCTCATTCTCTGGGAATGTGTGTGTGCAAGCCTGAGCATGTGTTTTGTGTGTGTGTGTGTGTTTCAGCTGATCAGGGCTGAGGGAAGGGATAGAATGGAGAATAACGGAATGAGATGGAGAGGAAAAAGTGATGGTTTTCTTGGTTTCCCGGCTTCCTCAGTGTTATTATGTGCCATTAGCTGGATTATAGGCCCATGCCAGACTTGGTCCACATCTGGGATTGTAAACCTGCCAGATGCCAGAACAGATTTCTAAAAAGAATTAAATCTGTCTTGTGTGTGTGTGTGTGTGTGTGTGTGTGTGTGTGTGTGTGTGTGTGTGTGTGTCAGGGTGCTGTTGTGAAGATTTTCCAAACTTTCTAATGTATAGTTGTAAAGACAACTATAAGAGTAGGTTGATTCCCCTGAAAAGTGTAAACATTGTGGCTCTGTGGTGTTATCAAAACGTTGTCTTGTTTATTTGCGCATCTTGACTGTCCTTTACATTAGCAACACCGGCTTAGCCAATAGTGTGAGTTTGGGGCGGGGCTATCTGTTGTATCAACTATTGGCTGATGAGTGTGTGGGGAAACCTGTTTGAAAATAATCATTATCTTTGCAGAAATTACACATTTTACTTCTAAATATTACTAAAAATTTGCATTGTTGAAACTTTTTTGCTGCACAATGTCACTGTACAAAGTAGATTTTTCTCTTGATGTTTTATGGAGTTTTATAAGTCTGTTTAAACCTGAATATCTTGTGGTTTATATGTCATTAGTGTTTGAATTGGATTGGCTAGAGGGGGAAAGACTCCCTAGTTCCAGTTTGTACACTACCGTTCGTTTTTAAATATTTTTGAAATGTCTTGTGTGCTCATCAAGGCTGCATTTATTTAATCAAAAATACAGTAAAAACTGTAATATTGTAAAATACTACTACAATTTAAAATAACTGTTTTCTGTTTCAATATAATGTAATTTATTCCTGTAATGGCAAAGCTGCATTTCCAGCATCATTACTCCAGTCTTCAGTGTCACATGATCCTTCAGAAATCATTCTAATATGCCGATTTGCTGCTCAAGAAACATTTATTATTATTATTATTATCACTGTTGAAAACAGTTTTGCAGCTTAATATTTTTGTGGAACCCGTAATAGTTGCTTTTATTTTTTGATGAAGAATGTTCAAAAGAACAACATTTTTTAAAATAGAAACGTTATAACATCTGTACTGTCACTTTCAATCAATTGAATGTGTAATGATTTCTTTAAAAAGACAAAAATCTTACTGACTCCAATCTTTTGAACGGTAGTGTATAACAAAAAGAGCTTTCTAAGATTAATTTCCTTCAAATACTGCATGCAATCTGCTCATTTGTAGATATAATTATTGCTCAAAGGGTGCTCTTTCATACCTCAGGAGACTAAAGAAGGTCTGAGTTTTGTTTCTCTGAAACATCGGCCTTGCCTTTGTGACATTTTTGAGATTTCTTCTGAAACTCTAGCACTATATACTATAGCGATCGCCTTTTAAAATCTTTAGAATTTGGCTTTTTTACTTTCCAATAACTGCATTTAGTTGCATCTTTATCAAAACAATACATATATCAAGCTGCACTCTGATCCATGTACTCTAAAATCTGAACCGTTATACATTCAGGTCTTGAGATATAGAAGATCTGAGATTGTTTCAGTAGTGTTATTTTGGTTCTATGAAAGGCGTGCTGTTTGACTGTGTGCGAGAGGCTGTGAGGCCGACGGGGAGGTGATCTAGGGAATACCCCACATCACTGGAGCCTTAGCCGTGCCATGAAAGGACTCTCTGTGTCTTTCTTGATTGACACTCGCTGTGACGTGGTCACAACAACATGACCCGTGAAGGTAGGGGGTCCTGCCTCTTTGTGCGACACCCAACAACACCCCCCACCCCCCAGTCCCCTCGGCTCTGACATTGTATGCATCTTCTCAACTTTTCTCTCAGGGGATTTAGCCCTTAAACACCCCCCCCCCTCAAGCCTACAGAAGTTCAGACTCCAGCCATCCTCAGGAATGAGGGGAATGAGGAGAGTAGAAAGAAAAGAATGGACTGAGAGCTTGAGGGGTAAAGGGAGAGGAGGGGGGCAGGAGAGAGTGAAGGTTTTTGGACCCCAGAGGCCTTGGTGTGTTAAGCCGTAGTGTTAATGATTTTAGTTGGGCGGTAATTACAGGCCATGGCAAAAGAGCACTGAGGAAAGGAAAACAAGCATGCTCAGAATGAGAAAGACTGCAGGATGCCTTACTAGTGCTTGAATTGAGGTGAATATAGAACTGATGTCCATGTAATTGTTAAAGATAAGTCACAATGGTCAACGGACTATTCTTCCAAAACGTGACTTTTTAATTAGTTTTATTTTGTTTTGTTTTTTTGATGTTCCTTGAAATGATACATGTTGGTCCAAAGAAAATTTGCAACATTTGAGTTTTGTTTTGTTTGTTTTGGTTTGGGTTTGTTTTTGTTCTGTTTGTTTTTGTTTTGTTTTGTTTGGTTCTGTTTGGTTTAGTTTTGTTTTGTTTGGTTCGTTTTGTTTGGTTCTGTTTGGTTTTGTTTTGTTTGGTTTGGTTCTGTTTGGTTTTTTGTGTGGTTTTGTTCATTTTGGTAAAATCAAGTTATAATAATAGTACATATATAAGTTAATATACATAAAATATATATGAATAAAGTTAAATATGTGTAAGTTACATATATGTCATGTTATAGAGATTGTGGGTTGAGAACCATTTCATGTTAACTTCAGGATGTTTTCTGTAGTCAAATCCAAGTGAACAGTTTGGCTGTTGGTGGTGTGTGTTTTGCATATTTGTGTGTGTGTTTAGCAGTGGAAGTGAAGGCATTTATGACCCAATAAAAAGCCCCTATCTCTATTCTCTCATCTTCCTCTTTCCTGAAGATCACAGGACGTCTCACATCTACAACTCCTTATGTCTTAAAGTTTTAGAGAATGGTGTGTAGAGATTTTTGTGGTTTTTAACAGCCAGCTGAAATTATTCTAACAAAAAAAAAAAAAAAAACATGATTTTAACATGTTTTATGAACATTCTGGTATGGTAAAAAAAATATATTGACCTCATGGTACACCACCTCAGTACATTTTCGTAGCTTAAGGCTTTTGTCTGTAATCACCGTAGTTGTTGTTTTTTCCCTGCACTACTTCAGAACATCAGATAAATGATTTTTGTTGCTCTGGGTTTGACCTCTGGCGGTGACGTGCGTGTTTGGAGTTAAATGGGACAGGTTATTGCTTTCGTAGAGGGAAATGGCACCAGTCAGCTGAGGAGATGACACTATCATTGCTGATCTTTCTCCCACTACCTGAACTTTGGTTGTTTTTTAAGTTTTAAGAGTGTCATGTGAATAAATTCTGAGAGGTGTGCAATATTACACTTGTTTTGAAGACAGAAGCATAATGCCTTTCTACATCAAGCGAAACCATATGGTACTTACAGATGCACAGCAGTTACTTGACTAATCTGCAGGTTTGTTGTGCAAGTGTTTTGTACTTCAAAGGCTGCGGCCTGCACCCTGATTATCTGTACTATATATATACTAGTCTATATCTATATGAATTTTTGATGGTTCTTTGAACACAAGGTGGAAGCTGCTACATTAATTTTTAAATGTGAATGAATGAATTTTAAGATAACTATTGAGCTAGATGCTATCACTTACATACAAATGCACATGCTAAGTGTACATTGAAATTAAAAACTGAACTTACAGTAATATTGCTAATTGTTTTCATATTATGGCCAATAACAAACAAATGGCAATAAATATAATTAATATTAAATATAATTTATTATAAATCTGTATAATTTTATCTAACAAAACACACAACAATATGATAATGTACTATATGAAACAAATCTGCTAAAGAAAGTTTTTTTTTTAATTGAGAAAAACAGAAGAGGATATTGAAGGAAATGGCTCTTCTGGAGCTCATAAAGATTTAAATCATAAAACTTATATTTTTCAGCAAAAATGTGCAGTTCTCTCTGCATAAAATTTTATTTATTTATATTTTTAAAGGCACGCAGATTTAATGATGTTTCAGAGATGTTTCTTGCTACTGCAAGACAAAGAATCCCGTTTTTTTTTTTTTTTTTTTTTTTCCCTCAGTCCAGTCTCCTGGCTGTGGTGGAGAGACTGTCGCCCCATAACTGCATTTTATATACAGATTACATCATCCTTACAGATTACATCATCATATAAACATTGGTGACATCATAATGATTTCACCCCTTTCCATAACCGACCAGTAGCCCTTCACTGAGTCATGTGTTTAAGCGTGTGTGTGATTTATATGTGTGTGTCTGGATGGGTTTGCAGATGAGGATCTGCTTTAGTCTTCATCATTAGCCATCCATGGCTGATTTCAATTAAGGCTAATTGCTCATTTAAGGAGCGGTCTGGCTTAAAGAGACCATTTCATCATACTGTCAGATATTATTTTAACAAAGTGTGTCTCTCTCTCAGGCTGTTGCACGGAGGGCTCCATGAATGTTCGTCACCATGATGATGACGGACCAAATGCTGGACCTCCCGCTTCCATTGAGCAACGAGGTTCCCATGATGCACCACATGATCAATGGCGATGCACCACAGCAGGTGAGTTCATAATGTTATAGATCCCATTTAGGGAGTTTATCTATTGCCTATTGATTTTTTTTTTTTTTTTAATTGATTGGTTTTATTTAATAAATTGTCAGTTGATAGAAACATTAGATCTCTCAACCTCTTTATTTTAAAAGCAAGAAATATTCCTCCAAGCCAAAACAACTCTATAGCTAAAGACCTAGAATTGCCCCTTGTTTGACACAATTAATATGTGTGACTTTTTTTTTTTTTTTTTTTTTTTTTTTATACAGGTGATCCTGGTCCAGGTGAACCCAGGTGAGACGTTCACCATCCGCACAGAAGATGGGGCTTTGCAATGCATCCAAGGTTTGTCCAATGAAGATTTATTTTCCACTGTATTCTTGAAGTAGATTGCTGTTGCTAAATGATGCTGTTGAAATATGTGAATGAATCAGACCTGTTTTGAAATGAATCAGGGTGTTTTCAGTCAAGCTTTTGGTGCCGTTTGAAGTCTGTTTCATGTTCAGTTTGTTTGTTTGGCATGAATGCTGCTTTCTAAACTCATGCATGCTCAGAGATGTAGTCTGGAATATGATTTGGATGGTTTGCCATTTGGTGAGAATCCAAGAACAGAGATGAATCTGCAATCTGTCGTAACTCGTGAAGTACAGTACTGCGCAAGAGTCTTAGGCCACCATTAGATGTTGTTTTAGCAGTAATATAATGACCATATATAATTATTTCTCACTCTCTTTATTAGAATATAAACAGAAAATACAGTAAATTTCTATGCTGTATTAAAAAACAGGGAAAAAAAAATCAGATAAAAACAGCTTCTATAGGCTAAAGGAAAAATCACATGTAGATGTTTCTCCCCCTAAATTGTGCGGCCCTAAAATGTTCTCCATAATAATTATTTGCAAACCTCTAAGGGATCTAGGCCATGTGATAGTGCTACAAACCTTGTGTGTTTGGCCAGTGGAGAGGCATTCAGTCACTGAATCCTTAAACGAAATTACATCTGACCTCATAATGTGTTTTTAACCAAATAAAGGCCACTGAATTCCCTCAGTAAGAGTTTTTCAAGTGTATGTAAGAGATTAAATGTGGAGTCACAGTAGCCTAGACCACAGGATACTGGTTCCGACCGTCTGAGTGCTCGCATCACTGTTTACACAGCTAAGAGGAGCTGCAATGACTGTTTAATTCAATTTGTCCAATGAGAATAGCAGAATCAGCAGCAGAGGGGTGTTTGGTTTATGGTAGAGATGGAGCTGGCAGCTGGCTGACAGAGGAGTGAGAAAGAATGTAGATGGAGAGAAAGAAAGTCTCACAGGTGTGGAGACGATGCAGTTGAAGGCCACGGTAATGTTCTGGCACGTTCGGGATAAGAACTTTGTTTAATTTTCTAATGTTTGTTCAATCTTTGCCAGGTGGCCGTGCCACGCTGGATAAGGCGAGTCCCCTGTTATTCTTTGATGTTGACTTTGCGTTTTTGCAAACAATTTGCTGATAAATGTTTTCCCAGGGCTGGGCAGTGTACAGTTGGCTTATCTTTATTAAAACAGTTCTGTAAAGAGGTATCGCATACTATGTATGTAATTCAGAGCGCCTTTAGCACCTTCATCTGAAAGTGCAAAATGAAGCTTATAAATCACAGTAATTGGCAAAATTGCATATTTTCAAAATCAACTAGTTTTTAGGGTTTAATGTGTACTGTAATTAGGCTGGATTTGAAGGGATATTTTACCCAAAAATGAAAATTGTCAACATATAAATGTACACACACATTACTGTTAAAAACTTTGGGGTTGGTAAGAGAGATATATATATATATATATATATATATATATATATATATATATATATATATAATATACATTTATTTTTTTATTATTATTTTGAAGTGTCTCTTATGCTCACCAAGCCTGAATTTATTTGATCAAAAATACAGTAAAAACAGTAAAATTGTGAAATATAAATAAATATTACAATTTAAAATACATATTTGTTAAAATGTAATTTATTCCTGTGATGGAAAGCTGAATTTTCAGCATCATTACTCCAGTCTTCAGTGTCACATGATCCTTCAGAAATCATTCTAATATGATGATTTGGTGCTCAAGAAACATTTCTTATTATTATCAATGTTGAAAATAGTTGTGCTGCTTAATTTTGTAGAAACCATGTATTATTAACATTTATTTGCTGTCATTTGTAATCAATTTAATGCATTTTTGCTGAATAAAAATATAATATATATATATATATATATATATATATATATATATATATATATAATATAGATGATGATATACTTCCTTTTGTCAGCAAAAGCCTCTAAGTCCACAGAAGAACCAATCAGAAGACGCGAATCAAATCAAATGATTTCAAGATGAATGACAGTGTGCATATGAGGCGGCTTTCAATTGCTGAGCTGCAAGTTTTTATCATGTTTTGTCCATCGTTACAGTGGCAATGACAGGATTTCGCGAGTAACAAGTAAACACAAGTGTTCCTTTTGCTGCTGTAAAACTGAGAAAAACAGATGTTTTACTGTCTTTTGTCCAAAGAGGTGGACTTAGAGGTGCAAAAAAAATTGTTAAATACCAATGAATTGACTAAAGTGACATTTTTGAAAATAAGGCATTTCAGTAACTCTCTAACCTTTTTCATTGCCATTAAAGTGAAATTACTGAACCTAATATATGTATGTATGTATGTGTGTATGTGTGTGTATATATATACACACACTAAGAGGGTGTCTGAGCATGTGCAGTGTAGACCGCTTTGTTCATTTTAATGTGAGTGATTTAGTTTTATGAGAGCTAGCTTTTATGTTGTTTTTGTGAAGTTGTTTGTGTGGTAAGAACCCTGAGTTTTTCAGTGGAAACGTACAGGCCAAGAGGAAAAGGGGCATGTGGGCTTTGCTCTCCAGCCATGCAGAGGTTTATGAAGCAGAAAAACATCTGAATTCTACTTCCTCCCCTGAATCACCTTTCCTGCCGGGCATAGGGCTTCTGATGGATGTCTACAGGGTTGACACCGATTCAGTCCTCCCCTAGCAACCGTCAGAGATATTGTGAGGTGTTATAAAAATATGTTCTGCTGCTCAAATACGTCACTTTGCATTAGTATCCGTAGAGACATATTGTCAACTCATTCTCATTAGGAGGCCTGTAAAACACACACACACACACACATATCCCATATGCTTGAATTTCAGAATAATGACCCTTTTGTGCTCTCCTCAACTTTATTTATTTGCGAATTCTTGTAAATGCTCTCTGCGTCCTTGTATTATATCTCTATCTCTTTCCTTCACTCATTTTCTTTGGACTGCGTAAATATGTTTCCTGTTGATGTGGCTCGGAGGCCTCCCCCCCCCCTCTCTGTGGCCCCCCCAATCCCTCACCCCTTTCCTCCAGCACCGAGAAACAGAACTCCAAAAGGCAGATGTCTAATATTAACGGCCACGGTCCCGAAAAACTGTATGCAAAAAATGTGTCTCCCTTCATACAGTCAAGAGAGCAAGAGGCCTTGGGCAGACATTTAGAAGCAAAGGAAAACTTCTAAAAGAATGTGTACATGTGGAGATCAGGCACCGCTAACACATCACACCTGGCATTCGCTCTTTCCAGGTTAACCCTGTGCAGACAGCACTCGCCTACGGCCTCAGGGGAGCCAAAATTCGGACGCTTTTGTCATCACGCAACTTGAGTCTTAGGGGGTACGAGTCCTTGAAAGTGTTTGATCTCGCTGTGGGACGTGCTGGTCTTGATGAACATCACATTGCTAACATGATGTTAAAGCATCATAAAATGCACTATGTCTGGCTTCTCTCTGTTTTGGATTCTTCTGCAGGACCTGAGTGGAACATCCAGAATGCCCTTAATGTAATGAGTGAGGTCTGCAGCCAAGTTTGAGAAACCGAGTTGTGGACCGTCTTTCATTAAATTGATCAAAAGTGACATTAAAGACATATAATGTTACGAAACAAGTTCTTTCAAATAAATGCTGTTCTTTTGAACTTTCTATTCATCAAAGAATCCTGGAAAAAAAAAAAAAAAAAAAAGTATCACAGTTTCCGCAAAAAAATATTAAGCAGCGCAGCTGTTTTTTACATTGATGATAATAAGAATCACAAGAAAAAAATAAATTTTTAAATATATTAAAATAGAAAAATTATTTTAAATTGTAATAATATTTCCACAATATTGCTTTTTTACTTTATTTTTGATCAAATAAATACAGCCTTGGTGAGCATAAGAGACTTCTTTCAAAAACATTCTGACCAACCCCAAACTTTTGACTGGTAGCATATACATTATATTCATGTACCACAGTATTAATGGTACTTCAAGGTGCTTAGAGAATACCACGGGATTACCACTGGTACTACCATGTTTTTGGGCATGATATCATAATGTTTTAGGTTTGTACCATGCCAATACCATGGTGTTTTTGGAAGTACATTGTAAATACCGTAGTACATGAATTTCAGCAGTATGATATATTTTAAAGTACATTGTATTATTGTGATACCCTTGCTTTACCATTGTACTGTCGGAGTACTTTTTGTAAGGGTATTGTACCAGTTTTTGGGCATGTTCAAGAAATGGTTTTACCATGGTATTTAATCCAATGCATGGCATTAAATAACAGAAAACTAATTAACACTGCTGTGTGAGTGTTTCTAATACAGTGGCTGAGAGAGTAATGGCAAATTTGACATCTTTTTACCTTCTGACCAATGTAATCACGTCCAAAAACCTTGGATATGCATACTTTATTTATATATATATATATATATATATATATATATATATATATATATATATATATGTATATATATATATATATATATGTGGTGAGCAGAAGCTACAACAAATATAATTTTTGTGTTCCCATTTGCTCCAATAGTAAAAGAAAAAATCCATGACAGCATTTGTATGACTTTACAAAAGATGAAAAAAATATTGAGACATTGATTATACTGGTCAGAAGAGAGAAAGATGTAAAATTTATTAGATGAACTATTAGAAAAACTCACTCGGCAGCGTTAGTGTAGTGTTGTAGATGTACGTTTAATTTTTTTAAAAATTAAAATATAAAAACTTTGCTATATTTACAGTGTTAAAGGGTTAGTTCCCCCCAAAATAAATGAAAATTTGTCATTAATTAATGATGTAGAACCCGGAAGTGCTGCACTGTGTTTACAATGTGAACAGCGTAGGAGACTGACAGGGAAGAGAAGAAATTGTTGAATAAAGTCATTATTTTTTAACATTAAGGTTGAATCGCTGTAGTCACATGGACTATTTTAACGATGTCTTTACTGGGCATTGAAAGTGGTAATAACATTGCAGTCTATCAGAGACCAGAAAGTTCACGGATTTCATCAAAAATATCTTAATTTGTGTTCTGAAGATGAACGAAGATCTTACGGGTGTGGAACGACATGAGTGTGAGTAATTAATGACAGAATTTTCATTTTTCGGTGAACTAACCCTTTAATCATTTTGGAAACTCGTCATCGCAGTCTTTGAAAAGGGTCCCTTATGTAGTATGAAAGCATCATAATAGTAGTAGTACTGTTCAGCATCAGAGCAGCAGAATACTTTATATAGATAAACATCTTTCTGCACATGCACCCAAACCGACATTCACACACACAGTGGATTATATATGTGCAGAGAGACGTTGATGCCTCCTACAGTAGCCCGAACAAGAAAGCAGGAGTTCCAGGAACAGATGGTGGTTAGTTTCATAAAAGTGCAGTTTATTTCAAACTCAAGTCAAGTTCAGGTTATTTTGCTTTCTACATCTCGCTCTTTGTTGTTCCTGTTTTTCTTTGCACTGTTTTGCTTTTTATGGCATTTGCTGTTTTTTCCCCCCCCCTCGTTTAGTGTGTGACTGTTCTCATCTGGTCTGCGCTCTTTCCTGGTGGAGGAAACCCCCTCTGCCGCACAGATGATCATAGCAGAGCTTCAATTCCATTCCTCTGACTCACTCCGCTGAGGAACAGTGGATTTTTTGTGCATCATGGAACGGCAAAGAGAGGGAGAGAAAGAGAGGTCTGAGGAAAAGGGCAGCGTTGTGTCTCAGTCACGTCCTTTTCATGGTGTACTCTCAGTGTGTGTTCGTGAATATGCCAGTCTTTTCGGAATCCGTTGGCACACTGGGTACTTTTTTTGAACGAAAGCTCTCAGAGGAAAACTTTATTGCTCAGAGCTTGCTCTTTCATACCTCAGGAGACAAAGTCAGCATGGAATTAAAATTGACTCTGTTTGTTTTCTTTATAGATTTTCCTAGTCTTGTTGTGCATGAATCATTGGTGCACGTTATTCCTGAGGAAAAGTCTTTGTGATCGCTCTTTGTGATCCAAACTTTCTACACCTCGGAAATTATTTTTCTTTTCGGCTTACATCATCAAGCCCTTTTCGATTTGTACCCTGATTATGAGCGATCACTTCCTGATGGAAAAATCAAGTCCCGCCCTTTTTTTTTTTTTTCCTGATCGAATATCCTGTTTCACTTAAAAACATCACATTATGAAAGTAAAATGGTTTGTGAATTTTTAGTTTGGTCTCCTTGAATTTTTCTGGTTGAGATGTTTCTTGTAAAAATTACTTGGGATACAAATGGAAACATGAGATTATTAATAAATTAAAAGTATAGATTTGGGCTGTACAATATATTGAAATAAAATTATTACAATATGGTTTTATACGATTATCAAATGCGAAGTTAACTATTTAATTGAATAGTTATATGTGCTGTGGGTCTAAGTGTTTAGTGTTCATAAAATATCTCGTGTAGCTCATGATCCAGTGTTTCAGCATCGATTCATTTATTGAGCTCATTTTGAAGCCCCAAAAAATTCTTCCATCCATTACAAAAAATATTTAAAAAATTTTTTGGGTAAACTAACCCTTTAAAGTTTGAAAATGAAGAAATTTCAAAGTAATATTGAATAGCTCAAAAAGTGGGAATATGGCCTATGAAAACTCAAGGAAAATCACTATATATTGCATAAAAACAAAATATAGTAATATGGCACAAAAAATAATGAAAATTCTGTCATCGTTTAATCCCCTTCAAGTCGTTCCAAACCTGTATAAATGTCTTTGTTCTGCTGTACACAAAGGAAGATATTTGGAAGAATGTTTGTAACCAAGAAGATCTCGGTCCCTTTTAACTTCCATAGTTGGGAAAAAAAAACCTATGGTAGTCAATGGGGGCCGAGATCTGCTTGGTTACAAACATTCTTCCAAATATCTTCCTTTGTGTACAGCAGAACAAAGACATTTATACAGGTTTGGAACGACTTGAAGGGGAGTAAACAATGACAGAATTTTCATTTTTGGGTAAACTATCCCTTTAAGTCTCAATTTACTCTCCTTTTAGTTTTATTGTCGTCTAGGAGAAACAGTAGACCTATTAACGAGATCTCAGTTGTGATTTTTCTTTCATACAGCTTCTGTCGCTTGTTTTGTTTAAAAGTTTTCGTATCCTAATTCCTTGGTTTGCAACCTACTGCCACCACATTCTCCAGAACATTACACAGTGGAACATTCCACCAGTTTGTTTTTTTTCCTCCTCCTCCTCTTTCTCTTTCTCATTTCTCTCTCCGTTCTTTTTTTGCTGACCTACTATTTTCAGCTACCACTGTGTCCTGCTGCAGGCTTTCTGCGTGCCTTCATGGGGCAGTGGTTTGGTAATCGTAGTCTCAAGTTCCAGGATAACAAGGGCTCGCATAAAAACAAACCCAGCAGATTGACACCTCTGGTCCTTGCCAGCGCACTGGCACAGTTTGCACTGCCCGGCCCGCTGAACAGGATGAGTGTGCACTTCACAGGAGTGAACTCCATAACCCGCCACTGGTTTACTCTCCTGTGCAAACCCACATCACAGACTTATGTGTTAAAAAGCATAATCTGATAGAAAAATTGCACAAAAGCAGTGTGTAACCATTATGCACTGCATTGCAAGACTTGATGCATTTTCTTAAAAACCGTACCTTTTTTGTTCCACAGAATTCATGAGAGTGAGTAAATAATGACAGAATTTTACTCACCCCCATGAATTCTGTGGCACATTTTTGAAGAACATGCTGACAAAATGTTATCTCATAACTTCAGAAGTCTTGCAATGTAGTGCATAAGGGTTACACACTGTTTTTGTGCCATTTTTTTGAAGCTTGTTGTGCTCAAACAGATGAAAGTAAGTCATACAGTTTTGGACCAACATGAGGGTGAGGAAAATAATGAAGGAATGTTCATTTTTGGGTGGACTATCCCTTTAAAATCAGGTCTTTGTGTTGGTGTGTTTTTTGGTCTTTATCTCCTTAATTCAATCCTGGGATATATTTAAAGTTAGAAGCCACACTGAGTCTGATCTATATCTGAAGTAACGTGAGCACATTTTGTGCTTTTTAAGGAATTTTTTGACAGACAATGGCACCATTTATGAATGTGACAGGCTTCATCCAGAAGGGGCAGATCCAAGAATCTCTCTCTTCCTCTGTATGTCTTCCTCTCTCACCCCCTCTATCTCTGAGTCTGAAATGTAGATCAAGTCTGAGCAAAGGAAACTCCTTCCTGAGTTAGAGCGTGTCAGAGCAGGTCTGCCATGGAACTCTCCTGTTTCTCCCTTGTTTCCTCTCACTATTTTTTTCTGCCCATTTATATTTGCATACATAACTTTAAAACGTCAAAATTCACCTTAAAGGGAGAGTTCACCCAAAAATTAAAATTATCCCATGATTTGTTCACCCTCAAGCCATCCTATGTATATCTGACTATCTTCTTTCAGATGAACACAATCAGAGATATATTTAAGGATATCCGTGCTGAAGGGGGTGGGGTGGGGTGGGTCAGATTTTAAAGTCCCCTCAAAAAATTCATCCATCCATTATAAAAAATAATCCATACAGCTCCAGAGGGTTAACAAAGGCATTCTGAAGTGAGGCGATGTGTTTTTGGAAGAAAAATATCCATATTTAACACCATTAAATATTCACAACCATTCCCATTTTTGTGCAAACAACGCAATCACGTCGCTTCATAAAATTGAGGTTAAACCACTGGAGTCACATGGATTACTTTAATGACGTTTTTACTACCTTTCTTGGGCTTGAAAGTGGTAGTTGCGTTGGATCTCAATGGAGAGACCGAAACCTCTCTGATTTCATTAAAAATATCTTCATTTGTGTTCTGAAGATGAACTAAGGTCTTACAGTAGTTGAATGACACGAGGGTGAGTAATTAATGACAGAATTTTCCTTTTAAGAATGCGTGGATGAACTTTATTTTTAACGAAGTTTCAGTCAGATTGAATCAGTAAGACAATGATTATTTGTTCGCTTCATTTTACTGTGGATTTGTTTTTAAACAAGACACAGTTCGACGCAGGCTTTTCTGTTCCCATGTTCAGAAGGGGCAATGCTGCCCAGCCCAGCAGTGGAGGCACAAGCTGATCAGGCGTGCAGGGCTGGAGAGGAGCTGGGGAAGGTCCAGTCTGCCTCCTACGTAATTTTTCCTTCCCCTCCACTGGGGAATCACCCTACACAAGAGTCCCTTCAGCCCCACAGAGGTCAAACCGTGTCTCTGAGCCAGCTATAGTGAAGTCATTGGCCAGCAGCTATAAATCAGAAGTGCGTCTTTATCATTGCGTGATTCACTCGAGCTTCCGTTGCTTTTGGGTTTTTTTCAGGGATGTTGGGTGGGGAGAGGGTAAAGTTCTCAGCCTGTTAACTCAGGATGGGAAGCATGGAAATGAAAACAATGCCTTGAAAAACCAGAGATGGCCTGGCATGATAGCAACACCCTGGTCTAATTCTCTGAATGGGCTTTTATCAACGACACTGGGAGTAATTCAGGTCATTCCTTGGACTCGTCCATAGCGGGACTAATCAGCTGCTGAGAGCGGAAGGGTGACAGAGAGGGGGAGCGACTGGAGGGTAGCCGTGAAGTCGTCTCGTTTTCCTGGAGGGCTGTTTGCATAACGCTCTCCATGCAGGAGCTGAATGAGTCTGTGGATGATTTTTATTGCACATCCTGAAAGCCAACACCCTCCCACCCCAAGCATGCTGGGAATTCACAGCCAAGCGCTACATATCCACAGGGCTCACCGTTCCCAAGGCAGGGTGGATCTTCAGACAGACTGTTTGGAATATTGCAGTTTATGAGACGATTTGCTTTAGCTTTGAAAGGTGGGCTTTGTCTTGGATTCAGTTGAATCAACATCTAAGTGTCCCATAGCAAAGAGTTCACAGCCACATCCCTATCCACAGTGGAGAATGTCTTTGTTTAATATCTTAGGCCGCTTCTTTATTTGCTTGCTACATCTGTGTATCCTGTTAATCTTATTTTTTTCTTTTTTTCTTGATTTGACTATCACTTAAATTTCAGTAACCATCTGAAAATGTATTAACTGAAATTTAAGTGCTGGTAAAATAAGTAAAGTATTTGACGTTTTAATTTGTATGTAGAAAACAATATTCATTCATTCATTCATTCAGCACTTAAATTTCAGTTAATTATTTGAAATTTTATTTATATGTAAGAAAAAATGTATTTGTTGATTGATTTTACCAGCACTTAAATTTCAGTAAAGTATTTGAAATTTTAATTTGTAATGTTCGTTCGTTCGTTCGTTCGTTCGTTCGTTCATTCAGCACTTAAATTTCAGTTAATTTGAAATTTTAATTTATATGTAAGAAAAAATATTTGTTTGATTGATTCTACCAGCACTTACATATTAAAGTTTTTGTATTTTATTCAGTGATTGATTGATTGATTGATTGATTTGTTTGTTGATTTGTTGATTGATTGATTCTACCAACACTTAAATTTCAGTAAAGTATTTTAAATTAATTTATATGTAGAGAAAAATATTTATTTTACCAGCACTTGCATATTAAAGTTTTTGTAATTTTTTTTATTCAGTTATTGATTGATTGATTGATTGATTGGTTGATTGATTGGTTCTACCAGCACTTAAATTTCAGTAAAGTATTTAAAATTAATTTATATGTAGAAAAAATATTTATTTATTTTATCAGCACTTACATATTAAAGTTTTTGTAATTTTTTTATTCAGTTATTGATTGATTGATTGATAATTAATTAATGCCAATAATTGACACAATTTTTTTTTTATTTTTTTTTTAAACATTTAGTCAAACATTATGTAGTTCAAACTTATACAGATGAAATCAATTTTACGTCAGGAGGTCTGGAGCACCATAAGTTGAAAATGGATACCAAGACAGTGGAGTATGTGTTTGACAGAGATGTATAAGAACACACATATTTTCTTTTTATGAATAAATGTTATTAAAATTCACAGATCCGAGCCAGCAGTCTTGACGGAGATCTCTACCTGTGGGACCTTTAACAGAGTATGTGTTTGTCCGCATGTCCAGAGGAGTGTGTTTCAAGGCTTTCGGCCAAGAATACTGCACTAACTTTCATTAATGCGAATACAAACATTTCATAGTAAATATTTAGGACTGGGATACCCTTCACCCTGTGATTCGAGCCTATGTAAATGCAGTGAGGAAAGCTCTACTGTCTGTTATTTAACAGTGTTTGGAGTTCACTAGAGGCGAGTTACAACAAAATGATCTTTGCATCATATTTTGTTATGATTATGTCTCAAGATGCCATTTAATTCTTTGTCAACGTTTAGTCGTGGAACTATATAATGGTGCTTGAATTAGGATTGATTGTGTGTAGGGAAAAAATTGAAGGCCTCCAGGGTCTGTGAAACACAAATACATCCCCTTGATCAGTGTTGGATAAACACTTTGGCTCCCTGAGCTGCGAATTTTCCTCGTTGGATGGAGAGAGACAGATAGTGTTTACAGCAGGAACAATGGGCCATGCAATCACAGACACATGAAAACACACTGCATGTACTGAGAGACACACAGACCCTCTCCAGAGAAAATTACCATCTCCTATATACATAATCAGATTGACTGCAGGTCTGGAATTCTGGTGTTTCATCTGGCTGAAAGGAAAAACAGAAGAAATTCTGATAGATGGGTCACATTATAGTGCGTCTTTCAACATTTGTCAAACCACTGTTGTTTATGAAGATGAATTGATATGTTGCAGCTGAATGTTATGTTCTTCATATGGGTTGTTTTTTATGTGCTCGAAATGTTGCTCTTTCATAGCTCAGGAGGTTTAATGGACTTTTTCTTTTAGTAGTGGGGTGTCTCTATTATTGTTACTCACACTTAGGGTTTGGGATTTGTTCTAAACCACCTTTGTAAGCATTTAGACTAAGAATTTTTGACTTTTATTTTTGATAAAAGTAAAAAAAAAAAAAAAAAATCTTCTAGGCCCAGAATATCATAAAGGCTTAAAGGGATAGTTCACCCAAAAATGAAAATTCTGTCATTTACTCACCCTCAAGTTGTTCCAAACTTGTATATATTTCTTTCTTCTGAACACAGAAGATATTGAAGGATGTGGGTAACCAAACAGTTGACGGTTGCCATTGACTTCCATAGTATTTTTTTTCCATACTATGGAAGTCAATGGCTACTGTCAACTGTTTGGTTATCCACATCCTTCAGAATATCTTCTTCTGTGTTTAGCAGATAGATTCATACAGGTTTGGAACAACTTGAGGGTGAGTAAATGACAGAATTTTCATTTTTAGGTTAACCATCCCTTTAAGACTGGGCTCTTTTGACTTGGACCTGTAGACAATGAACCACTTAGTAACCCTAGCAACTGTCTCGCAACACCCTAGCAACCACCTACAACACCCAAGCATTGTGGTGGCAAGTTTTGCATTGGCCTTACTCACATTCTCTGCAGAAAAAATAAAAATCTAGTTGAAATATAAACATTTTCTCAAATTATTTTTGCAATTGTTGGCAAAGTACGACTATGAAGCCATAAAAATAGATGTGGAGAACATGGCTTAATAATTTTGATGAGAAATGTTTGAGTTCATTTTGAATTTTTTTTTCATGCGCCATGATGGATTTTCTTTTCTTTAATTACTTCATTTAAATTAAAAATTTTTGTTTTTATGTTTATATATATATATATATATATATATATATATATATATATATATATATATATATATATATATATATATATATATATATATATATATATATGAGAGAGATAGATAGATATATAGATTTTTCTGTTATTTCTTAGTTTTGATTAGAGCTGCACAATTCTGGATAAATTGAGATTGCGTTTTTTATTTATTTGTTTTTAAAATATAATAGAGATCACAATTCTCCCACGATTCTAAAAAGACAACTAAACAAAATAACATGTAATTTACTAGAGGTTCTGACAAAGTCACTCGTCACCACCTACTTGTGCAACAATGTAAATGATACAACTTTTGAAGCGTCAAGTTACTTTTAAAAGGTGATTTACTCTATTTTGTTCGCTATCATAGATATCAGTGTTTATATCCGAACTATAAACTTTGTACCTCTGTGATAATTTTAATTATTGTAACAGACATAATGATACTCTGTGGTTGAAAAGGCTGTTTTTGAAGCTGTTTCATACCTATGACAACTGCTCTCTCTGGCTCAGCGGCAGTGCCAACGCAGTTTTGAATGTTCGCTGTGATCGTACCGTCAAACGTTTGATAGACATATCTGAATTGTTGTCATTTAGGAATAAGATTGCATGGGTGTTTGAATCAAGATTGCGATCTTTTAACAATTAATCATGCAGCTCTAGTTTTGAATGAATGAAGGTCTCATGGCAAATCTGAGCAGTTGGAGAGTTTTGTTATCTCTTTTTAGGAACATTAGGGTTCTATTCTCAATTCAAGAAGTTCAAGACACATTTAAAACCTCATCAAAAGTCTCCATCTGCTATCCATGTATTCTTATTGTTATCTAGGAGAAACAACTGAGATGTTAGTTATCTCAAGTGTGATTTTCCTCTCCTATGGCGTCCTACACGCGCACACCCTCCCAATCTTGCGTGCTTAAAAACACAGATCAAATTTGCAATCCCTTGCAGAAAAAGCATTCTTTCTTTGCCCAGTGGCCCTTAGATTGATGCAACACATTCCTTCCAGAAACATCCCTTTCTTTTGCTCTTTTCTGCCCGTCGTCTCCCTGTCTGGCCAAGCTAGCCCTCCAATGTGAATTAGTGGATCTTTCTTAGGAACTGATAGTTTGTGGAACACTGAACTTCCGTTTTGCAATCTATGTATATGCACATGCGCATGTACATGCTGTCAATCACTGTTTCTGTAAAAAGAACGAAAACAACACTTGGTAACTTTTCCATGAGAGTTTATCTGGAGTATAAACGAAAATACACATTCATGAGGACGTGCAAGCACACGTACTTTGGTGGTGTCTCAGCGGCCCCCAGGACTGAGTGGACTTTATGAAGTACCCAGCAGGCCCTGCAGTGGGGGAGAGAGCTTCTCTCTGGAGCACAAAGAGGGGTTTGTTCTGCTGAAGAGGCTCTCTTCCTCGACAGCCTCCTGAGAAGCTTGGCAATCCAGCAGCTTTACCCCCCTTTTCCTTATGTCCACCTCTGCCTGTCTCTCTTTTACAATTGCTCACACTTCCGGTTATGGATGTGAACAAACCCCTTTATTAATCTGTGCATAACTTTTTGTGTTATGGACATGAATGATACCTCAAATTGTGGCTTGATGAGGAAATGTTTGCTATTACTTTTCTTAGTCAGACTTGTGATTTTTGCCTGGCAGATGATAAAACCAAAAAAAAAAAATCGTATAGACCAGAATCAAACTTGAGGGTCGGCTCTCTTTACTTAAGCCAGTGAGCATTCATCTAGCAACCACCTAGAACACCTTAGCAACACCCTAGCAACCTCCCATGACACTCTAGCATCATGGCGGAGGGTTTGCAAGTGTTAGCAGCGCTAACTTTTTTTTCTTCAGATGATGTAAAAAATTAAGGCTGCCAGTTTAACATGTTAGCCTAATTTATTGCAATTAATTCATTTTTAATAATTATAAAAAATATTTTTTAAATATGTAAAATAACAACAAAAATGTATTCCCTCTGACTTGTATGTACATTTTGATAATTTTTCTAGTTTATTTTTATTGTTAATATCCAAACCTCGGAAAAACTGACAAACTCTATTGGTAAATAAATTGCTGAGGACTGTTGGTCAAATAGACTTAACTACAATGATATGGAGATTATATATATATATATATATATATATATTTTAGTAATTTATGTGATTTTTATTATTATTATTATTATTATTTTTTGGTCATCTTTATTAGTTTTTTTTAATATTTCTATTTATCTTTAATTTATTTTTGTTTCAGTTTAATTTTTTTGCAATTTTAGTAGATGCCAAGGCAACATTTCTAATTTTCGTTTAGGTTTTTCATTTAATATTTGATTTTGTTATCTTTATTTCAGTTAATGAAAATTGATTTTTAATAACACTGATCGTGTGATTAATTTTGTTGCATTTTTTTGACGGTCGTAGTATTTTTGCTTTGTTCTGTCTTTCTATCCTTTAGCCTTCATGCCATCCATCCCTTAAACCCCTTCAACTGAAATAGAGGAATGCTTGTTGAGTTCCTTCTCTCTTTTCTCTTCCCTTTTCTCTCATGCTCTCTCTCTTTTTGTGGGTCAAGGATGAAAGGGCCCTTCATATTAAGAGCCTGTGATACAATCCTGTCACTCAGTCATCTAAACCCCACCACCACCAAAACCTCAAACCTAGCTCCTCCACTTTCACAGGAGCGAGAGAGAAGGGGGTCTGCAGGCCGCATACCTGCGCGAGACCCTTTCCAAACACACGTAGAACAATCTGAATGGATTTTGTTGTGCTCTGTACACGTCGCCCCGTGAAAAGGTTATTTTAAGCTGCCGTGCGTACACACTCATGTCCTGGTGAAACAACCCACACACATCGCTGTGTACACACACCCCTCCCCCGTCCCCTCTGCTGAAGAAACTCCTGTGAAGCCCCTTCAATACAAGCACAAACAGGGTCTTATTCAAACCCAGCGACCGCTAGCTGGAGAGATACTGACCCCGGTATTGACTGATGGGGGAGAAACTGAGGAGAAACTGTAAAATTCATCAGGGTGATTTGATTTAGTGCGCCGGAGGCTGTCACGCCACGGTTCCTGCAGGGTCTGGGGGAGATGGCGATGTCTAAAACAGCTGGTGGCCCTCCTCTACACGAGCCCCGGATGAGCATACACGCTTTGAGTTGCTTCTCTAGGCTTTATATTCTGACAATAAACAGTCGGTGTGGTGGGTGGAGGGGTTTCATTCACTGGCGTCCCATGAGAGCCATAACACAGAGGGTTTGTGTGTCGGCGGTGGCCGTTTCTTCCTGCTGCGCACCAGTTGGACCTGATGGCTCTATTTCTACCACGTTGACTGCGGTGAAGCCATAAACAATGCTTTAAACTGTTTGTTTAACCCAATGCCACAGTACCAAATATAGGCCTGTGGAGTTCCAACAGGATAGTGGATCAAAAATCATGTCAAGTCAGTTTTATTGGTATAGCACTTCTTACAATACACATTGTTTCAAAGCAGCTTTACAGAAAATCGTGATGAAAAATGAAAATTCTGTCATTAATTACTCACCCTCATGTCGTTCCAAACCCGTAAGACCTTTGTTCATCTTTGGAACACAAATTAAGATATTTTTGATGAAATCCGAGAGCTCTCTGACTCCTCCATAGACAGCAATTTAACTACCACTTTCAAGGTCCAGAAAGGTACTAAAGACGTCGTTAAAATAGTCCATGTGACTGCAGTGGTTCAACCTTAATTTTATGAAGCGACGAGAATACTTTTTGTGCGCAAAAACAAAACAAAAATAACGACTTTATTCAATTTCTTCTCTTCTGTGTCAGTATTGGCCGACACTGATCACATGAGCAGCACAACACACGCGTGTGTGATGCTGACGCAGAAGCCGGCCAATAATGACTCAGCGCTCTGACGTAGAACCTGGAAGGTTGAACCACTGCAGTCACATGGACTATTTTAACGACGTCTTTAGTACCTTTCTGGACCTTGAAAGTGGTGGTTAAATTGCTGTCTATGAAGGAGTGAGAGAGCTCTCGGATTTCATCAAAAATATCTTAATTTGTGTTCCGAAGATGAACGAAGGTCTTAGGGTTTGGAATGACATGAGGGTGAGTAATTAATGACAGTTTTCACATTTTGCAACAATTTGAGAAATTGAGAATTGCTATACAGTATATATTGCTTTAGGTGAGTGTACGGTATGTATGTGGATAAAATTGAATATACTATGTGATAATATAGTTTACATTTTGCGTGAATATAAACAATCATGGAGCTGAGATTTGCTATATAGTGTATATATTGCTTTACATGAGTGTACTCTATGTATGTGGATAAAGTTGAACTATATATCCAACTTTATATATGGGTGATAATATAGTTATATATTTGGCGATATAAACAATCATGCAGTTGAGATTTTCTACATAGTATATTTTGCTTGAATAGAAAACAATAAAGCATAGCTCAATTATATCACTATTAACTTCCGTAATTCCATCTCCTATGGATATGCATGTCTTTATTACCAATACATTCCTGTTTTTCTGCTGTTTTCTCATTGCCCCTGGAATTTTCTTTGCTTAGCTTTACATTACGTAGTGGAATGAGGGGGCGGAGTCAGCATTGTGTTACTGTTTGATTGACAGCTCTCTTCTCTTTTTTTTTTTTTTTTTTTTTTTTTCTGCCTCAGGGCCTGCTGAAGTTCCCATGATGTCACCAAACGGTTCCATTCCACCAATCCACGTTCCTCCTGGCTACGTCTCCCAGGTAACCAGCAGGAATGGGTCAGGGCTGTGCGTCAGGGTGGCGAAGCCTTTCTCGCACAATGAGGATGTGATTTCACTCCTCACATGCGAATATCCCTTTCTTAGAAACACACTCACAAAGTGTGGGTCCAGTATATAGCAACCAAACAAACCACAGATGGACATGCACAAAATTCCAAGTTAGTCATCTTTACTGAACGGTGTCAGGCGAGAGTTTGCTAAAGGTCGGCGGCAGTGACATTTCCGTAGAAAGGTCAAAAAACTCTTGCCGAGAGGGCAGGGAAAAGGGTTTGAGTTGTGAGTGTAATAAATCAGTGGGGGGGCTATAATGGCACAAAGGTCAATTCGTGCAAATATGATTCATTAGCGAATTCCAACCGAATGTGAAGGGCAGGACCAGCCCATGTTTGGTGAGCTGCCTGTTTCTTTCTCTCTTTTAACTTTCCAACAAGATGGAAGCTTTTTAGCATGAATGCATCAAAATGAAGTGATAATAATACTCATTAGCTGTGTATTTGATGCTCTGTTGCCACAAAGAATGAGATGTAGTTTTGTTGCACAAGCATGTGGCCTCGTAAACTATTTTTTTCTTGTTAGCTTTATCACTTTTCTTAACCACTTCACAAAATTCATATAAAATCAACATACATTATTGTTAGAGTCAGTAAGAACAAACAAAGTCTCTTATGCTCACCAGGGATTGCATTTATTTAACCAAAATACAGTAAAACAGTAATTTTGTGAAATATTATTACAATTTTTTATTATTTTAATATATTTTAAAGTGTAATTTATTCCTGTGATGGCAAAGCTAAATTTTCAGCATCATTACTCCAGTCTTCAGTGTCACATGATTCTTCAGAAATCATTCTAATGTGCTGATTTGCTGCTCAAGAAACTTTTCTTATTATTATTAATGTTAAAAACAGTTGTGCTGCTTAATTTTTTTGTGGAAACCATGATACTTTTTAGGATTATTTGATGAATAGAACAACATTTATATGAAATTGAAATCATTTGTAACATTATAAATGTCTTTACTGTCACTTTTGTTCAATATAATGCATTCTGAATAAAAGTATTAATTTCTTTAAAAAAAAATCTTACTGACCCCAAACTTTTGACTGGTATTGTACATAAATTATACATACATTGGGTAATTAATGACAGTATTTTCATTTTTTTTGTAAACTATCCCTTTAATAAATAAATGTTGCATATTTTTTTCCAAAATGTCACTATTCTCTCTTGACAAACTCTAAGCTAACTGTTTTTTTGCCATAATTTTTAATTATGAATGTTGGCTGTACAGTTTATATGCATTTTATGTTCTGTTGATGAAGAATAGCTACAAGGCTCACCAGAAAACACTCATCTTCAGTCATTTCATCACTTAAATGCACATTGTATCAATTTATGAACTAGAAAGTAGGAACTTCACAGGGGGAAGTTGTAATATTGAAACACATATTATATGTTTTAATATTTCACTCTTTGAACCTAGAAAATACTGATTTCCCACAAGGCCCTGCAGATCCAAACAGTTGTTTACTCCAGTAAAAGCATAACTGAGCACTTTGGTTTCATTTCTGCTGTCGTCACTGACCTCACTTTCTAACCCTGAATGACCAAACTGACTTTAGGATCACCCTGGGTTAAAAGATGCTGTCAGTGGGTTGATTTCTCCCATGTGAACTGTACCAGCAGGTCTGTGATTCCTGTAAGCATCTTCCATTCCTCCACTGGAATGTATTGGATACCTGTTCCATTAGAAGGCCTTGTTTACTTTTGCATTCCTGCCCTTTGTTTAAAGTGGCACTGAACGTCTGTGGTTGCCTCGTAACTGTTAGCACATTATATCCGGTGACGAGATGTATTATTTGTCGGGTGGGGTTCTAATGGCTGACATCAGAGCCTGTGTAGTTAGGAATTGTTTGGCTTGAAGTCTGTGCGTGTTTGTATTTTCAGGTTCTCGAGGACAACACAGGCGTGCGGAGGGTTGTGGTGACACCTCATTCTGAATGTTTCCCCCCCAGTTACTCTCCGGCTCTGTCCCCGAGCCACCACATTCACCCTCCGTACCTGACGCACCCACACTTTATTCCTGCCTCACATACGTCATACTACCCCCCAGTCAGCCCCGGTGACGTGCCCCCACACCAGTTCTATCAGCATCGACTGCCACACATCTACCCGGAAGGTAAAGCTTCATAGTTCATAGCAGTCTTAAAGTTCCTGGTCTTACTCAGTTATTTAAACATACTTGAGTGAGGATGGGCAACCATGACTTTGTACTGAATCATAACACTGTCCTAACCAGGCTCAACATGAAAACAAAATACCACACAAATCTATGAAAACACAACCAATCCAAAGATGCATTACAGTTTGAACATGCTTGATTTCTCATGGTTTAAAGGACCTTTTTTCTTGTTTTCTTGTTTTAAATGAAAAAAACAACAACTTTTTTTTAAATATATATATATATATATATATATATATATATATATATATATATATATAATTATATAAATATGAATATATTTATATTTTATATAAAATATTGTAATATATAAAATGTGCATTTCTTTACTAAACTAAATTTTCAATTTAATAAACTAAAATGTGTTTTTTTTGTTGATACATTCTTGCACAAAATTAGTTTTGTAAATTATATATTATATTTTGTAAATTATATATAATTTATTTTGTGTGCATATATATATATATATATATATATATATATATATATATATATATATATATATATATATATATATATATATATATATATATATATATATATAAATTAATTAATTTAAAAAATATAGGATATTTCTATAAAACAAAATTTAAGCTAGAATGTATGTTTTGATTTATTTAGCATTTTTGTGGTCATGTGTATGAAATCCTGCACAAAATTAGTTTCATAGACTAGAATATAAATTGTATATTGAATATAAAATGCTAATATTATATACACACACACACACACACACACACACTGTATATACTGTACATACTGTGTGTGTGTGTGTGTGTATATATATATATATATAAAATTTAAAATATATGAATTTCTGTACTACACTAAAATGTAAAGCAAAATTAAGCTAAAATATAAGATCATTTTGATTCATGTAACATTTTTGTGCTCCTATGTATACAACACTTAAATTATCCTTGTAGAATATAAATTGTATGTTGAATTTAAAATATATTAGTAATATTAAATATATATTTTATAAAAATGTTTTTAACATTTGTACTCATGTTTATACAATGCTGCACTTTTACTTTGTGACATTTACTTTGTACTTTCTATAGTGTAATTATGATCTTTGTCTTATCTCAGAGATCATCCCGCTGTATAACGTCTCCACTTTCATGGGTCATGAGGAGTACTGTAAACCTCCACCCAAGAAGCTTAAACAGCCAGTGGAGCGTACAGGTCTAAGTCAGGTGACCAGCTCACTGTCCAGCAGCTACAAGAACAGCACGGCCTGCACCACCACAGCGAACGGCTATAGCAAGAGCCACAGCAGCTCTGGAGGAGGAGGAGGAGGAGGAAGCCCTGGCAACAAGAGGCCAGATCGAAGAGCCAGAGGAAGCCCCAAACACACAGACGCCGAGCCACAAGGTGGGCTAAGTTGAATTTAAAAGATGTCTAATTTAAGAGACATCTTGCTGATTTTGTTCTCATGTCTCTCTAATGTTTTCATACATGTGGAAACAGCTGAAAGCAAAAACAAAGGATATTTCCAACATCAGCTGGACTCAAATAACAGCAGTCAGAGCTGCTGACTCTTCAAAATGAGTCAACAATCTTGTCCACATCTGTTCACTTTAAAGCCTCATGAAGCTTTATGGGTCCTCTCCTCTAAGCCTTTGTTTCTGAGCTTTTATATCAGTGTCAGCACTTACTCTTTGGCGTGACACATACACATTGGATAAACAAGAGATAGTACAGGAAGCAAGTAGGAATGTGGAAGAGTGCCCACTACTGGTGCAATACTGTCAATCACTTGAATCGCATAGGCTGTGTTTGGAATAGTTTGTATGCTACTGTTCAAAAGTTTGGGGTCAAGAAATTAGTACTTCTGATCAGCAAGGATGCATTAAATTGATCAAAAGTGACAATAATGACATTTATAATATTACATAAGATTTCTATATCAAATAAATGCTGTCCTTTTGAACTTTCTGTGCAAAGAATCCTGAAAAATCTTTAACAATTAAAAAACAACAACAATGTTCTGAGGAAGAACTGGTTCTTGATTCCCAACCTTAGTATACAGTATTTATTTAAAGTACAGTATGTAGTATACAGTAAGCTTGTATTTCATTGTGATTTCATTCCACATAGCCGAGGATTCCAATCAGGGCTGTTCTGGGATCAGATGGTAGATGAATGTGCAACACATGTAGCATCAGATGCAGTAGATTCCATATTCTCCATATCATCATTTCCTTTTCTTTCATCATTCCTTTTGAAAACAGCTCTCTCAGTCTCGCTGTTTTCCTCTTTGTTCTTTAATGTCTTATCTTACCCTGGTCTTTGTTCTTGTGAACCTTTGGTTCCCATGCCTCTGTGTCTGTGTGTGTAAAAGAGAGGGAGTGTGTGTGTCTGTAGTCGGTCCATGGTGAAACCACTGTGCGTAATTAGACGCAGATCTCTTCCTGTCTGAAGTGACAACACAAGGCTGGTCCGTGTTAAAATGCACAGGGAAAAGGCACTGCAAATTAAAACGAGACGGGAAGATGATCTGTTTCTGTGGAGAGTGTCTGAGAAGATGCTCAGATCTGGCTGAAATACATGACGTCACAAGGACTTTGAAGCTGTAGCTACTCATAGTTTAAACTCGTTAAAGTACAGTCAAGCTATCATTTGGAAAAAATGGCTAGCTACACTAACGTTTAAAAGTTTAGGGATGGTTTTGACAAATATTTAAACATTCTTAAATCAAGATATTTGCTTGAAATGGAACATGACTGATATCTGAATTGAAAATGATAAGAATTTAAAAATATATGTGTATATGTACAGTGTATTGTATATCTTTAATATAGAAAACATTTAAAATAGTCGCAATTATGAGGAAAAAAGCTTCCGTTGGTAGACATGCACTACTGTATTACAAAAATGTGCAACGTTTGTCAGCTTTCTACTGAAAAATGTAGTTTGTAGCATAACTGTATTTACTCCTCAAATTTTCCAACACTTTCGTGACTCTTTATTTGAATCCAATGAGTAATTCAAGAGCACTTTGACCTATTTTTTTTTTTTTTTCATTTTTAATCCATACATGGAGTGGAATCTCTAATTTTCCACTCTCTTTTCCCCATCTCACCATTAAAATAAAGAATCCACAGAAAACATCCTCTATCTCCCAGTCCCAACAAACATCTTGTTTGGGGGAAAACCATGGAGGTCAGTGTGGGGTCATGTTGCCATGACTTCATCGCAGTGATGACTCATTGCAGGAGCCCCTTGGGCCCCATAAGAGCCAGACCTATGAACCTCACTCGCCCGACAGCCACTTTCCTACCCAGCGCAGGCCCGCTCCAACAGCTCCATCCATCAGGATGTCTCTAATGCCCCAGATCTGTGTCTCTGTCTGCTGATACTGAATTTATGTTCTTTGTGTTTCTTTCTCTTTCCAAACAAGCATGAAAACGTTACAGACACACACAAACTCTGATTTATGACTGATAGGAGACGGCCGGCTACATTTAATCTCTTTTCTGTGCAGATCATGATGTGGATGCGAGACGAGTTCAGCCTGTGCCATCAGGAATGGACAAGCCCCAGGTGGGTGATTCAAAACATGTCTTCTCACAAATCTCTTCTTGTGCAGACAGTTCAGGGAATCAAAAACTTTAATGTCGTAATTTCACGCTTTTGCCAGTGATTGCTTTATTTGTCCTGCAGGATTATCGCTCCACTGTAAATATTTTATTGCTTGCCAAGGTAAGCATCACTTAACTAGTGCTTCGCATTAGAAATATGAACAAATCCTGAGTATTATGATTTACATTTATGCATTTAGCAGACGCTTTTATCCAAAGGGACTTGCAAAAGAGGAACATAACAATTTGTCAAAGACACAACAATATTCGTAATATATAGTACCAGGTTTATTAGACAACTAGATTAGGAAGCAAGCTAAGAAATGCAGAGAAGAAATAGATGTTTTGTTTAATTTATCATTTAATTCATTTAATTATCATTTAATTAAAATATTTTTTTCAGTATTTGTTGATTCTGTTTGAGGTCAATTTGACCTTTGCAAAAACACACTGTAGAAAAAACAATAAAGCAAACTGAAGTAAACAACTAACCGCAATGTGCCTCTACTGTGAGTACGTCAGAGAATGTTAGCATGTGAGAAAATAAAATGTTTCCCAATACGCAATGTTTTTCATGGAGGATGGATTAGGTTGGATTTTTTTTTTTTTTTTAAATAGTGATTTCTGAAGTATCAACCTGATTTTACTATTTATATATATATATATATAATTTTTTTTTATTATACATTTATATTATATTTTATATAATATTATATATGTGAAAAATCATGATATAACATAATGCATATATATGATTCATGATTCCTCAGTTTGTTGAGGAGAGTTGTTCTGTTTCCCTTCTAAGCAGTTGAATGTATGTTTTTTGTGTGGTGGACAATAAATTTGGTTAAGAAATCATAATTTAAAGGGTTAGTTCACCCAAAAATGAAAATAATGTCATTTATTACTCACCCTCATGTCGTTCTACACCCGTAAGACCTTCGTTCATCTTCGGAACACCAATAATGATATTTTTGATGAAATCCGATGGCTCAGTGAGACCTGCATAGACAGCAATGCCACCGAACTTCTCAAGATCTAGAAAGGTACTCAAAACATATTTAAAACAGTTCATTTGACTACAGTGTTTCTACCTTAATATTATAAAGCGACTAAAATACTTTTTGTGCAGCAAAAAAACAAAATAATGACTTTTCAACAATATCTAGTGATGGCCGATTTCAAAACACTGCTTCAAATCTTTTGTTTCGATTCAGGGTGAGTAATAAATGACATTATTTTCATTTTTGGATGAACTAACCCTTTAAGTTGAGTCCTATCTCGGGATTGTCATAGAAAGGTGGGCTCTTTTGACTTGGCAACCACCCAAAACACCCTTGCAGCCTGCATCTAGCATCGATATAACGCCTGAAATGTAAGGATTGTAATTGTCTTGAGGTGGTCAGAATGAAGCACTTCCATTTACGTTCACGAGGGGGCAGCAGGAGTTAATGAATGACTTAATGGTTCGGCGGATCATTGATTAGTCACATAAGTATGTTTTTCTCCTCTCTGCTACCTCATTTCATAATCTTAATCTTTTTCTGTCAGTAGAAACACATATTACGTATGCATTCAAGGTTCAAAAGTGACGTTAACATACAGGCGTCCAAAAAAGCGAATGTCACAAATATAACACAAGCACAATAAGGTTATGTAAGGTTTTAAATTGTGAAACACTAGATATACTGCTCAAAATAAAGATTTTAAGCCATATGGGCATGTTTTCAAATGTTAGTGAAACATGTTCATAGATTTGATGAACTACACATGTTTTAACTTGAGGGAAACTGACTACACATGTCCACCTTTGGAGCAGGTATAAAGTAATTGCAAAAATGGTTTAAAAATGCAGTTAGTTCTGATAGAAGGTCTTATGTTATTGGTTTTCAGATATGGGTTAATGGTTTTATGGGTTAATGTGCAGTTACTTTATACATTTTTAACCCTTTACATTCTTTACACTTGGGGTGCCAAAGACCCCAATTCTGTGAAGATATTAGTTGCTTTTAATTGTCATATTTCTACACTACTAACCCCTGCAAAAACACTCTGTAGAATATATTTTTGAGATTACTGTATATTTATTTAATGTAGATTGAGTCTCAAAATAATTTTTGGAGACATTTTACCATTTAAGTGTCTTTTTTAGTGTTATCTAGATGATAACAAGGTAACCCACTTTTGTTGTGCTTCTTTCTGTTTCTGGCTTCCCTGATTGGTGCTGTGGCATTGCAATTTCATAAATGAAGCAATTTGCAGTGTCTTTCTTCATCCGTACCTGTGACGCTCAAAGATGTTTGTGAAGATACTACTTATAGCTCTTTCTTTCATCCTATACTAATACAAAATCACTTCATTTGAATGCCATGGCTGAAGCCTCTTCAGACACAGATGTTTTTGTTTTGTGAATGAGGAGTCTCTCTCCGCTCCGAGCAACTGTGAAGGACGTCAGCTGTCTGATGCTTCATTCACTGAAGACAAGCAGTAGTCTGCAGTAGCCTTGGCACCCGAATTAACTACTATTTACAGCTGCCTCGATTTATTGATGTACCTGATATCATAAATAATTCACAATTAGAAAGGGCCTACTACCGTTCAGCACTTTGTTTTGGACTGTTCTTATAGACTCTTTTCTAAAAAAGATGTTTCAGGCTTGTTTTCAGAAATGTTTCACTTTTGTTTATATATATACAGTGGCAAGAAAAAGTATGTGAACCACTTGCAGAATCTGTGAAAATGTTAATAATTTTAACAAAATAAGAGAGATAATACAAAATGCTTGTTATTTTTTATTTAGTACTGTCCTGAGTAAGATATTTTACATAAAAGATGTTTACATATAATCCACAAGACAAAGAAATAGCTGAATTTATTAAATTGACCCAGTTCAAAAGTTTGTGAACCATTGATTCTTAATACTGTGTGTGGTTACCTGGATGATCTACGACTGTTTTTTTGTTTTGTGATGGTTGTTCATGAATCCCTTGTTTGTCCTGAGCAGTTAAACTGAGCTCTGTTCTTCAGAAAAAATCTTCAGGTCCTGCAGATTCTTCAGTTTTCCAGCATTTTTTGCATATTTGAACCCTTTACAGCAGTGACTGAATGATTTTGAGATCCGTCTTTTCACACTGAGGACAACTGAGGGACTCAAACACAACTATTAAAAAAGGTTCAAACATTCACTGATGCTCCAGAAAAAAACATGATGCATTAATAGATGGGGGGTGAAAACTTTTGGAATTTGAAGATCAAGGTAAATTGTATTTAATTTGTCTTCCGGGAAACATGCAAGTATTGTCTGTTGCTTCCGAAGGGCAGTACTAAATGAAAAAAAATGATATTCAAGCGAAATAAGAAAAATTTGGACCTCTTCATCCTGTTCAAAAGTTTTCACCCCCCGACTCTCAATGCATCGTGTTTCCTTCTGGAGCATCAGTGAATGTTTGAACCTTTTTTAATAGTTGTGTTCGAGTCCCTCAGTTGTCCTCAGTGTGAAAAGATGGATCTCAAAATCATTCAGTCACTGTTGTAAAGGGTTCAAATATGCAAAAGATGGTGGTAAACTGAAGAATTTTTGGGACCTGGAGATTTTTTCTGAAGAACAGAGCTCAGTTTAACTGCTCAGAATAAACAAGAGACTCATGAACAACCATCACAAAACAAAAAAACAGTCGTAGATCATCCAGGTAACCACATACAGTATTAAGAATCAATGGTTCACAAACTTTTGAACTGGGTCATTTTAATAAATTCAGCTATTTTTTTGTCTTATGGATTATATGTAAACATCTTTTATGTAAAATATCTAACTCAGGACAGTACTAAATAAAAAAAATAACATGCATTTTGTATTATCTCCTTTATTTTGTTAAACTTTTGCACATTTTCACAGATTCTGCAAGTGGTTCACATACTTTTTCTTGCCGCTGTATGTGTGTGTGTGTGTGTGTGTGTGTGTATGAATAAAAAAGAAATAAATTTCAAAATCAAGTGGTTGATTTATAATAAAACTTAAATCTGTCTTTATTTTGGCTCCTCAGGTGTCTAATGTACAGTCCCACTCCGCACTTGTGTCGTGGACTTCTGTTTTCGTATCGGGATCATCTGGACGGGTCCCTTCCTGTAGTTACGAGCTCCAGCTCAAGGACAAGGGCCGTGATGGGAAATACAAGGTTGTGTACAGGTAAGGCCTTTTTTAACATTGTTTACTCCATTTCAGACACGAAGTCTTGACAACATTTTTTATTGATTTATTAGATCTGCATGATTAATTGTTAAAAGATCGCAATTTTGATTCAAACACCCACATGATCTTATACCTAAATGACAACGATTCGACTGTCTATTAAACCTTTGACGAGTACAGTCAATCACAGCGGAACATTCAAATGATCCAGAGAGAGCAGTTGTCATATATAGATATTAAACAGCTTTACAGTCTTTTCAACCACACACTGTCATTATTTTTGTCTTACAATAATTAATACTATCACAGAAGTACTGGGATAAAAGTTTATAGTTCGGATATAAACACTGATGTCTACGGTAGTGATAAGAATAGAGCAAATCAACTTTTAAAAGTAACTTGATACTTCAAATAAAAGTTGTATCAGTTACATTGTTAGACCAGTAGATGGCGACAAGTGACTGTTAAAAATTTTTTTGTCATTGAATTATTTATTCAAGAGTTTCGTTCAGAAATGCTGATTAATCCAGTGAAGAAACAAGTCTTTATGTGTGAGTCATTGAGTCATTTAAACCGATTTAAAAAACAACAATTCAAATTATTCAAAAATGTTTAAATAGACTTCAGCAATTCCTCTAGTAAATGACATGCTGTTTTATTTAGTTTTCTATTCAGAATCGTGGGAGAATCATGTTTTCTATTTTAAACAAAAATTGTAATTCTCAGTGTATTCAGGATCGTGCAGCTCTATGATTTATGTATTTTTGAGTCACTAAAGCTATTTTTTTATGCTCATTAGTAGAGTTATATAACAATCTTGTAATCTTCCCCGTGCAGTTAGGAAATTAACCTTATGCATGTCTACAGCTTTCATTTTTTTTTGGTCCCCGAAGCAAATCATAAAGACTATTATGAAGCTGAAGGAGGTTTTACTGATGCTTCATTAATCTACTCCCACAAACAGATTGTCACTTTTAATTTGTCTTTGTTTCAGTGGTGAGGAACTTCAGTACATCCTCACTGACCTCAGACCAGCCACAGACTATCACGTCCGGTAAGAATAGTGTTTCATATTTGCATTTATTCATCTAGCACACACTTTTAACCTGAGCGACTTGCAAATGAGATGAAACGCTCCATTAACTGAGCACTTTGAATTTCATGAGAGTGCTGAAGAGAGATGAATGACCTGATATCTGATTAACAAGACTACATTAAAGATAATGAATGTTAAAAAATGGATTTGTACTTAAATATGTGAATTTTTCAGATCTAAGGAGTGGAGTGGCACAAAGTGTTCTTTTTGTAATTACAGTGGATACAGCATTTAGATACATTCATTATCACTAAATGATTCATTTAAAATGGCAATAGCAGATTTTTCTGTGTGTTAGTTGAACGTGATGAATTACTCTTGACCTCATTTGGAAATTCTCACCGTGTGTGTTTTACAGAGTAAGCACAGTGTGTAACTCTGTCAAGGGTCCCAGTTCGGATGCGAGGGCCTTCACTACCCAGAGTGCCCCTCCTGAAACCCCTCTACCCCCCAGACTGTCCCATCGCACCAAGAGCTCCCTCACATTACAGTGGAAGGTATGTTCTGTATTATTGTGCTAAGTTGTTACAAACCGTTAAATCTTTAAGTACCTTATGGTAATTGATGGTGGAATAGTTTATGCTGTCTATTAGTAATTATTAATTAGTAGTTATTTATTGATCATTCTGTGTTGCATAAAAAAAATTAACCCTAGTCAATATTGACTAACTCTGTTTATTATATTGTTTAATTGATAATATATAATTCATAAATATTTCCTTTTTGTTAGACTTTGTGTCCTTAGTATTGGTGCATTTACATTTTTTAGTTTGAATAATAGATAAATTAATACTTTTATTCAGCAAGGATGCATTAAATTGATCAATAGTGACAGTACAGACATTTATAATGTTACAAAAGATTTCTGTTTCGAATTAGTTTCCATAAAAAATATTAAGCAGAAACTGTTTTTAACATTAATTGACAATAATAATAAATATTTCTTAAGCACTAAATCAGCATATTAAAATGATTTCTGAAGGATCATGTGACACTGAAGACTAGAGTAATGAATAAATTACATTAATATATTTAAAAAAAGAGAGAGAAAACAGTTATTTTAAATTGTAATGTTTCACAATATGACTGTTTTGACTATTTTTGATCAAATAAATGCAGCTTTGGTGAGCATGCTGTAAGAGACTCTTAAAAACATTTTTAAAAAATCTTACCTCAAACTTTTGAATGATAGTGTATACACTATATAATTGTTTTTATTTTTTTTTTATTTTTTATTTTTATTGCAGCCCCCTCTGGACAATGGCTCAAAAATCACCAATTATGTACTGGAATGGGATGAGGTATGTACTGCATCGCCTGTTTAAAGGGTTAGTTCACCCAAAAATGAAAATAATGTAATTTATTACTCACCCTCATATCGTCCTACACCCGTAAGACCTTCAATCATCTTTGGAACACAAATTAAGTTATTTTTGATGAAATGCGATGGCTCAGTGAGGCCTGCATTGCCAGCAATGTCACCATTACCTCTCAAGATCCATAAAGCTACTAAAAACATATTTAAAACTGCAGTTCATGTGATTACAGTGGTTCTACCTTAATATTATAAAGCGACGAGAATACTTTTTGTGCACCAAAAAAATAAAATAACGACTTTTCAACAATATCTAGTGATGGGCAATTACAAAACACTGCTTCAGAGCTTTATGAATCTTTTGTTTCGAATCAGTGGTTCGGAGCGCCAAAGTCACATGATTTCAGCAGTTTGATACGTGATCTGAATCACTGATTCGAAACAAAAGATTCGTAAAGCTCCGAAGCAGTGTTTTCAAATCATCCATCACTAGATATTGTTAAAGTCGTTATTTTGTTTTTTTTGCTGCACAAAAAGTATTATCGTCGCTTCATAATATTGAGGTAGAACCACTGTACTCACATGAACTGTTTTAAATGTTTTTAGTACCTTTATGAATCTTGAGAGGTGCAGTGACATTGCTGGCAATGAAGGCCTCACTGAGACATCGGATTTCATCAAAAATATCTTAATTTGTGTTCCGAAGATGAACGAAGGTCTTAGGAGTGTAGAACGACATGAGGGTAAGTAATAAATGACATTATTTTCATTTTTGGGTGAACTAACCCTTTAAATTAATTTGCTTATATCCTGTGTGAGCCATCTATCAATCAACTATTCTGTTTTTTTTTTTTTTTTTTTTTTTTTCCCTCTCACTCTCTCTCTCATTTCCTCTCAATTTCCTCATTATTTGCCTTCATTTTTTGCTATGGCTGCAAAAAAAAAAAAAAATCCCCGTCCCCATGGCATGAAATGTTGGTCCTGAGGAGACTAAGGCTTTACGCCACAGTCTGTCTACTTTAGTTATTTTCATTTACTCAAAGATTTTCTAGCTCAATAAGAGTTCATTAAAACTCCTCAACTGTGGCTGTGCAGCTCTCTGAAGATGCTGGCAGCAGTTCCTCCCTGCAGAATTCATTCTAAATATCTCTGCCTTTAACTTTAATTAAATTCTGACTCCTGTTGTTGTGACAATTAACACAGCTTCCAGCAGCAATTTTGTTCTTGTTGTTGTTCTTTTCATATAAAGAGTATTCTGTTCTGACACAGCGTGCGTGTGGCTGCTGCTGGTCTTTTCTGTGTTTTAAGATGATTATGTTGTTCTTGTCATCCTATTTGTCATTCCTGACTGCATCGTTTTATACTTGTTGCTTTTTCAGGGTAAAAAGAACAGCATTTTCCGTGAATATTACGTCGGACACCAGCGACACTGCAAAATAATGAAGTTGTGCCCTGCTGTTGGGTACACATTTCGAGTGGCAGCGCTAAATGATATTGGTGCCAGGTTTGTTTATTTGTCTGTATGTCATTTACAAAAACACATTTTTTTTTTTTTTATTTAAATTAAATTAACCAGTAATATCATGCTGTATGTTTTTGACATTTTATTTTAAATCATACCTAGTAACACATACCGTGTGTTTTTGATATTTATCACTATAATTCTGTTGTTCTTTTAAGTACCTTGGAAGTACTATCAAAATATCATGGTAAATGAATATAATAATCTATCAGCAATATAGTAAGATTTCCATCTGATACCACCATTTATCATGAGAGTACTTATTTTTTAAGGGTTGTTTCTGAGGTGTAGGTGAAATATTGGTTTAAATTCATTTTTTGCAGTAAATCATAAAACAATTTTTATAAATATATAACCCACCGGCATATGTGCTTTTAGTTGTATGCAGTTTAATAGAATTTTGGCCCTGTGGTGTTCTTGTGTTTAATGGCGCGGTAAATGAGAAAATTCTCCTCACTACTCACTGTGAGTGGCTGCAGTGCCATTTTACCAGGGGAGAAAGTCCAAACAATTCATAACTTTGTGCTTCTCGCACGCTTTGATGAGACACGGATATGTCGTATAATCTTTATAGGATGAGAAAGGATGGGATTTATTACTGTTTACCGTAATCTTTTCTTTTTCTGCAGTGGATTCAGCACAGAAGTCGTCTTCTACACCACAGGAAGTCTCCCACAGATTTCCTTGCCTCCACGGCTGGTACAGGCAGGTCCATCCTGGGTTACGCTGGAGTGGACACGACCAAACAGCTGCAGCGCTGAGGAGGTGGTCACGTACACCCTGGAGATGCAGGATGAGACCAAGGTGTTGAATTCATCCCTACCACCTGCATCCCATAATCCCCCTCTGTTGTCATAATTTTCACGGAAAACAGGGTTTCTCAGTGTTGAGGGAATGCGCTGGATGTCAAGTCTATTAGCTGTTTTTTTCTACCTCACTGGTTGCTTGTTAATCACCTTTGCCCCCAGTTGTCAGAGTAAATGGACACTTCTGGATCCATGATTGCTAATGTCTGTTCGGGCAGAAAATATTCTGAAAATATCATCCAAAACATAGACCTCTGTATGAACTAAATAAACAATAAATTGTAAACGTGTTCAGAATTCTGCAACAAATATTTTTAGGATTTTCTAGACTATTTTAAGTCGTAAAATGAGCAGGATATATTCAAATTTAACGAATGGCTTCGACAGCGGGTGCCTGAGCCCTCCCCAGCTCTACAGCGCCCCACAGTTTTCCCAATGTAAATCTGTGGTGAAAAATGGAACTGCAGCGCGCTCTAATTGAGAGCCGTTGTGGCAGATTTCAGGCTGCCCCGCTTATTTTCTCTTTACCTTGTGTAAACCTCGCTCCAGACCAAGACGATATCAATCCGCTTCAGCGATGTGTATATCAGTCTGCATCAGGTCAGTAACTTGTTGGAATGTCTGTTCTTCCTACGTGGAGTAGCGTATCAAATTAATAACAGTATAAATCCATTAGTTTAAACGTGCTCATGTGAATACATAGTTCGGTTTTGTTTGTTTCATGTTTCAGAAGAGACATGGCTTTTTTTTCCTCACTGGAATTCCTCCACAACCTGTGATATTTTAAAAAAAGTAGGGCACTTCTAAGATAGCATTCTATGTGTTTGTCGTGTTTTCTTAAAGCCCGCAAAGACTTTAGAATAACACAAAACGCGTCACTAGTATTGTTTTGAATGGGAGAAAGTGCAACGCGCAATATGGCAAAATAAGTCCCGCCTTCTAAATAACAGCCAATCGCCGATTGGTAAAGTCATCGCGTCACTGCAGCGGCCGTTAGAAGGTCCGGTTCCTATAGAAACAGTCGGACGCTCGCCTCCAAAATGAGACACGAGAGCGCGTTAGCTTGATCCAGCCTGAAAAATACCGTTTGTCATGATTTGAGCGTTTAGAAACAAAATTTATGAGACAGTTGTTGTCAGATTTCATTGGTGATTTCAAATATGAAATTTAATCAAAAGCTTGCAAACAGTTGTGGCGAATTTGATGTTTCCTCATTCAAAGAGATGAGAGCTGCACTTGAATGACCGAAAGGCGTTTCAAAGATGGCCGTCGAGTGAAGGCTGAATAATGCAACCTCATTTTCATCTTGTTCATTGCTGTTTTCATACAGAGTAATTATAAACCACCAATTTGTTAGGAAATATGGGAAATATATTTTATTACATTTTACTATATAATTTTAATTGTATAATTATATAACATTAATTATATAATTAACAGATTTTTATATAATTATATGGTATTAATTATAAAATATTTTATCCCAGTTTAAAGTCATGAACATGCAACAACATCTACCTATTTTACATTTGTAATTGGGCATATTTCAGAGTGAAACAGGATATTAATCAAGAAAAATGTAAGACTCCACTTTATTTTGCACATCAGCATTTGATTGGTTCGTAAACAGTAGTGTTACTTACAAGATTGGAGCAAAGGTATTAAAAAATAAGAGGTATTGGTGATGCCATACAACAAGAAAGTTGTTTCAGAGGTCGAGCAAGTTTGACAAAAACACATTCTGTTGTTAGTTGTCCACTTATTTTTGCAGTTCCTTTTGATTTTCACTTGTGGTGCAGAAATTTCACACTTCCTCAATTCATTCTGTTTGTCAGCCACATTGCAGTATTTTCAAGTGTAAGACAATGATTTAAACAGGCTTAAAAGCAAAGCTGGAAATAATTGTTCCATACTTCACTTCCTGACACCTAAAGGACGATGTGTTTTTTGCAGGGCCTGGACTTCCAGGAAGTTTACAGCGGTTTGGAGCTGAACTGCAAGCTGGAGTCCCTAAGAAGGAACACACCGTACAAATTCAGGGTGAGTGACGATTTTTCCAGCATATCATGAAATAAGTTTCAAGTTTTATTTCTTTTGTTCACAATCACAACCATATGCACATAAAACAAACCATCCATACAGGTGTTACTAGGGTTCTAGAAAATCACAAGGTCCTCAAGCACTTTTGCTTCCTCGTTTCCTTCTTCGCTAATCAGGCAATTAGCGATAATCTAATGAACTTTAGTTTGTCTGCTAACCTGGAGCTGTTTCTCAGATCCAGCAGCTGTTGTTGGGGGGGGAAGGTGAATTGATTTCCCGTGGTGGTGCGTTAAAGGCTTTTACTTTAATCTCTGAGAAAGCAGAGAACACTGTGTTATTATCAGGGGAGAAAGGCACTTCAGACAAGATTTTAAATGTGATGCCCCCTGTGATGCTGTAGGTGATTGGGACGCAAAAATCGTGTCGTCTAGTACACCAAAGTGTGTCCTGAAATCTTTAAATACCACCTAGGTTATCCGCTTTTCAGTGATGTCATCTGAGGTCACTCAGACCTCTCAGAGATGTTTGGAATAAATTACTAGAATCCTGAATACAATATAAAACTATAGATCTGCATTTTTAATCAATAATAATTAATACATTTGGCTGTCAAATCAAATAATGAGTCAAGAAAGAGAATTCTAAAAGATTCTGGCTGATTTTTTTTTTTCCAATTCATTCTCCTCTCTCCTTCATTCTCCTCTACAGCTCATCACTTGCAGCGGTGAGTGGCGCAGTGCACCGAGCTCTCTGCTTGTGTGTAAGACGACCCCAGACCGACCCGGACCCCCTGTGAATCCTGCAGTAAACGCAGTCACATATCACAGCTTCTGTGTGACGTGGGGTAGGAAAATCTTAGTTATTATTTTATGTTTTTTTTTTTTTTTTTTTTTTTTTTATTGTCCGTTTATCATTACATTCTAACCTTCACCTATAATTAAATCAGAACCTCCACAAGATGACGGTGGATCTGGAGACTTGACGTACATCCTGGAGAAATCAGAAGGGAATTCAGAAGGTATTTCTGATTGCAAACGGGTGAATCTGACATGAATATGTCCATGTCACATTTAACCTAAAAATGAAAGAATATTATATTTTGCTAAAATGTTTTAGTACCGTTAATATATTTTTTGCATGGTCACACAAACAAACAATTATTATTACAATGTACCAAAATACCAAACAAATTTAAAACTTTTATATTTCAATTTTAAACTTACAAATTTTTCAGTTTAAAGAATATATTATTCTTTCACATTATTTTTTTAAATGTTATTTTCTTTATAGTAATGTGAATTGAGGTCGTAAATATAATTAATTGACATGAAAATAAAATATAAATAATAAAAAATGAATACTACAATTGGGGTCAGTAAGATTTTGTTGTTTTTGAAAGGAGTCTCTCACCAAGGCTGCTTTTATTTGATCAAAAATACAGAAAAAAACAGTAATTTTGTGAAATATTATTGCGGTTTAAAAGAACTCTTTTCTATTTTAATGTTTTTTAAAAAGTAATTTATTCCTGTGATGGCATCATTAGTCATCTTCAGAGTCACATAATCTTTCAGAAATCATTCAAATATGCAGATTTGGTGCTCAAGAACTATTTCTTATTATTATCACTGTTGAAAACAGTTGTGCTGCTTAATATTTTTGTAGAAACCATGATACATTTTTTTTTTTTCAGGATTCTTTGATGAATAAAAAACTCGAAAGAACAACATTTATTTTAATTAGATTTTTTTTTTTGTTAATGTCTTATATTCAATTTTGATCAATTTAAAGGGATAGTTCACCCCAAAATTTTATCATTTACTCAACCTCAAGTTGTTCCAAACCTGTATAAATTTTTTTTGTTCTGCTGTACACAAAGGAAGATATTTTGGAAGAATGTTCGTAGCCAAGCAGATCTCGCCCCCCATTGACTACCATAGTAGGGAAAAAAAATACTATGGCAGTCAATGGGGGGCGAGATCTGCTTGGTTACGAATATTCTTACAAATATCTTCCTTTGTGTACAGCAGAACAAAGAAATATATATACAGGTTTGGAACAACTTGAGGGGGAGTAAATGATGACAGAATTTTCATTTTTTTGGTGAACTATCCCTTTAATTCATGCTTCTTTAAAAAAAAAAACATCTTATTGACCCCAAATATTTTCATTTTCTTTCAACAATATAGTTTCTGGTTTCCTTGTTTTGATTTTGATGTGAAATATGCCTTTGATATGTTTTTGACAGGTTCAGCAGAGAGACAGTGGGAGACTCTCTATAGAGGACCAATGAGGAAACATTTGTGCGAGGATCTAAAACCAGCAACAAGCTACTCCCTGAGACTCAGCTGTGTGGATGTGGGCGGACAAAGCCAGGTATGAGAAGCAAAGTTCATTTAGTGATTTCCCAGGCTGATTCATAAGATCTCAGTGTACTCCTTGTGTTGTATATTGACTTATGTTGTTGGTTGTGCAGTGCTCAGATGAATTGACGGTGCGCACTCATATTCCACCCCCTGGCCGCTGTCAACCCCCAAGGATCATGGGTGATGTCAAACACAAGGAGCTGATTTTGCAGTGGGGTGAGGCTCTTAATTTTTTCTTTTTGATATGCTTTATTCTTCTCCTCTCCTTTGCCTCCTCAAGTCTCAAAAGAAATAAACAGATTCTCTAAAAATAGTTTGGCATTTGTGGCACAAAAGGTTTTTTTTTTCCTCATGTACTCAACACATGACCATAATATGACCTTGTTTAACAAATCACTTAATCCATCTGAAAAGAGAAATTGAAGTTAACAACAAGATGAATCACACTTGTCTGCTTTTAGACTAATTATGTTTGTTGCCAGGTCAACAGGTGAAGTATTCAGAAGGTTTTATAGAAGTCTATTGAAGCCTTAAGTCCAAATCACCCAGAATGCATTAGAATGCATCTACTTTGTGTGTTATTCACACATTACATCACCCTATTTAGTGTGTGAGTCTGTGTTTGCATCCATGTGTGTGTGTTTAAGGGAGCCAGAGGTAAAATGCAGTTGTTTGTTAGCGATAATACCCCTGACTCACTGTTTTTGAGTGAAGGTGGGCTCATTTAAGAGGCTGAACACCATCTATAAATAACTGTGAAATAGCAGTGCTGATTTCAGCCATCCATGCTGACTCTCAGAGCTCCGCACCGCTCAGACAGCAGGCGTGAGCTTCCCTGCATGTTCTCCATCACTGCAATTGATCGGTTCCTTCCTGTAGCCAGTTAGCCACAGTTTAAGAGGGAACTGAGATCGTGTTTTGGTTTTGAGAGGCTGGTAGATGGATGGCTTTTGAGGTCATCATAAAGTCTGTGTCTGGGACACGCGAGCGTAAAGACAGTAGGATTGAACTGTGGTTTTACACCAGCAGCGTTTCAGAACTGCAGCTCTATACAGGAAATGATTTATGGGTTGCAACATTGAATATTTCTCATAATAATGGCCATAAAATTGTTATTGGCTGTGTGAATTATTACAAATTTGATTTTCATGGTAACACTTTACAATAAGGTTCATTAGTTAACGAACTAATAATGAACTGCACTTCTACAGAATTTATTAATCTTTAATGTTAATTTCAACATTTACTAATGCATTATTAAAATCTTGTTAACATTAGTTAATGCACTGTGAACTAACATGAACAAACAATGAACAACTGTATTTTCATTAACTAACGTTAACGAAGATTAGTAAATACAGTAACAAATGTATTGCTCATGGTTAGTTCATGGTAGTTAATACTTTAACTAATGTTTAACTAATGAACCTTATTGTAAAGTGTTACCATTTTCATTTACATGAGGAAAAGGAAGGTAAATAATTGACATTTACAAAAATTAGCTTTAGTCTGCATGTGGAACTTGTATCAAGCCAGATAGATATCTTTTTTTTTTTTAAACAACAGATGAGCTGAAATAAAATATTTAAAAATAATAATAATTAATTCCAATTATTATTCAAATTATAAAAATATTTTTAAGTTTTTATGAATTATTCATTATAATAATTTATTAAATGTTTCTTGTCACCTCCCAGGTCACAATTTTTGAATTATTGATACAGGCATTATTTATTTATTAATTTTTTTGATGCAATATACACTCTATTAGTTATTCATAATAATAATAATAATAATTCATAGAAGCCTTGTCAACTCACCTCCCAGGTCACAATTTTATTCTTTTTTTTTTTTTTTTTTGAGGCATTTATGAATTATTATTATTATTATTATTATTATTTGCTTTGCAGTATAAACTTTTATTAATTATCCTCCCAAGTCACAATTTTTAAAATATATTTAATTAATTATTATTATTAGGCTTTTATGAATTATTATTATTATTATTATTATTATTATTAATAGTAATAAAAAAAATATATATAAATTTAAACCAGTCTAAATAAGCTCAACAACTTTTCTATAACCTGTTAATATGGCCATCAAAATTAATATTTGCCACTCGGGATGTGAATCAGTCCAAATGTAGTGATAATGTTTTGGATTGGAGTGATGGGTTGTGCTTTGACACTTGCACTTTTAAATGCTTTCTTATTGTTCTGTCCCAGTCTCTATATTTCTCCCACTCACTCTTAATTCTTCTTTTCTCCAGATGGTCCTTTGTGTGGTGAAGAGAGTGAAGGTGTGGAGTTTAGCTTGGAGATGTGTGCAATGGAGGAAGGTTCGGAACCGGCGGAGGTGTACCGTGGATCCAAAACAGAGTGCACTGTGGGTAATTTGCTCCCTGGCACCACCTACAGGTTTCAAGTTCGTGCAGCCAACAGTGTTGGGGTAAGTCACCCTGCACACAAAAGTACATAACCAAATAACTACAATTTAAAAAAAAAAAAAAAAAAAAAAAATTATATATATATATATATATATATATATATATATATATATATATATATATATATATATATATATATATATATATATGTATATGTGTGTGTGTGTGTGTGTGTATATATATATATATATATATATATATATATATATATATATATATATATGCAAAATCATATTATAAACACTATAATAGTTTATAAAAACGTACTAAAATAATACTGAGACAGATACAATTTTTTCCCCCTTTGTTTTAAATGCAAAATAACCGCTTCATGGCCCTTAGGAAATATTTTTTGCTGAATTATTTTTACTTGGACGTATTTTTTGATGTTTTAAATTTACACTATTTAATGCTAATCCAGTATAAGCCAATTCAAAAAATATTTCTCCCAAATTCAGGTGGTTTTATTTCATTATTTTACAAATGAATGTTTTTCTTCCTAAGTGCCACAGTATAAATAGTATATATTTTGAGTGAAAGGAACTTGGCAAGTATTTTAGACATTTTTGCTTTATTCTCTTTCATAAGCAATGAATCAGGACAGTTGAATCTTAAAAAGCTATAATTTTGTCCCCTTCGGATAGAAATGCATTGTTTTTCCTCTCTTATATGAAATCCACATTTTATAACAAACCCTTTACATCACCTCAGGGCAATTTAAGGGATCTGCTGTCTCCCTCGGCAGTGATATTAAGAAGCTAATTCAGCCATCACCAAAGATGGATGCCTAACACAGTGTAACGCTTTGGGTTTACCTGCCACAGAAATAACAGATTTCCCTCCTTATTGTAGAGCCCAGGCCATTCATTACCTTTGGGACAGCTAAAGCACTCTAAATCTCAGCCGCTTCCTCTCTCTCCTCTTTTCCAGTATGGACCTTACTCTGAATCTGTGGAAATAAGCACTGCCGCTGGCCCCCCAGGACAATGTAGTCCCCCTGCCATCAATGTGACAACACACACTTGTGCTGATGTGACCTGGGAGGTGAGTTGGCAAGAGCCATTCACACAGCGTACATGCAGTAAATGATGAATCGTGCTGTTATATGATAAAATGGTCAGAGAATGATTTTCTGCTGCATTGAGAAAGAAATCAATTTGGGACTCATAGAAAAAACTGTTGAATTGCAAGAATTTGTGAAATATCTAAACTGCTTTATCGAAAGTACATCATAATATCGTCATCGATCACCCAGCAAGTATTGAAGATTGAATTTTTTATTTTTTTTTTTCCAGTGAAGGTGGCAGATTGTGTCCACGCAAAATGTTTTCTTCACCAATCGTGGCGCTTTCTATCTCTTCTTCTCAAAAGACACTTGCTTTTCATGACAAAGGGCCTTTTGTGTTTTGTTCACAATGAAAATAAATGTGATTTATCCTTGATGTTTCCTGAATGTCGAAGGTTTCAGTTATTTGCATTCTGTTTGCTGTCTTGAGAGGTTGTTTCATTTATTAGCGGTGCGTATGATGCATTAGCTCTCTTGTGTTTGTCCTGATGAAACCGTGTCAAGCAGGTAATTAGTCACGTACTGCTGGGATTATGCGTTTGTTGCTCTGGTTTCCCGGAGTGTAACGCTTGCTCTGATCTCAATCCTCAGAACAAAGAGAGCTCTGGGATAGACATTTCTGAGTACCGGCTGGACTGGGGGCGTGATTTGGACTCTCTTGAACTGGTTTACAGTGGAACGGAAACCTTCTTCCAAATCTCCAACCTGGAGGCATCAACAGACTACTGCTGCAGGCTACAGGTAGGTCATGATGTATTTAATGTGAACTATTTTCTGTTAGGACCATGAGACGTTTGCTCAAACATATTAATATTAGGGTAGTCAACGTTAACGCGTTAACGAATGATAGTCGTGAATCACCCTTCAATCCTGATAGTTTACTTTGCTGGATATAGCAAATGATGACGAAATGTTAAACAAGATAAATGATGTATGCTTAATTTCACGACAAGTATGCAATTAATTGCAATTAATTACTGTTATTACTATGGCAATAACAGTAAATTATGCATAATTACAAGTAACTAACCCTAAACCAAACCCTAACCCTAACTGTAACACTATAATAAGTACATGTAGTTAATTAATAGTACTCAGTACTTATTTAAGTAATTACAATGTAACTACGGCACTGTAAAATAAAGTGTAACCAATCATCTTCCTAATTTCTCACTCGAGGAAACACAGTATTCTAATTGTTCCTGAAAGTAATTTGGCTCATAAAATTGCTTTGAGCATAATCACATTGAAATGCAGGCATTACTTGCATTATAATTAAACAAACAAGAAGAGTGTAAAACATTAATCACACAGTGTAAAGAGAATTAACACTTTCTGTTTACAATGAATTTATATGATTTTTTTTTATTTATTTATTTTTATTATTGTATTAAACACAGCCTACAAGCATTGGTGTGTATTATCATTGTCTCTTTGCAAACTAGTTTTAATGCATGAAAAATAAACCTGCAAATTGTGCCAATTAGACATTATATAAGCATTAATAGAGTTCAAATGTTAGACTGGAGCTGTGTTAGCTCTGGAAATGTTCCAACCTTTGAGTGCTCCTCTTCACATTTAATTGGCTCTGAATCATTGTGTCTGTTATGTTGTGGAGGCAAAACAATCTATCAACACTGGAATGAAGAGAATTCATTTCTTGTTGTACTCTCCACAATACTCAGTGTCCTTCCAAATCTTTTGACGAACCAAAAGCATTATTGTACATATATAAAGGCCAAAAGATAATTAGCAAAACTGATTATTAACTTTTTGACTTTAGTCAGCATGAAACAGAAGCTGTGGTAGTCATTTCTTCCCTAATTTGTGACGTATATCCGAGGGAAGCGGCTTCTCGAACAAGAAGAAATGTAGGTCTTGCGCCAGTAAACGTCATTAGACAAGAGAAGAGATGTTGCTGCAAGAGGGAAGGGAAGTTATTTTTATTAAAGATTAAGAGGAAACATTAATAAAAAATAAAAAAATGATGATGTGCACGGATAAATCATTTATAAAACATGCAGCAATATTCAAGAATAGAATAGGAAAAAAAAGAATTGTCCATTTTGATTTCAGGCAGTGAACCAGGCAGGGGCGGGCCCCTACAGTGATCTGGTGACGTGTCGGACACCTGCAGCAGTCCCTGATTTAGTATCCGGAGTTTACCTGCTTGACCTCCCTCTGACCACAACAGAAAGTGAGTCCTTCTCCCCCTCCACCTGTCTGGCCCTCACCTGGGATGAGCCCCACTGTAATGGAGCAGAAATCACCTCCTACATCATCTCAATGGGAGACAGCATCATCACCACCGGAAACGTAACCTGTCACATTATCAGGGACCTGCTGCCGGACAGCGAGTACAGGTGAGCGGAGATGTTGTTTAAGACTTTCTATCTCTTTTTCTACCATCCTGCATCGCCAGCTCTATATATATTTGTGCATTAGCAATGACCGGGGACCTTATTTTCTCATGGTTCTGTAATACACAGACGAGTGCTGGTGAGCCACGAGCAGGTCCCTGAATTAGTGTTATTAGCTCTACAAATGGACTCCACTTATGTCTGACTCAAGATGTGTTCAGCAAAATGGTGCATTCTGGGTGGATGCAAGTTGTTAGCAGGGTATATTTGCTGTTTTTTTTTTTTATTATTATTATTATTTTGTTTTTTATACAAAATTACAGTGGTACCATGGTACAGTGAATGTATCAGATGGTAATACCACGGTACATTGGATATATACTATAGTACTAAATGGTTGCCATATTCATGCATCATGCTGTTTACAAAAAAAAACAAAAAAACATTGTATTACAGTAGTATGTGTCAAAAAAAGGTGTAGCATCCATTGCACAAAAGGTTCTTTATAGTGGAAAAAGGTTCTTAGATTATTAAAATGTTCTTCAAATTAAGAAAAATTGTTCTTTTAAGAACTGTTCACTAGCTCTTTGGGGACCAAAATGATTCTTCTATGGCATCACTGCAAAACCATCTTTTTGGAACCTGAGTTTAGTACTATGGTACTTTTTTGGTTATGCAAGTCATACTTGTATAAATAGGAATATATATGGAAAGGAGGATCTTCTTAAAACATTTGCATAAAGAAATGACTCTTTTGAATGGTCTTTGGGCTAATAGGCTTCGAGAAAGCGAGTCTGTTAAATGTTACCTGAGGTAAAGGCTTTAAATTGGGATGAATGACAACATTAAATGGGCACACAGAAGTGACTTTTCCAATGAGGTAATGGACACACATCCCCAATTAATATGGCAAATGCAAATGCACTCGTGATTATCATGAACGCATAATGTCTCTAATGGAACTAGAGATTTCAAAATCCTTCTTGAGCGGTCCAAAAAATAACATGTTCCAGCTCACCCTAATGACCCAATGTTACAAAATGTATTTGGACAAAAATTATGTGAATTTCAAGGCATTAAATTTCAAGCCAAGTGGTCTCTGAAAACAAATTATGCTCAACTTTTGCAATTTTGCAATTACCAACATGAGTCAATGTGATTTTAAATGGATGTATGGATTTTTTTAAAATGTTCAAAATGCTAGAAATGTTTTTTGGGTTTTTATGAGCGGTAGTATGTTCATAACTAATGTGATACTGCTAGGACACGTAAGAATTTGAGGACAACTGAATTCATACATCCATAAAATGCATAAATGCTGACCTATTCAACTTTCTACTCATCAAACAATCTTTAAAAATGTTCAGTTTCCACAAAATTATTAAGCAGCACAACCATTTTCAACACTGTTGTCATGTTCTAATGTCTTTGGGAAAAAAAAAAAAAATTCCAGAGAATCAAGCCCCACACACTGTTATTTTAGTTATGGTAAGTGCTTTAAAACATAAGTTTTGAACATTGTGTGAGACTTTTTAATAGAAATGAAAAAGCTTCAGGTTTTGTAAATAAGCTTTTATAGAAGACCATAAACAGTGTGCATAGCCAGTTGGCCACGTGAGGTTATTTACACATCCACACGTGATATTTTCTGTTTCCATTAGTCCCATAACGTAGTATTGCTAGGATTTACTAGTTCAAAACAAATTTTTTTGGGGGGGGGGGATGATAAAATTCTGTCATCATTTCCTCACCCTCAAGTCGTTCCAAATGTGTATGATTTTTTTTTTTTTTTTTTCCCCATGAGACACAAAAAGAGAAATCTGTAAGAATGTTCACGCTGCTCTTTTTTATTCAATGAAGAAATGATACTAAACACAACTGGTTCTTATGCATTTGTGTAAGTGCAACTGATATATGTTCCACAGAAGAAAAAGTCATACAGGTATAGAACAACATGAGGGTGAGTAAAAGACAGAATGTCTGTTTGTGGATTAATCTTTAGAATATATCAAAGGTATTGTAATAACTTTCCATCTTTTCTGAGCTCTTCTGCTAAAATGATTTAGAAATGTTTTTCTGTCCCATGTGCACTTACAATAATTGGATTCTTGGATATCGGGTGGATAACTTCGCAGAAATCCTCATTCGAATGCAAGACCACCCCTTTAGCCGGAGTAGATCATTTTCATCTGTGCTGAAAGGTCACAGAAAGCCAGAGGCTGAAGATACCTGCAATGTTTAACTGGGAACAAGACAGAAAGTGAATAAAGCCACATTTGGCAAAGCTGCAGAAATTACTGACTTTTAGTTTGCAGATGAATCTGCTTAAATTGTTAGTAATATGATGTTGATGGATGGAGCTTCATTTTTGGGTGATCTGTTTCCTTAAAGTTGCCAATAATGAATCATTGACACCGATTTTTCTGAGAATAGTCCATAGGGTCGTTCAAGTGAAGAGAGATCATATCAAGAGAATCGATAATTGATGATAGAAGTTACTTAGCCTTTAAACCCAAGGGAACTAATAACTGAACAAGACTAAATTGCTTAAACCCTTTCTTTCTCCTCTCAGCCTGCAGATTCGAGCAGAAAATGAAATTGGCCCCGGGCCCTTCAGTCAGACCCTAACAGTGAGGACAAGGCCCCTGCCGCCCTCTCCACCACGGCTGGAGTGTGCAGCGGTCGGACCCCAGAGTCTGAAACTACGTTGGGGTTTCAGCAGCCGAAGTCAACTCACCGACAACACTACCTACATTCTGCAGATGGAGGACAGGAATCAGAGGTTAGCACTGAAAGAGCAGGTCTAGGGATGTGCGAAACTACATATTTTCATAATCAAGTAGTCTGAGAGTTGTCTGAACGACTAATTGGTCTTAATGAAGTCTTCTATAATTAGGTTAATTTAGGTGTATTTTTAGAAACTGTTTTTAAGGTGTCTGCTGAAAATTTGAGAGAGAAAAAATAAATAAAAATTTTATAAAAAGGGCTAGAAAAAATGTAACTCAAATTTCCTCTGATATGGGTTAAATATCTATAATCTTTTATTGCACAAACATATCATAGTCCTTAAAATGAGCGCTGCTTTGATAGCAGTAGCAGCATTGGTTAAAAAAGTGAGATTAAATACATATCTCGGATTCTACTTTCGTCTAAAGCGTAACTTAAGCAACGTATAACGTAGGACGTCGCGTAGTACATCGTGGTGTAGCATAATAAGTCATGGCGTTGCGTAAGTTACGCTTTAGACGTAAGTAGAATCCGTATGGCAGTTTGGCTGGAAGCTAGTTATTTTATTTTACATCATGTTAAATATGGATATTTTTCTTACACAAACGCATTGCTTCACTTCAGAAGGCCTTTATTAACCCCCGGCCCCCGGCCATTATAAAGCTTGATAGCATCAAGGTGTTTATTAATATAACTGATTGTATTCGTCTGAAATAAAAAAGTCATATACACCTAGCATGTCAAAAAGGGGTGAGTAAATCATGAGGTAATTTTCATTTTAAAGTGAACTAATCCTTTATTAAATGGGAAAACAAAGCAACTTGCATTACTTCTTTGAAAAAGTAATAACGATATTTTGTTGTAAATTTAAAAGTAATGCATTACTAGTTACTTAAAAAAAGTAATCTGATTACGTAACTCGCGTTACTTTTGATGCGTTACTCCCAACACTGTTATGGATATACTATTATATATTTTATTTTAATTAAGTTTTTAGTTTTAGTTTATTTAGTTTGTTATTTTAGTACTTCAACATGAAGTAAATGAAAATGAGAAATGTTGCCTTGGCAAATTGTAAGAAAGTGTTTTTATGGTTTTATTTTAGTTAACAATAACCTTAGTTCATAAGTAATAAAATTAGTCTTGTACTCATCATCAAAAGCTTGGTAATTTTGCTCAGATTATCTAAGTGTTCTTTGTTTGAATATTAAATTTTTTCATAGTAATGTGTGTATGCATGCGCTTACTCGCTTTAATTTGTCCCTCATGCACCCGTAGGGCAGGTTCTTCTCTCTGATGTAAGCAGATCATCTGAAAAGCGCATTTTGTGTTTGTGGTCCATTAAGGAGGAGTTGGTTAATGAGAAGACTCGATCTCAAAGCGCTGTTGGGAATTAGATTAGGAGACTCAGGGTTATCAAGACCACCTGCCTTAATGCTTTCTCAGAGTCGCTCGTCACTGACCCACCGATGGCTCATTTAGAAGCAAATGAAGGCCTGTTCTTTCCTCGGTTTTGAGCTTTTAGCCTCAGTTCCACTTCTGAAAAATTTTAACCATATAAGCAGTAAAGTCTGGGGCTGGTTGCATAAACCACTAAGAGTAGTCTTGCAAGTTAGACATCAAATTTTTTTCTTCAAGACTGTTCATGACTTTTTTAAATCAGTTACATAAAAACGTAGATTGGCTTAATTTGATACCAAAAAGAAGGACTGAATGCCCCTTGATTAACTGCTAGTGGGTCATGATGGCTATGTTTATGCAGCCAGCTCCTGGACTCATGAATGGAGGTAATGAAGGCCTGCCTGTACCTCGCAATCTTGTCTGCCTTCATACTATTTATTAAAGCAATGTGTTATATGATCTCAAGCCATCAATCCATTTTTTTTCCCTTTGCAGTTTAAAAAAATACTAGGCTGCCAATTAATTAAAAATGATAATCAATGTTATTTGTTCATGTTTGTAACAAGCCTTCACTATCTTGTTAGGTTTGTGGTGGTTTACCGAGGTCCGAGCCACACTTTTAAGCTGCAGAGGCTGAGCGAATCGAGCCGGTACTGTTTCCGGATCCAGGCAGTGAGCGAGGCGGGCGAGGGGCCGTTTTCTGAGACGTACACCTTCAGCACCACCAAATCCCTGCCACAAACACTGAAAGGTACCACATTTATTATACTTTATATGCATATGTATGTATGTGTGTGTGTGTGTGTGTGTGTGTGTGTGTATACATATATCTGTCAAACCAAAAATTATTCAGACATTTTTGATATTTTTGATATATTTTTACTAGTGGGTGCAGGACACTACAGTTCATTTATGTAAGTGAGGATAGCAAAATAAAGTAAACTGTGACATATTATACCCAAAAATTCTTCATACAGTGGACTACCAGTAAAACTGATCAAAATTTGGAAACACAAATTATTCAGACACTTTGACCTGACCATGTTTTGCTTAAATGTTATCTGACATAATTAAGATTAATTTTTTCTGACGCAGTTGAAATATTTTATTACCATTTTTTTAAACTATAGTGAATAAACTGTATTAATGAATGAAATGCTCAGAGTGTCTGAATAAATTTTGGTTTGACTGTGTGTGTGTGTGTGTGTGTGTGTGTGTGTGTGTGTATGTATATATGTATATATGTATGTATATATGTATATATATATATATATATATATATAATTTTTTTTTTTTTTTTTTTTAAGAAATTGATACTTTTATTCAGCAAGGACACATTGATCAAAATTGACAGTAAATACATTTATAATGTTACAAATATTTCTATTTCAAATACATGCTATTCTTTTAACCTTTTTATTCATCAAAGAATCCTGAAAAAAATGTATGATGGTTTTCACAAAAATATTGAGTAGCACAACTGTTTTCAACATAATAAGTGCATCAAATCAGTATATTAGAATGATTTCTGTAGGATCATGTGACACTGAAGACTAGTGTAAATTACATTTTAAAATATATATAAATAGAAAACATTTACTTAAATTATTAAATTGCAATATTTACAATCTTACTGTTTTTTTGGCTGTATTTTTGATTCAAAAACAAAAAAAAAGTCAAAAAGGAAAAAAAAAAATGTTTTTTTTTTTTTTTTTTCTGGATCCTCTCAGCCCCAAGAGTTCGTCAGCTAGAGGGAAATACCTGTGAGGTCACATGGGAGAGTATTCCACCAATGAGAGGAGACAGAATCAGCTATGTGCTACAGGTGCTAGGAGGCAGAGAATCTGATTTTAAACAGGTAAGATCTAAAATACTTAATCTTTTACTTCCTAAAACACCTGTTGCCCCCAAATTGTTACCAAGAACTTTGACATTTTGGAATTGTTTGATACTTTTGTTTAAATGTTTGATAAGAATACCTTATTGTAGTTTTCCTTTGTTTCACATAAGAAGCACTGTCCTTTTCTATGTTAGGTTTACATAAGGCCACAGTCACAGGAGACCAGCTGTTGATGAATACAATTCATTTTGAACAGGAAATGGAAACAGGGCTCGAGCTATTTGCATCATTTGCTCTCCGTTCCATTTTATCTGCTTTAACTCATCACAATCAACATTTGAATGAAATTGAGTGCTACCCCGAACACACAGTCCCAAAGGATTCATTAAATTGTGCTGTGGGGTCGGAAAGGCACGCAGAGAGTGGAGAACATGTTATCAGCACGACTGGGTCCATTCGTGTGTACAGTCGCTTTTGTTTTGAAATCGCTTCTGTTACGCCACTTCCACGGTGCGATAAATCGAATGAAAGTTCACAACATTTGAAATTGTCTGGATTTATTCATTAAAATGTGAAAGCACACTCCTTTTCTCTTCTTCTTCACATTCTCTCTCCTCTGTTCTCCTAGACCATTTGTCATTGGGAGAAATCATGCTCAGTCTGGCCAGATCAACAAACAGTAGCTTTGATCTTCCAGCAGCTGTGTATTTAATGAGAAAAATGACTATTATTTTAATACAATTACATTATTTTTTTTTTTCATTTAAAATTTATATAAATTAAATTAAGTACAACAATGTGGCCTGGGCGCCTTTACAGTCATTCATTCAGTTCTACTAAATTTATGCCTTGCTATATTAATTTTGATTAAAAATATGATTTAATGAAGGAGTGGAGTTCCCCAGGCAATATATTAGCTTAATTAACGATTTAACTGAGCAGCCATTATCCCCCTGTTTATGCAACTACCACTAGAAGGTGTTTAGGTAGTGATTTTAATTCATTTTGATTTTTTCTTCTTGTTTTTAGTGCAAGACATGTAGAATTCAAGATTAATTATGTAAATATTTTCCTTGCCTTTAATTAATTGGGATTTTTAAAACACAAAAGACTAATTATACATACATAATTGTATGTCTTTCATGGCAATAATACCAAGACTTCAGCAAAACTGAGCTACCGTTCATTGAGAGGCTTAAAATCTCTTTTGTTTCCATGGAGACATAAACTGTGTTCCTTCTGAGAGCTGCGTGTGACAGGTGGAACAAAGTCGCCTTAATACATGTGTCTTCAACAATATTTACTAGGTATAAAAGCCTGTTTTTATTTTTCATTTGCTCTTGTTTTTCTGTGCATGTTCCCAAAAATGGCTTATGCTTTTTTGGTCAACAACCACATTCAGTGAGCTATTGTTATAGATACTTAGTTTTGACAATAAAAGGTATTAGATAATTTGTTGTGCTCTCACTGTGGAGCACACTGACTTACTGCTGTGAATTGAATTTTTTTGGAGTGCACTTGTGCTACATACAGATGGTCATTAGTGCAGTGGACACATGCAGAATGTTCTGTTACATACAAACATCCTTGCAAAAATGTAATTTTCTTTCATTTTTCGTTTCATTTCTCTTAAATTAGTGTTGTTGTTTTTTTTATACACTACAAAGAGGGGAAAAAAGGGTTTGTATTTCAATCAAGAAAGAACTTGTAAGAACATTTGTTACTCTGTAATCATCAGTGTTTTATGAACAAACAGTAGTACAGCCCTACAGTGTCATTCATATGATATTGATTCTGACAGTGTTGCTCACACTCCAGATGAAAGGATTATAGTGGCTTGTTGAGATTCCCTTTGAGCAGACTGAAGTTCTTTATTAGCCGAGCTCTGAAGATTCATCTTTTGTAATATGTGGGTCAGATGCAGAGTGTAAATATTGCCATCTTGGATTCTTTTCTGATGACCAGTGAACCTAAAATCTTGTTGTGCCGTGTTTAATTCTTCATTTGTTCTTGCAGCATTTGCTGTAGCTACCTAAAACAATATATTTTTGTTAAATTATTGTTTTATAATTAGGGATAGAATATAAATATATATTATTTACAGAGCTCCTTTCATTCATTCATCCATCCAGCCATTCATTTATTTATTATAATTTACATGTATACATGTATATTATATTTTTATATTTACTATAAGACTTTAATTAATTGGGATATATATAATAGGGATATTAATTTGGGATGTGTGTGTGTATATGTATGTATGTTATTTATTTATTTATTTATTCTTCACCTATTTACTTTTTTATATTTAATGCCAGTCATCTTGTATAATAATAATAATAATAATTTTTATAATTAGGGATATTTATAAAGCTCCTTCCTTCCATTTATTTATTTATTTATTTATTTATTTATTTATTATAATTTACACTTATACATTTGCATGTATATTGTAATACATTATTTTTATATTACATTTTTATATTTATTAATTGGTATATTAATACAATTGGTGTGGGTGTGTATATATATATATATAATATGTATGTGTGTGTGTATATATATAAAGTCAAACCAAAATTTATTCAGACACCTTGAACATTTCATTCATTAATACAGTTTATTCAGCTGTGTCAGAAAAAATTAATCTTAATTATGTCAGATAACACTTTTTGTGGTCCCAAATTTTTATCAGTTTTACTGGTAGTCCACTGTATGAAGAATTTTGGGGTATAATATGTCACAGTTTACTTTATTTTGCTATCCTCACTTACATAAATGAACTGTAGTGTCCTGCACCCACTAGTAAAAATATATCAAAAATGAATAATTTTTGGTTTGACTGTATGTGTGTGTGTGTGTGTATATAATATTATTATTATTATTATTATTATTATTATTATTATTAATTTTTAAGTATCCAAAAGTACGCACTGTGATTGTGGTACTTGATCTGAGCTAATGCATTCCTTTCCTTCTGTGTCTTAGGTGTATAAGGGAGATGAGACGTCCTTCCAGCTCTTCGGCCTGCAGTGGAACACAGACTACCGCGTGCGAGTGTTTGCATGCAGGCGCTGCACAGACACCCACCAGGAGCTGTTTGGGTCCTTCAGCCCATCCGCCCATTTCAACCTGCGGCGCTCTAATGCCACACTGGTTGTGGAAGCAGACGTCACCAGGGCGCCCATGGGCAAAACCCTCACAGATGAACAGTTTGCCGGCCTCATAGTATTTGGGGTGGCCTCTCTCTCGGTCTTAATGGCCTTCCTGCTTCAGCTTCTGATTTAGAGGCATGAAACATTGTGTTCTTGTCTGTCACTTGAGTTTTGAAACTAAAGCTTGCAAAACCATTAATGCAAGTATTATATTTTTGGTCATTGACCAAAATACACTTAAGAACAGCCACCTGAGCAGATTTCATATTATTTTTTATTACAGGTTTTTTACAGTTTTTCTATAAGGTGAGTTACAGCTTTAAGAAATCAGTAATGATGAAACGTACTGTTTGGCGTCTGTGCCTGTTTTTTGTTTAAGATGCTGTAGCATATTTTTATATTTAGTATTTAGGAGATTTTTAACACTAAAGTAATAAGTGGATCTCAGAATTTCGGATCTCAAGTTATGCAAAAGTGAAGTCTGAGGATGTTCTTTTTAATGGTCAGTTTTGATTATCTTTAATTCACTGTCTAGACAGATAAACAGCACCAGTGCTCTCTTCCCCTTATCTGTGCCCCTGGAAAGTCTGTCTGAAAGCTTCTTAAAAGCTTTATTCTTTCATTTGTCTTTAAAAAAAAAAAAGAAAAAGGGGGGTCCTTGAGCCTTCTGTACAAAAAAAGGAAAAAAGTCAAAAAACACCAGCAACTGTCAGTCCAAAGAGAGTCAAATGACAGTCTTTGCAATCAATCATCAATGTACAGTGTTGTGAAGTCTGGAGTGTTTGTACCTCAGGGACTTGTGAGGGCCAGAGGTGATGTGAACCTGTGCCTTTAAATCCGCAATTCCAAACTTTCATGACAAATCATTTCAGATCTGCTGCTTACAGTATTCCATTAATCCTTTACCCTGGCCACATACAGTACATGATCGTGTTTACCAGTTCAATCAGCCCTTAACCAAAGTTAGTGAGCAAAAAAGGTATACAGTAACACTTTTGTTGGATTTATTTATGCTATATACTTTTTCTTTATAATGCAAATCACAGTGCAATCTTCATTTATTTATTACAAGAATCAGAACTGTCATATTCAATATTTTCCTCATGTAGCATGTCTTTTTATAGGGGGGTTATGACAAATCTTTATTATTTTTTCAAATATACCACAGCATTTTAACATCATTAACCTGTCTTATTTCAGATATATTTGTATTGTTTGTTATTCTGTTTTGGCTTTTGGTTCTGAAAATGTTGATATCTGATCAACCTTGTGATTTCATCTGCACAAACAGCAAGTTTAAGCCAGATCTTGGATTTTTTATTTTTAGTTTTTTTTTTTTCTTTCTTTCTTTCATTCAACTACTCTTCATCTTATATATGTATTGCTGAACTTTTTTTGTCATACATTCCATTGTTTTCTGATTAAAAGAAGTTGAAATGACTTGACACTAGAAAACTTGAAGTGGAAACACTTGAAGAATTTTTTTTTTTTTTTTAACTTTACTTTAAGAACTATAGACCCAGAATCTTAAGTGAAAAACAGACTTTTTTCTTTTTCATTTCATTGTTTTTTTTTTTTTTTTTTTTTAATTTAGCTGGATATCAGGTAATAAGTGACCTAGACATAGTTTTCCATGCTTGCATATTTTTTCATGAAAATCATTCCATATTACCATTTTTTTTAAACATAACTGTCACATTTATTGATGTAAATTATAATCGTAGACATTATATTTAAAAAAAACTACCATATCAATTTAAATGTATAGATATTGAAAATACTACCCTTTGTATTTAAGATGATTATGTATCTGTAGCATATATGTAATATATTTATACACAATAAATTTTTAAAAATTTCTGAAACAATTTGGTGTTTGTATTTCATTTGACCATCAGTTATATTAGCTTTTATATTTTAGTTTTTATTTTATTATTATTTACATTTTATCTTTACAGAAGGACACAAAACAAACATTTTCATTGGATTTTCTGTGCTGAGGAGTCATATAAGACTGTTATATGTGTGTGTGTGTATATATATATATATATATATATATATATATATATATATATATATATATGAGCAATATCACATGACTAGCCATGCGATATGGCTGTGATTCGGCCATAGGCACGAGGCCGCAGGCGAAAAACTTTTAATGTAATTTAATAATTTAATATTAAGGCTATATTTAACTTGCATCCTGTAGATTGCTTTTGTATGTTTGACTGAATTGTACGATTATTTCCTATTGTCATTTATAATGGCTATCGTTGTTAATTTAAATATTGTTCAATACGCAAGGCTCGCAATTGCGACCATTTTAGTCGCATATGCTCCCTAAATTTAATGCGTGGGACCTCAAAATATATATGGGAGCATGTGTGCGAGTGCAAATAATCGTTGCGTTGCGACCTGTTTTCATTTCTCTGCAAAACGTTCGCTAATTACAATGTGCCTGCTGTGAGCTGATACAGTGACCGGTCCACCGTTCTATCACATAACCAATTAAGTTAAGCAACATCACACGACCAAGAAGAGTGCTGTCTTCCACCATCACGATTGGAAATGTGACACTGATTTCATTCAACTAGTTGAATAAACAAGTAGTTAAAATTAAATCACTTACATTTTAGACGCAATATTGACTTTTTTGTTCTGTTTCAGCAGCGAAAATAGCTCCAAAGATCACAGCAAAACCATCGCGCATCTCACAGAAACACTCGGCCGTGTTTTCATTACTGAATGATTTAGCGTTTTGAACGAATCGTTTGAGTCAAAGATTCAATGACCCATTCATAAACAATTGCCTCATTCTTGAATGAATCAACCGTTTGAACGAATCGTTTGAATGAATGACTCAATGACTCACTCAATAAGACGGTCACCTGCCGCCACCTACTGGCGGTTTAGTTTCATGTTTGAAAGAATCATTCTTTCCAACATTTCTTATTTGTGTGTGTGTGTATATATATATATATAATTTTTTTTGTTTTTAAACAAATTCATAACATCATTTAATGCAGTTTTAATTTTTTCAGTGTAAATTATTTAATTTAATTGGTAACAGCCCCATAGTGTCTCAAATTTATTGATCAAATTTAGGAATTTAAAATGAAAGATGAAGCATATATTTAATAAGATTAAAAAAAAAGGCCTTTATAAAGGTAAAAAAAAAAAAGAAGAAGAATAATTGTGGTGCTCTTAACGTTTTGAAGTTAGGAGCACCAGTGCTACCAAGTGAAAAAGTTAATTTCGAGCCCTGATATGTATTATTTTATATAAATAATATGTTGTATTTGGTATTGAGAAAGGGTCCATTAGTGCGTAATTTGTATTGAGTGAAAGTTACATTAATACGCCATTAGATGGCGGCAAAATTAAATGAGTCAGTCGCAAGAGATTTTTAAATTGAAAGGGACTTTTGTAAACAAAGGACGTTATTTTATCGCTGTTATGGAAAATTCCCTTAACTGTACAAGGACAAATGCACTGGCCGAGATGAAGCTGTTCTCGGCGGGTACACGAGCACTGAACGGCCGCTGACGGCCTGGAGCTTCTATAGAAACAGTCAGATGCGCGCCTCCGAAATAAGGCACGCGCATGCGCATTAGGTTGATCCAGACGGATAAATACCGTTTTTTGTCCTGATTCGAGCGTTTAGAAACAAAATTTATGAGGCAGTTGTTGTCAGATTTCATTGGTGATTTCAAATATGAAATTTAATCGAAAGCTTGGCAAACAGCTTTAGAGAAATTGATGTTTCCCCATTCAAAGAGATAGAAGGAGCTGCACTTGGATGCCCGACAGGCGTTTCAAAAATGGCCGCCGAGTGAAATGACTTGTCTTAAAGGGATTTTGGAAAAGGTGGGAGTGCTAGAATATCACACGGCTCTCAGCCAATCAGATTCGAGAACCAACAAAGTTAAGATATTATATATATATATATATATATATATATATATATATATATATATATATATATATGTATGTATATATATGTATATGTATTTCCAAGAATATGGGACAAACTGTATAGTTAATACCACAAAATCCATTTTAATTTTAAAAGTAATACTGCATGACATCAAAACCTTTATGTATATTACACAATAACACGTTCCAGAAAACGTATCACAGTGTGAATAAAAAGCATATAGACACAATATATCAAATGTCTTTCATAAATATTTTCATTAACAAAAACATGTCTCCACTCAAAGATTCTCAGTGTTTTACAAGCATCTTCAGAAAAATTTTAATTAGAATGTCATTGCCAACAAGTAACATATGCTGAATTCAAACACAAAGCTTACAAACACAGCATTGTTCACAAACCTGCAATAAGTGCACTTTTTATGGCTGCTACATTTATGAAACATGATCCAATAACACAAGCTTCGTGATGGGCTTTCAATGGCATGGGATGTTATCATTCAGCACCATTGTATCTCTCCCACATAGGGTACAATGTTAGAGTGCTTACATCTACAGTGCTCTGTCATCCAGTACTTCACACAGTTTAAGGCATTTTGGGTAGTGTACATATGTACAGTTTGCATGGATACCAGGGTAAAGGGAATCGTCACACTGCTGGTGTTTGCTGATGATGGTAATACCTGTGCATTAACATTATCATAAAATGCATTAATATTTGGTGTATGCACTAGGTATGTTGCACCTAAAGGTAAAAATGCAACCATCAAAAAAAGTACATTTTTAATAATTATTTTAAATAATAATAATTTTAAAAAAAAAAACGTTTCAGTCAGCATTAAAATACTTTAATATATTCGATGTGATCAGGGCTAAGCAGTTTGATGATTTTTTACTGCTATATACAGGCTAAATTGAAAATATGCAATGGCTTGTATGATATCAGATGACTCAGTGGATAGTTGAAATTAAATGCATAATCTCAATATCACCAAAATTATGAGGTTAATGTTGACTGTCCTTTTCATTCTCGTTCAGTTTTTTCCGTCTTTTTAGTCTGTGTTGAAAAGTGCACGTTTCAAAACGTCTTTTCCTATGTCACGTGCTCCAGCTGTATTCATTCCACACCGAAAAACTCTCCGCGTTCACGATGCTCTGCACTGATCGTCCGGGAGCGCGCCTCACTCCGAACAGTTTGCACGCCGCGCTCCTGTACTTCTTCGACATGATGTTGTAGAGGATTGGGTTGATCGCAGCGCTGAGGTAAAACAGCACAAATGAGACCAGGTTGCAGTATTCACTGATTTGGGAGATGAAAGGAGAGTTGGCCTCGGACGACTTTGAGAAGAGATAACGACCAACGTGAAATGGCAGCCAGCAGAGAACAAACGCTAGAACCACCACAGCTGATAAAGGGAGAGAGAAAGAAAGTTAATGTTTTTTATGTTTTAAAGTTTTTTAAATGACACTATATAAATAATAAATAAATTAAATGCGATATTCTTTCAAAAAGTTTAAACATGCTTAGTAACAATTATTTCGAGTAGAAAATGACTTATGGCTGAGTCAGAATCACTAACGTTAACCGATCCGACTGAAGTGTTTCTAATTCGCTAACAAGAACCGGCTCAAGAACTCGAGTCATTCGTTCTTGTTTCGGACTACATACGTTGTATGTTTTGATTCCCTAAAGAGAAGTGAATCTGATTCCCGAAGAGTGACTCGCTGGGTAGCTATATGTTTTGATTCAGAACCGGACAAAGTCATTTGTTTTGGAATCATGTTACTTCTAGTCGCTGTATGTGTTCTCATTAAAATCATTTGATTCCTGCTAATAATAATAATAATAATAATAATAATAAACAATTTCAACGTTTTAAATGGAAGTTGGAGATGCAGTTCTTGGTTCCAAGTAATAGTTAATGGTCTATAAAGTTGTTATATAGAATATCCAATAGTTTAATGAAAAGTATTAATTGCGTATGGCAGTATTAATTGTTTATGGCAGAAAATAACGAATTTTAGACCATCAAAAATGAAGATTTTCAGGACAGATAGTCCCTATGTCTGATTGGAGGAGCAGCGTTTGGCGCGTTTTTTTTTTTTTTTTTTTTTTTTTTTTTGCTGCGTTGCTTTACAACCGTACACAAAATTAACAAAAGTTTATTCTGATTATGATTAATAATTAATGTAAATTGTAATGTCAAAATATAAATCAATGTACATTCATTACAATAATTTTATTATAAAATAAATCTTTTTAAATAAAATTGTTTTAAATTAGAACACTATATTTGGAAAAAACAAAATCAACCTAAAATCACATCTCGTGGCTTATTGCTTTATGCACGTGGCATTTAATTAGCAAGTGTGCTAATTAGGTGTAAATAGATATTTATTAAATTAAATCATTATTTTAAAGAGAGAAATATTTTTGTCAGATTTTCTGAATAAAACCCACGCAACATATAATATATATGTATATATATATGATTTTCAAACATACAAATACAATATACAAAGTATTTGTCAGACTTTTCAGGGCATCGTTGAGCTCACCTAGCATTTTGACCGTTTGTTTATTGTTCTTATCCCGACTAGAAATGGGTCCGACTGGATTCTCCTTTCTTCTCCAGAGCCTTCTGCCTATGAGGCTGTATAACACTGTCAAACAGAGGACCGGGAGGAAGAAAAACACACTGGAGACCCAAACCATCATAGTAAGCAGTCCGGACCGGATGGCATATTCGGTCGCTTTACACTCATTTGTTTCCCAGGGGTTGGTGCCGTTCTCGTGCTCGACCCCAACCAGAATGAATATGGGTCCCGCGCTGCACAGAGCCACAGTCCAGAGGAGTAAAATCACCCCTTTTACCCGACCCCGCGTGACGATGACTTTTGCCCTGAAGGGAAAACAGATAGCGAAGTATCTTTCCACGCTCAGGGCAGTGATGTTGAGGATGGTGGAGTACGTGCAGCTTTCACTCACAAACTGAAAGAGTTTGCACAGCTCGTCGCCAAAGTTCCACGGTCGATACCGCCAGACCCGGTACAGGTCGAGGGGCATGCAGAGGAAAATGAGCAGGTCTGAAAGTGCCATGCTGCAAAGGTAAAGATTAGTGGTGGTTCGCATGTCTTTGTATTTAGTGACCACCAAAATGGTCAACAGGTTCCCAGCAATTCCGACGAGGAATAGGAAAGAGCACGTCACTGTGATGCCAGTCAGTATAGGGACTGGGAAGAGATGGACCGGGTACTCAATATCCTCAGCAGTGGCATTACTGTCCATAATGTCCTCAGCACATAAAGTGATGCTGAACGGGCAACTGGACCCGTTTGTCCAATTAGTCATTATGATGAAGTTTCAGAGGATTTGCATGGGCTTAATGGCACCTCATGATTTCCACCCAGCTGTTGTTTCCATGCACATCTTACAGGTGTTCAGTGCACAGTATGAGAAGTGCACGCGAGTAACCTGTCAATGATGCGCCCTGAGCTGCGCGCGGGGGGTACACGATCCACTCCACGCATGCGCGTAGGATACCTTGACTAATTGTACTGTGAAATGCAGATTTGTGCATTTATTCCTGTGCGGTGTATTTTGTATGTTTGCAACTTTCCTTAGCGTTTTTAACATTTCTAACAAATAAGATACTCATTACATTAATAGAGTGACTGAAATTGGATTGCAATGTGATGGGTAATATTTGATCATTTTATGCCACCTGGTGGTGCGACTAGACCATCTTATACAAAAGAATATGTAACAGAAAAATAAATCGTCGTGTTTTGCTTGTATAAATAGTAAGTGAAGCGGCGACTGCTGCTGTCCAGGGTGCTGAAAGTTGTTTGGTGGTTGATGTTTGTTTGGCCATATTTGGGTTCTTAATGAAACATTGCTGGATTCTCAACTAAGATTTTACTCTTATCTATTTTATGCTGCTACTATGGAAGCCCGTTTCTGCCACACTTGATTCTTCAAGTCATAATAATGAGAACGTTTCTCATAATAATGAGTTAATGTCATAACATTTAGGAAAAAGTCTCATAATAATGAGAAACTTTCTCATAATAATGACTTAACATCTCATAATAGTAAGAAACTTCCTCATAATTATGACTTAAAGGGTTATACCTTTAAGTCATTTTTAAGTTTACTGATACATGCTCCGAACCACTGATTCGGAACAAAAGATTCATAAAGCTTCAAAGCTTTATGAAGCGGTGTTTTGAAATCGCCCATCACTAGACATTGTTGAATAAAGTCATTATTTTGTTTTTTTGATGCACAAAAAGTATTCTTGTCGCTTCTAACCCTTTAAGGGATAGTTCACCCAAAAATGAAAATAAAAGAAGATATTTTAAAAAATGTTGGTAACCAGGCAGTTGACGGTAGTCATTGACTTCCATAGTATTTTTTTTTTTCCCACTATGGAAGTCGATGTCTACCATCAACTAGTCTCGCGTAGCTAGACCTTCCGACTGACGGCAGAAGATCTGGACTCTTTCGCAGCTTTCATTGGCCAGTGACCGCCCAAGAGGATGTTTGACTGACATGTAACGCAACCAGTCACAGTTCGTTTTGCTCCACGTCATGTTAAGGGGCGAGAAAATGTAAAATAGATGTCTTTACAATAACAGACTGGCATGCATCTAATAAATTATTTTATTAGAAGTTTACTGCAACAATGGAACCGTGAACTTCACATACTTTTGAAAATCCAGCGTTAAGTTGATCCTGGTAAGCACTCGTTGTCACAGTTGTAAACACGACAGCGTTCTTCTTCCATGTGGGGGTTTGGCATCATGGCATTTGTTTCCAGGCGGACCATGACTTCGAAAGTCCTGAAGTGTTTCCAGTTAAGTGTGCCATATGCATCAGACGTTCAACCAACGGTCCATGGGCGTGACGTCTGAGGCTGAGACTAACTGATAACTGTCTGATTACCAACATTCTTTAAAATATCTTCTTTTGTGTTCAACAGAAGAAAGAAATTCATAAAGGTTTGGAACAACTTGAGGGTGACTAAATAATGACAGAATTTTCATTTTTGGGTGAACTATCCCTTTAGTTTCTAGTAATAATGATAAACTTTCTAGTAATAATGACAAAGGCTGTGTCTGAAATCGCCCCCTATACCCTTAAATAGGGCAATATTTGAGGGGATAGCCATTTGTAGGGGTGTCTGAAACCATAGCTGACATTATCAAGTGCTCTCATTCAATCCTACAATGCACCACAACAATGCATGGTTAACCGATGTGCGCTCAATGGCTAGAATACCGATAATACACATAATTACCGCGTCTGACCAGAAGATGGCGCCCGCTGCTGAATCATCCATTAATCCATTTTCCAAACTCCTGGTCCAATGTGGCTACAGTGTAATATCATACAGGTATAAATTCCTTTTTATTTGGTAATTAAATTATTTAATTAAGGTTTATTGGTAGTTTCCATGACAGAGTTCAAGATAAATCTTAAATCTTACTACTGGAGCTGCCAGTTTGCTAACTTTCAAAGAATTATTAAACATTATACAAACTATGCAAAAGTAGCAGCCTTTCCGGTACACTCTCACAAATGAACTATATTAGTGGACTAATGTAGGGAGAAGTGAATGAGGGTATAGTAGCCTAGGTGATTTCGGACACAGCCTATGTTTCTTATAATAACAGGTGTGTTTGACTTGAAACCGCGCTGCAAACATCTGTCGGTGTATGACATCAGAGTACCGCGAGAGTGATTCGAAAGCGGTACTTTGATGTCATACACCGATCGGTCTTCGCAGCGCAGCTTCAAGTCAAACACACCTGATGAGAAACTTCCTATTACTTTAATGCATGCGCAAAGCAGGAGATCAGAAGGGAGTGGCAAGCTAGCGCCATCTGCTGGTCAAATCGCTGTAAATGCGAGAACAGCAAACATGGCACGTTGTAATCTACAAAGTGCAATTTATCATTAAGAAATCATTAATTATGAAGGTTTCTCATTATTACGAGAAGGTTTCTCAATATAATGAGATACTAAGTCATAATATGAGAAATTTTCTCATTATTATGACGTAAGTTATATTTTTTACTCAAATGTGGATGAAACGGTCTTCCATACGCCACAGATTTCACAGAGGCTTTATTTTGAATTTTAAGTGGTTTGCTTTTCAAAAATGTCTGTTTAAAATATCTGCATTTTTGATAAACTGAAACTACTCACATTTCTTAAACGTGTATTTATATTAAGGAAAAATGTATGACATGAGGTGGGTAAGGAACACTAATCTTCCGATTTTCACCACACGATGGCAGCATTGTCATTTAAAAGACAAGGGGTGTGCGTCCGCATCTATGTGATTTAAGTATGTGGACACCTCTCATATTCCTAGCTCAAAATATTTCAAGAAATGTTGAAAACGTAAAGAATTTGAGCAAAAAAAAGTTGTGTTTCTTTTGTCTATGTGGTTAAATATATTGGCCTATATTGGATTTCAAGGTGTGGATTATAACAACAGCCCTGACAGACAGCAAGTTGCATCTGGTTTGGTATATAATTTGCACACACACAAAATATTTTAAAACATTTGAGACATGTTTTGGCCATTATCATCTTTGGAGCCACACATTTACTGAAAACAAACGACCATCCTGAAAATAAATAATGTCAATAATTTAAAATATTCCTGCTATGTGTACAGACTCTCTTCTGACCATCAGAATGTTTACAATAGCAAGGAAGGAAAAAATGCTTCCTTTGTGTCTTTAAAATCGTAGTAACACTATAGGCACGTTTGGCATGCATGAAGGGGCCCGACTATCATGCCTGCTGATGCAAGATAAGATTCAGTGCTTTAGTAAACAAGATTAATTGTGATAAAATGCCTGATAATCTTAGAACCATATGAATTATTACATACAATATAAAAGCATGATAAGGAAATTTAAAAAGAAGTGAAAAGGTGAACCCCTCATCTGTGCGTGGTAAACAGAACATGAGCTGAAATTTTGTGAGTAGTCTGCCTACGCAGCCATTTTTGTTTGGTATCAGGGCGTCTGTGATGCCTAAAGAACGCTGTATAGGTAGGCAGCTCACAGGGCTTTGAGACAGCCGCGGTGTTACCTCTGCTGCAGTCGGTCTGTTGATAAGTCTGCCGCAAACTAATTTTGTAGCCTTAAAAGCATTGTTTTTAGCTGTCTAACCCTTATACTAACCCTAAATGAATTACCGTTTTATTTATTTAAAGGGTTAGTTTACCCAAAAATGAAAATAATGTCATTTATTACTCACCCTCATGCCGTTCCACACCTGTAAGACCTTTGTTCATCTTCGGAACACAAATTAAGATATTTTTGTTGAAATCCGATGGCTCCGTGAGGCCTGCATAGCCAGCAATGACATTTCCTCTCTCAAGATCCATTAATGTACTAAAAACATATTTAAATCAGTTCATGTGAGTACAGTGGTTCAATATTAATATTATAAAGCTACGAGAATATTTTTGGTGCGCCAAAAAAACAAAATAACGACTTATATAGTGATGGCCGATTTCAAAACACTGCTTCATGAAGCTTCGGAGAATGAATCTTTTGTGTCGAATCATGATTCGGATCGCATGTCAAACTGCCAAACTGCTGAAATCACGTGACTTTGGCGCTCCGAACCGCTGATTCGATACGCTCCGAAGCTTCCTGAAGCAGTGTTTTGAAATATGTTAATATATTCATTATTCAACAAAAGTTTTAAGAAAATATTCAACAAAATTGGCCAGTTGGTTTAGTTCTTCGCCAACTTGCATGTCTCCACAGAAGAGCACACACTGAAACCCAGCCTGGAACTCCGTAAATTAGTGGACCGGAGCCCATTACGGGTTTTCTCACTCCACGCTTACTGAGAGAAACCCACGCCGAGCAATGTTGTGGAGAAGGGATCGCTGCCAAAGCCACTTGAAGGCAAGCCTGCAACCAAGCGGCAACCTCCCCCAGTTTCTCTTGAAACCAATACGGAAGTGACTTAAACTGCGATTCATCGACTAGCCACTAGAAACAGGCTCCAAAAGAGAGCAGAATGTTAAAATGGCCAACTTTATCTGCAGAAAAAAACATGTTTACAGCCTGGATCAAATTGTGGTTTTGGTTTATACAGCTAATTTTACCCTTCATGACAACTCTGAGGGGGGTGAACTCATCTGTTTAAATTATATTAAGCCTTAAAGGGTTAGTTCACCCAAAAATGAAAATTCTGTCATTTATTACTCACCCTCATGCCGTTCCAGACCCGTAAGACCTTCGTTAATCTTCGGAACGCAAATTGAGATATTTTTGTTTAAATCCGATGGCTCTGTGAGGCCTGCATAGGGAGCAATGACATTTCCTCTCTCAAGATCCATTAATGTACTAAAAACATATTTAAATCAGTTCATGTGAGTACAGTGGTTCAGTATTAATATTATAAAGCGACGAGAATATTTTTGGTGTGCCAAAAAAAACAAAATAACAAATTATTTAGTGATGGCCGATTTCAAAACACTGCTTCAGGAAGCTTCGGAGCATAATGAATCAGCGTGTCGAATCCGCAGTTCGGAGCGCCAAAGTCACGTGATTTCAGCAGTTTGGCGGTTTCACACGCGATCCAAATCATGATTCGACACGCTGATTCATTACGCTCCGAATCTTCCTGAAGCAGTGTTTTGAAATCGGCCATCACAAATAAGTCGTTATTTTGGTTTTTTTGGCGCACCAAAAATATTCTCGTCGCTTTATAATATTAATATTGATCCACTGTACTCACATGGACTGATTTAAATATGTTTTTAGTACCTTTATGGATCTTTAGAGAGGAAATGTCATTGCTCCCTATGTAGGCCTCACGGAGCCATCGGATTTAAACAAAAATATCTTAATTTGTGTTCGGAAGATCAACGAAGGTCTTACTGGTGTAAAACAGCACGAGGGTGAGTAATTAATGACAGAATTTTAATTTTTAGGTGAACTAACCCTTTAAAGTTCTGCATAATTAAGGGCGTGGTCTCTTGAGTGACAGGTTTGCCGCTGCTGTCTGTGAGCCGTCATGTTACCCAGCCGCTGAATTTGGCATCTCTGCCATGTTTGTGCTTTTTTTTTCAAGATTATTTTATACAATTATAAAATAATAATATATACAATTATAAAATAATATGGCTTGCTGCGTTAATGGTCGAGACTCGAGACAGATGTGCGTCTGTGTACATGTGCACACATGCGGAAGATAAACAGAACACGTTGTTGGATCGTGGCATTGGTTAAAAGTTTTGTTCCTGAGTTACTACAGCGACAATAGCGGGAGGATATATAACTCCGACAGCACCGCTTGGATATTAAGTGCTGCATTTTGAAAAAATATACTTTGAACGCGGACTCATCAACAAACCCTGCTCAGCAAACCCGACATGAATTACAATTACTGGTGCTGGAGCATCTAAATCGTAAAAAAGACACCGTATATTGACAGTAAACATTTAGAACTTTCAAATGATATAACTTGGTATCTTTATTAATATTTTAGATAGTATCTAAGATAGATTGATACCTCCTTATCCTGATAACATGATCACATCGAGCTGGGCGGGCGTGGTTTCAGTAACCAGGCACCTCAGTTCCAACCACGTCCCGCCTCTTTGCCCATTTTCAGTTATCCGGGAGTGACTTGCGGTGACGCGCTGTTAAGATGGCAGCGGCCTCATTTTCGCTTCAGAAATCTACGGGTGACGTCACAGACACTACGTCCATATTTTTTTACAGTCTATGCCTGCAACCTAGCCGAAAAAGCGTAAACGTGTGCTAACGCTGCCGTACACAGGGAAGGAGACAATAGGCCGTTTTTTTAATGGATGTCAATGGAGGAGAGGCTTCACTATGCTTAATAAACTGCTTTTGTGGGAAAACGGCTTATCATTTAATAAATAGCCCATCGACTAATCTTAAACATTCGTTTTTGAGTGGTCTATTTTTAAGAGTTTACACCGGGGGAAAATACTGTTTTATTAGAAGAGTCACGGACAATTGCGGGACAGGTACGATTCAGTTTACGGCACTTCTCATTCTTTTCTATGGTGTCCTATCCGCAAACGAGACTGACAACGAAATTCAACGATGTCAAGGCTGTAGCCTAATGTGATTGGTTATCAAGGCACACGTGATCCCAAGTTAGCCGTTAACGCTTTTCCAACGGTACAGCGACAGACCCTCGTATCTCCCAATAAGACCGTCTCTGATGCTGCACAGCTGCATTCTGACTTTTTATTTTAAAACAACAATCTCCGCGGCCGAACAAAGACAAAGTGAGTGATACAAACCTTTATCAACACACTTGGAAAGCTTCTTTGGCTAATTAAATTGTATACAGGTGACAACTCGAGACCATTAACTAAACCCCTTTTTAAAAATGTTATAAACATAGTGTACGTTTTACTTAATTTTCAAAACCAGATGGTGACCAAACAGATACCAGCATATGAACATGACAATTGTTATTTTGAACACTATTAATAACATCTCGCCGGGTGCGGACACAAATGCATAATTTAAATGGGCGGGTCCAACTGTGCAGAAGAGGAAGCGCGAGCCAGATGATCCGCGATCACCACCTCTCGTGCTGACTTTATATTTGAGAAGCTGATTCAGAGCTGCGCGGACGTGCCTTCAGTTTTTTTTATCAGGTATGTTTACATGGCTTTTATGACTAACTAACGCTCTGTTCTCTGGGTAGAAATTAACCTAGTAAGTTTTAACACGCGAAAAGTAATGACATGAGGGTACTGTACAAAGCTAGACTTGTGTCCTAATGCAGCAACGAGTGAGTGACATGTTTGAAACGCATGGCAACAGAAGGTGGCAGCCATATATTGCATCTGGACTGCATCACATCAGATGAGTCTATTAAAAAGACAGTTTGGGATTTAATTTGATTTGTCTAGATTAACTAGAGTATGAGTATGACACCTTTCAAATAATGCAGTTATGTTATCATTGCCTACACCCACTAATTTTGCATGGCAAACAACCTGCTGTACCTGCAGGGCAACTTCTATGACTTGAACGGATTCTTAGTTACAAAAAGCTACTACAGCTGTACTGACAAACAGAAGAGTAGAGCTATGTGTTTATCACATTTATCAGTCATTGCGTATGTAATTTTGCATAAGAAAATATATTTTTTTCTTTTGATTTGGGTGTAAAAAATGACTAAATGAGTACGATCCCCTCAAGGATCTTGGGACGGAATGGGAGTGTCTGTTTGACTTAGTGGGAAGGTGTGTGATATGTGTTTGCCGTTGTAAAGAGTTGCTATTTGACCCTTTGTACCCTAATGAGGCTAATTGTCACATCTGACAACAACTGACATTTAGATAATGTGTATGTCTTGAATAGAGACAGTCTGTGATTGTGTATTACTGCACTTTCCAAGACCCATGGGTGTGGTTTCTGAGTACTACATCCACGGATCATGAGATATGACAGGTCTATTGATACAGCGGAGCTGTCAGGTGATAATGCTGATGTTATACAGGGGGAGTCGCTTAATCTACATGTCATATCTGCTGTACGTTACATTTATAAAAGTGTTGCCAGGTTACAAGAGTTGCTTAACCACTTTTCCCCTGTAGCGATATCATCCTTCCTCCTCTTCTATTAAGCACAGGGGGCTGTACGAGATGTGTTACCACTTTTGCAGGTTGAGCAAGTTGGTGGTGTTGTTTGCTCTCATTGTGGTTGATGTGCATCATCACACTTTGGATCCTTTTAGCAATGCACATGATACTATTATGTACAGTAGTTGTATATTTGAGAACCCTTTTATTGTCAATCCTTAGAGAAGTGGTTCTGTTTTTTAATATTTTACTAAGCAAATAAAATAATAGTGACGTGACGTGACCAAGCATGGGTGCTAGCCTCGAGGAAAGAGGAAACGGAGCTTGTGGTCTATGTGTAAATGTATTAAATTTTTTTCTCGAGGGACAGGAAGTTGTGTTCACCAAGTGAGGATGAGCAATAGTGATCCTGTGTTTATACTTCACGTATCTGGGATTGTTCTAGAACCTCCACTCATGTGATCCTCTTTTATTACGAAATGACGTACAGAATTAGCATTGATGTGGATCTAGTGTTGCAATGCAATGTCCAGATCTGTAGATATCCTGTTGCCAGTGGTTTTGTTAGTGGTTTTAGATTTGTGGTTGCACCCTGATGCTTGTCGAGATGCATTTGTGAGCCACTTTCAATTAGAGGGGAATGACTGCTGGCTTAATGAAAGACCTGTGACCAGACACACGCTCAGTTGCTCTGTCTTCAGTTTTACACAATAAACAGATGCTGTTGCATGTCACGTCAGCAAAGGGTAGTCATTTAATTTCTGATCTGATATCACCTAAAAATGAAGTTTCTGTCATTACTCATACTCATATTGTTCCAAATCCGTAATACCCACATTCATCCTCGGAACACAAATTAAGATATTCAAATGATCACAAATTAAGATATCGTCATTGTTGAATAAAGTCATTATTTTTTTTGTTTTCGCACACAAAAAGTATTCTCGTCGCTTCATAACATTAAGGTTGAACCACTGTTGTCATGTCGACTATTTTAACGATGTCTTCAATAATTTTCTGGACCTTGAATGTGGTGATTACATCGCTTTCCCTGGGGGATAAAAAAAAAAAAAAAAAACTCGGATTTCATCAAAAATATCTTAATTTGTGTTCCGAAGATGAACGAAGGTCTTACGGGTGTAGAACAACATGAGGGTGAGTAATTAATGACAAATTTCATTTTTGGATGAACTAACCCTTTAAATCTTACATTCTTTGGGATTTTCAGCCATTTCAAAATTTCATTTGAATATCACTGTCCTCTGAGTCTTGAGACACTGTTTAATGAGCATAATAATGTTTATTAGGGATGAAAGAATTGCAATTAGCAGTGCTGGTGTGAAATTAAATCACGAGCTGTGTTTAATCAAATCCCAGTGAGTTTTAACAACATTAAGTCACTTGCTTGCAGCTCAGGAGGAAAATAAAAAAGTAGTATGTGCTGGTCACAGCTAGAGGGCGCTTACTCCAAAGATTTAACCTTAATTATGTCTGCAGTGTTTTCTATTGAGTACACGTGGATTTTCATAGCCAATATCCAGTTTTTTCTGTTTTTACTGTTTAGAACATGAAATTTGTGCTATCAGAAATCTCATTAAGGGACCAAAGGAATGAAATTCAATTTCTGCAGATGGTCCAAACAATATGGAGATGCTTGTTTGAATAATTTAACTGCAGTGATAAATCGTACTAGTGATGGTGCCATGTCAATTTGGATGTGCTCGGATTGTTTTCAGATGTGCTCAGCAGTGACATATTTATCTGCTTTCTGAGCATTAGCTAGTAACATGCCTTCATTGTGCATTGATGTTCAATAAAAACATAAATAAATAAGGAAGGAAATTCCTGGCAGTGGCGTGTTAGCCCTCCTCTGTAATTCTTTATATAAGCCCATTAGAAAAGCAGTAGGCAGGATATAATCTATTGGACATGCAGTTAATATATGACCAGCACACAGTGCCTGGCTAAAACCGATCAACACGGTCTCCAACTAATGTTGTTCAAGGGTGGGAATGGGTACTGAACAAAGCTTAGGCTTGTTTTAGATTCTAAATTGAAGATTCATGTCTGATCTGTGCTTGATCCAGGCAATAAATGATTTACAATGCATTACGTTGTTTTGTACATTTAGAAAATGGAGGTCCACAGCAGTACTTGAATTATTTGTCAATAGTTTTTGCTCTGATGGTTAAAAAAAATTATGGAATTTACATAGAGTTCAAGGGGAATGGTATTTTATTTTAACAGATTAACTTTTTTTTAATAAAATAATTTTAATTATTAAAATATTTTACTCCAGTTTCACCAAATGAACACATTAAAGGGTTAGTTCACACAAAAATGAAAATCCTGTCATTTATTACTCACCCTCATGTTGTTCCACACCTGTAAGACCTTTGTTCATCTTCGGAACACAAATTAAGATATTTTTCATAAAATCCGATGGCTCAGTGAGGCCTGCATTGCCAGCAAGACAATTAACACTTTCAATTCCCAGAAAGCTTCTAAAGACATATTTAAAACAGTTCTTGTGACTACAGTGGTTCAACCTTAATGTTATGAAGCGATGAGAATACTTTTTGTGCGCAGAAAACAAAAACAAAATAACGACTTTAACAATATCTAGTGATAGGCGATTTCAAAACACTGCTTCATGAAGCTTCGAAGCTTTACGAATCTTTTGTTTCGAATCAGTGGTTCGGAGTGTGTATCAAACTGCCAAAGTCACGTGATTTCAGTAAACGAGGCTTCGTTACGTGATAAGTGTTTCGAAATTTTAATGGTTCACCACTGGGGGGGTGTGACTTTGGTGACTTTGGTGGACTTTGATACGTGCTCCGAACCACTGATTCGAAACAAAAGATTCAAAAAGTATTCTCGTCGCTTCATAACATTAAGGTTGAACCACTGTAGTCACATGAACTGTTTTAAATGTCTTTAGTACCTTTCTGGGCGTTGAAAGTGTTAATTATCTTGCTGTCAATGGAGGCCTCACCGAGCCATCGGATTTTATGAAAAATATCTTCATTTGTGTTCTGAAGATGAACAAAGGTCTTACGGGTGTAATTAGGGTGAGTAATTAATGACAGCATTTTCATTTTTGGGTGAACTAACTCTTTAAACAGTTATGTATGTACACTACTAGCGCTGCATAATATATTATTTTAGCATCTAATTCCTGATGCGCGCATCTGCGGTAGTCATATCGCAGGATAGGGATCGTTAATCCGTGTGGACCAGACACTACGGTTCAAAACACACTCGATTCTCGGATTAATTGCAAAGTTTGACAATCATACAATGAAAGTTTAACATTTGAACGTATTTTAGGTCCTGTCAGTTTGAACATTCAAGTGATTTTAAACCATTTGAGCTCACGAAGACGCAAACAAGAACTCAATACTGAACATGCGGCTGTTTTCTGTGCGCACACACACACACAGCCGCGCAGATGCACGTGAACACCGAATGCCGTTCTCTTCCGCGTCTATTTGTGCCTGAATGGACACATACATGCAAAAAAAACAAAAAAAAACTAATTGTCAAAATGCACCTAAAACTTACAATATACTCGTAAACACAGTTGCTTATGAGGAGAGTGACTGATGAGAGACGAAAGCGTAGGAGACTGACAGGGGAGAGACGAAATTGTTGGATTAAAAAAACTAATATTGTAAAATGTTTTTTCTATTTTACTATATTTTAATTTAAAAGCTAATTTATTTCTGTGATGGCAAAAGTACAGTAATTTCTTTCAGAAATCAGTCAGTTAACCTGATTTGCTGTTCAACAAACATTTCTTAGTATTACCAATGTTCAAAAAAGAGTTGCTGCTTCATTTATTTTTCTGAAAATTAGGATATAGTTGTTGTTTTTTTTTCCTCTTAGAATCTTTGATGAATAATAAAAAAACATACTAACCCCAAACTTTTAAACGACGATGTTTTACTATTATGTAATTCTAATTCTTACAGTATTATTGAATTTTCTTCTAAATGTAATCATCAAACAAGCAATACAATAATATGGTACTAGCTAGATGCGTATTATTATAGGTCAGGCCCAAAATGCAACAATATGTTACTCAATATTTTTATACAATATACTGTATACCATGGTGTTCCTGAGTTATATTTAGGGCTGTAAATAAGTTTCGGTCAATGTAATATGAGTTGTTCAACGGATATTGGTTCTCTTTGCGTAAAAAAACATCACAGTTATGTCCTTTATCACATCTGTGGTGGCAGTTTTTGTTACTTTCTGCAGTATCTCAGGTTTCCATCACCACAGAGCCACAAGTGTTACATTTCAAACACGGGCGGAACGCGCTCTTTATGTGTGACTGTATGCCGTGTGGGTGTGTATGGACTGTCATGTCATCTGCCATGCAGTCCTACCAGGAGATGAACGTTTAATAACAGCTTTCAACAAGGACTGTGGGGCTCAAACGCAGCTTTGTTTTAAATGCTATGCTAGCAGTCCAGAATCTGATGTGCATCCTTTAGAGATTGATGGGTTAAAATGCGAATAAAAGCAAATGAAGGCTGTGATGAATTATATGTTTGTGTGCAGACTCAGTCCACTCGGCAATAAGGGAGGGAGATGTTGAAGATAAGAGTAGTGTTATATAAGATGTTGGCACAGAATCTTCTGGCAAATATTAACCTAAATAGCACTTTTCTGAGCATGAGATGTCAGTCTCCAAGAGGAGAGATAAAAAAACGCATCCCACACAAAACATATGACACAAGAAGCATGTTGGTGCATCTCTGGAAGGGCTAGTAAGGCTCCTCCCCATCTTGACATGTGACTACTGTTTCAGCCCCCATTACCCCCCTCCTTGGACATATACTTCAGCACACACTGCTGTTTGCCTGTGAGCGCTGTATCAGTGTGTGTGTTTGACTGTGTTAAACGCTTCTGGTTAGTTTGACTTTTCTGGGGAGAAGAAGAAACCGAGGATAACCGAAATGATGGGGGCGTCTCTGCCTGTATGCGGGCAGGTTAGTGAACATTCTTTAAGGACAATCAAGTTTCCTGTCATATCAACTTTGCATATTTTTTTTTTTTAATGAACATTTAAACCTCTTTACAAATAGTTGAAAGAGTTTAGATCATATTTTCAGATCTTCTTTCTCTCTCAGATCATTGCATTTCAAACAGGCAGAAATGAGGAAGAAACTCATTCTGTCAAGGGTCACTTTTGATTTTAGTCTGATAGTTTAAAATGCATGTAATGTATACACACTCAGTGACCCGAAAGATCTGTGTTTGCACAGAGGGTGTGATTTCTTAGATGTTTGAGCACATGTATGTGGGAGAGCATGAGTCACTGCAGCATGTCAATGAATGTAATATAGGCAGACATATTTTCATATTAATCAGAGATGAATATGTGCAGAATTGGATTTGAGTGCTGACTGATTTAAAGTCATCTAAATTGGATTTGTTTTCATGAGTAGAAAACATGAAGTCCAGAATCTGAATTCAGCACCTGGTTTGCAGGAGGCTTGGGGAATGTAGAGAGCGATGTATTCCTCCTACAGTGAACGCCGTCCACCTACCTGATTTGTGTCTGGTACCATATACTTCCCACCAACTCATGCTATTTACACAGAAAACATTGTCTATTTGCATTTGGTTCTCACTAATCAGAATGTGGCTTGTTAGAGCATTTTTCTCTGTGCAGAACATAGTATTTTATCAATAATCAAAATAAGGTTACATGCCAACGGTGTTTGGGAAAATGGCTTTAGGTAAGAGACCGTGCCAGTGAAAGGTTTGGACACACTTGACTTGTTTGTTTTGCATGATCATAAATATCTTTTGATAAAAAGGCTGAAATGCCTGAAATTTGTTTGGAGACAACTGCATATTTTAGCTCACAATACTATACTAATATTCTCACCTCAAATTACTTTAATTTTTCACATTCATATTTTTAGGAAAAAGTCCTGCTGAATGAGATATTGCAACATAATGCACTAATAAACCAAAATAATCACAATAGTATCGCATCTGAACCCAAATATTAATATAATATTGTATTGTCAGGTCCCTTTCATTCATTCATCCTTTATATCATGTTATTTGAAACTTTATGGAAGTGGGTTTTCCGTCAGGGTAACGTATTTTTGTAGTAGTTTCTGTTTGGATACTTGTGCAGGGAAGTGACGTTTTTGTGGCAATACCAGTTTGACCGACTGTACCGTTTACTGTTATAGAGGGACATTTTTCATCGCTTCACACACACAAGGTTACGGTGCCCATTTTTCCTGCTTCTGTGTTTGAAAAGACTTGGTCACTTGCCAGTTTAACAGATACCTTTCAATGAGCACTACTGGCTGTGCATTAATTACAGATATAGTCCCATTGGAGCAGCCTGTGGAACAATGCATGGCTCAGTAACTCGTGGCAGTTCCTGGATCGCTAATGAGCATGCAATCTTTTTTTTTTTTTACCAAAAAGCCCATATTGTTAATCATTAAAATGCAACCTACCATTTTGTTTTCATATATAAAAGAAGAAAAAACAGAAACAAAATAATTAAATGCCAAACTAGATTGATACAATTTCAGGAGAATGTGAGAGGTTCTGCTAAATTTGCTGTCACAATGCCAGGGTGTTGTGAGTGGTTGCCAATACCTTTTTTTTATGTAGTGGCTATGGGGTTATGAATGATTGCTAGGGCATCTCTTGGTGGTTTGCAAGACATTATTTGGTTGTTAAGATGTTCTTAATTGGGAAATTCTGAATGGTTGCTAGGCATCTCTTAAGTGATTTCCAAGAAAATTTTCTGTGGGTTCTAAGGTGTTTTTGAATGCATTCTGAATGGTAGTTAGGGCATCTCTAAAGCCCAGAATATACTTTGGCTGCGTACTGTCCACGTGACACAATTTTCGTCATCAGGTGGGTTCGCGGATGTTCGCATTGTCCACATGCAGCCCAATTTTTGTGTCCGCATGTGTGGTACGAGTACAACAGCGCATGTGTGAGTGATTTGAGCACACGCCGAATGTGTCTTTTCGCACTTACAGCCAAAAGAGTATACTTTGAAAGGCTAGCACACTCAACTGAGTGTGAGACTGAGTGGAACGTCAAAAATCAACCGAAGGACTGACGACTAGGTTCATGCTTTATTAAGCTTATATGCGGAGGACGAAATCCAGTGGGAACTGGAAAGTCATCATCGGACTAATTTGCCTAATCTTCAGTGTACTTTAGACCGCGATGGAAACGTAGACAGCAACAGGTCTGGGGGAAAAAGTTCCTGGGACATATTGTTCTAGGTAATTTCGGTGGAAACATGGCTTAGGTGGTGGGTGTTTTTTTTGTTTGTTTGTTTGTTTGTTTGTTTTTTTAATAGAATTTGGCATCCAGTTTATTGTCTGCCAGGTATAAATCATAATCCTGATCGCTTAATAGCACACCCTTCCCAAATAAGTACACGATTTGTGGTATCAGTCATGTTTGTAGCTTGATTTTTAACAAACTCTGAGTACTAAAGAGTGTGAAATTATTTTCTCACAATACATTTAAACGCTAGGACATAGATATGGGCCACTAAATGCATGATGTACCTTCTGGACTTGATCAGTGTGAACTGTGTGCTTCAGTTTGACACTTGAAGCAGCATGAGGTTGGGTGTTGAGAACTTGAGGGTGTTTATCTTGTGGTGATGGGAATGTGACTTTGATGCTGCTTTGAAGTCGAGCTCCTTTATTTAAGAAGCAGTTTTTCAGCAAATCTATCACTGTCCGCCCTCACACCTGCAGGTGCGTCAGTGAAAAAAGGAGATTTCCAGAACTGTTGGAATGCATGCTTGCATTCCTCATCTTATCAGAACTGAACTGTTTCCACATCCTGATGGAGGTGAAACTTTTTCAGCGAAAGTCAGTGGCAGTACAAGAAGTGGTGCATGTGTGAATTTGTGTTTTGCAGACTATGCAACACTGAAACGTAAACCGTAAAAGGCTGCTTTTGGTACCTCATGTTGTGAGAGACATTTGTGTACGTGTGTGACAGGTATCAACACTGGAACTCAAGGTTATTTGACTGTCTGATTTACATAAAACGAGGAATATTTGAATAAAGTCTTTGACCTGCATATGTCTGCACGTCTGTGGCTTTTACGAGGATTTTTAGGAAAAACATCTAGTGTTTGTCCTCGTTCCGCTTTAGAACTTGATGGCAAACCTATGTGATTTGTTACTTTGGCAAAAGTGTTGTTTTAACTCTTCAGCTCTGTTACCCACAGCAGCCTGTTTTTGGCCGTTTATAGTAAGTTTCAATTCATCACTGTATGAGCCCACATTTACCAAATTGAGCTTTTTGTGAATTGGTGGACGAGAACCAATAATTCTGTGAAAATGGATCTCTCAAACAGCCGAAAGCCTCTGATCTTCCCTTCACAGCTTCCTTTAAACACATTTAAATACATAGATACATAGATATTCTTCAGTGCCAATGCTCTTTCAGAATGTAAGATTTTTCCAGAGCACTATTTAGTGTGGATGTGCAATATATCAGCCAGGGGTTTGTTTCCCGAAAGCATCGTTAGCCAGCTATGGTCGCAAGTTCATTCGTTATCAGCATAGTTCAACGGGTCGATGTTTGTTGGAACTATGGTTTCGGGAAACATTCGCAAACAGCATCGCAAAGTGTGTGGTTGGAACAACAACTCTCGAGCTGTGATTAGAAGCATAGTTTTTTGTTTGCATGACGTGGGCTTAATAAATCCTTATCTTGAGTAAAATAAGCAAGCTGACATTCAGTACAATCTATATCTTTTATTTTAAATATATACAATTGTCATTTACGTCATTTAGCCTATGATATAGCAAAATAACTGAGAAAATGAGAATTACTCCTCAGATGCCATGTCCATAATTAGCAAAATTCTAGCATTATTTCGATATTAAATGGATTAATTAAAAGAAGTTATTACTCAACCCCCTGCATGACATCATTAACCAACATGGTGGTGAATGACAAATTAGTGACGGTACGGTTTCAGGAAACAGTCGTGACTAGCTAGTTGATTTCTTCACCGATGCATCATACTATGGTAGTTAAGCAGTGAGTTAAGTCGTTGTACTGGAAACACACCTCAGTATTGTAGTTCATATTGGTTAATATTGGATATATACAGTATTGGTTGATATTGGATTTTTATAGTACATGCTCATTTCCCATATTTTTACATGTAGATTACCTTGTTCGTCATCTAACGCTTAAGTTATTTAAAAAAAAAAAAAAAAAGCTAATAATTTATTAACACTGTTAAATGTAATCTTTATCAAATCTCTAAATGAATATCCATTTGTCATACTGAACATTATAATAATGTGATGCCTAAATTCAGTTGAACTATTTAAAATGATTGAATTTAGTTTTTAGTGTTTTATTTTTAATTTATTTAGACAAAGTAGTATATCATTTTTATATAAACTATTTATCGGTTATTGACTACAAAATGAAAATAATGATCAGCTAATCATATCAGCCAGAATTTTACTGTTAGTGCATAGTGCAAGTGTTAGTTGTCAAGGCATTGTTAGTGTTGTTCTTGATAACAACATTGATTTTGGACTCGTATCAGTTTTCCCAATGTAATTCTATTATTTTTCTCAGAGAGAAATACCACAGGGTGACTAGAGACTGCTTGTGTCTCCATACTTGAACCCAGGTTGGTTTGAGACAATATTGTGTTCTTTAAAATGAACTTGTCTTCAAAAGCCTTTGTATCAGCGAATCATCTAAAAGGAAGTAGGAGCAGATCTATTTTAGTTCTGCTGTTGTGATTAAGAAAATCCACTTTTTCGTAATCACACTTGAAGTCAGCTAACAGCTCATTCAGCAGAGGAGTGTCTGAACCATTGAAGATGTGATGATTGTAATGGGCTTTGATGGCTCCAGGTCACATCCATGGAAACAAGAGTTATGCTTTAATAGAACTTCACTTCGAGAGCGTCTTTTCTAACAAGACTTGTTTTATTATAGACAAGAAACATTCACTTGGAAGCCACAGACCCATTCACATACACAGTATGCTTAGTCTAGAGTGGATTAAAGTGTTACAGGTATCATAAAGTCATGAATTATTTTGTCATGAATTACAAATGTGACATCTCAACCATGATTCATTATGATCAGTTTCTTATGAACGAAAAACGAGGGTATGAAAAAGTAAGATTTTTATATGAGAAAGTAAGTTTTTATATGATTGTAAAAGAGGATCAAAAAAAGTTTGTTGTCAGTAAGATTTTTTTTTATGTTTTTGAAAGAAGTCTTTTATGCTCACCAAGGCTATAAAAATAACAGTAAAAACAGTAATATTGTTAAATACACTGAATTTCAGCAGCCATTACTATAGTCTTCAGTGTCACATGATCCTTCGGAAATCATTTCTTAATATTTTTTTGAGGAAACCATGATACATTTTTTTTTTTTTTTTTTTTTTTTTTTTTTTAAGATTCTATGAGGAATAGAAAGTTCAAAAGAACAAAATTTATTTGAAATACAAACATTATAAGAAACATTGTAAATGTCTTCACTTTCACTTTTTAACTATTTAATGCATTCTTGCTGAACAAATGTTTTAATTTTTTTTTTTTTCCCTTCTTTTTGTCTTTCTGACCCCAAACTTTTGAACAGTAGTGTACTATGGCACATTATGGACAAAAATGCCTTTTCATTGGTTTTAAACAGAGAATAAGTTATCTTTAAACTCAGAAACTATGATTTGTGTCCGTTTCACTGGACAGTGCAAAGGTGAGGTTTGTTGTGACATTAAAGCATGTCTGGACAAAAGAGGGATTTTTTTTGTTTTGTATGTGATGTCTTAATGCTTCCTGAACCTATTTGTGAGCGATTAGGAGGAAAGAGGAACAGGATGGAGAATGCAGACTGCTCACTGTTGTCCCCTATTTAGCCCTCAACTTTATACAGTCAGCAGAGACTTGTCTCCTGTTTCAGTACTGAATGAGTTTCTCTAATCCTATTCCTCCCCCAAACACAAGTCAAACCACACACACATGCTCACACACACGTTTGTTTGCCATTTTTTTTATTGAGGATACAATATTTGAACAAGATGAGCATCATATCTCATACCATCCCATGAATGTTTGAATGAATTTATGGCTTTTTTGTCAAGAGCAAAGAGTTTTAATACTTCCTCATTTCTCATGCTAAAAAAAGTGTTGTGTGTCTCAAAGGAGCGCCCTGGCCAGCAGGCCAATTGTTAGCCATGCTGCGACAGCAAGAACCCACGGTAAGCACCCTGCATCTGGTGGCCAATGATATGACCGATATCATGGAGAACTTGGACACACGAGAACTTGACATTGGCGATGGGGAAGAGGAGTTTGATGGCCGGGACCCCAATAGTGCAGGTAAAAGAAATAAAGAATTACATAAAATCACAAAATAATCCAAACAGAGGAGAAAAAAAGTTATGTTAAGATAATATTCATATACACTGTCATTTGGGCGCCAGTAAGATTTTTTTTTTTTTTTTTTTTTTAATTAATATTTATTCAGCAGCTCCACATTAAATTGATCAAAAGTGACAGTAAATACTTTTACAACTTTATGTAAAAAAAATTTTTTCAAATAAATGCTGTTCTTTTAAATTTTCTATTCATCAAGGAATCCTGAAAATTATGACATCCACAAAAATATTAAGCAGCACAACTGTTTCAGCATTGATAATACTGAGAAATGTTTCTTGAGCACCAAATATTAGAATATTTCTGATCATGTGACACTGAAAACTGATGTAATGTTTGCTGAAAATTCGGCTTTGTCATCACAGGAATAAATTACATTTTAAAATATGTTAAAATAGAAAATGGTTATTTTAAATTGTAATAATATTTCACAATATTCCTGTTTTACTGTAATTATGATCGAATAAATGAAGCCATGGTGAGCTTAAGAGACTTCTTTCAAAAACATTAAAAAAATCTTACTGACCCCAAGCTTTTGTCAGAAATGAATTTGAAGTATTTTGTCCACAGAAAACCGCATCCCCTTCTCGGCTGTGTATAAAACAAAAGGCTTTAAAGAGCCCGGGGCGCGAGTGTTTCTTACTGCACTTCCCATCACTGCCAAAATCCTGGAGGTGGAACGCTTCACTTCTGCCCAGGATCGCTTCAACATCACGACCCAGAGAAGCGTCTCTAAGGTGAGATCTCCCACTCCTGTTCCCTTTCATGAAGTGTTAGTATGTGGGCTGATGAGGTATATTTGTTGCCCGGGAGATTTAGAGGTTGCCAGGGCAATTTACATGTTGCCCTGGAGATTTGGACACCATATACGAAAATACTTAGCACATGCAAAATTGTTTTTCAGAAGAATAATGACAAAAGGCCCTGTTAAAGAATCTGATGAACACTCGTCACTCATTTTGGAAGTAGTTTGTTAAAGGTTTAAATAGCTGAAATCTTAAAGAAATAGTTAATTATGTGCTTTCCGTCATGTTGTTTCTAACCCAAATGCTTTTATTTTATTTTTTACACAAAAATTGAAAATTTTGAGGAAAGCTCCTGCCATACAATGACCATATAGACCATATCTTTCAAGGTCCAAAAAGACACCATAAAAGCACCATCAAAGTGGTCCATACGACATATATGTACACTATATTCCAAGTCTTCTAAGGCCATATTATAGTTTTACATGTATTTTCATCCAATTCTACTTTTGTGTTGTTCAGTATAAAGCATTTAGATTTGGAACGACATGACAGTGAGTAAATGATCACAGGAGTTTCATTTTTGGGTGAGCTATCCCTGATGGCTGGTCTTGTATCCAGGTGCTTCCGGCAGTGTTTAAGATAGAGATGAGGCACGGAAACTTCACCTGGTTGGTAAAGAGGAAGGAGAAACATTTTATGGAGCTTCACAGGGAACTCCGTGCCTACAAGACCTTCCTGAGAATTCCTTTGCCCTCCCGCAGGTGACCTGATCATAAATTGTATTATAATTATATAAATAATATATTAAAAAGGATTTATAATATATTTATATTACTATATTAATGATTGCATTTAGTTAATTTCATGATATTATGTTATATTTGAAAATATATTTTTTTTTATATACAATATAATATTATATTGTTATATATACACTAATATTCAATGTTTGGGGTCAAAAATACAGTAAAAATAGTAATATTCTGAAATTTTATTACAATTTAAAACAACAGTTTTCTATTTTAAAAGGTAATTTATTGCTGTGACATCAAAGCTGAATTTGCATCATTTCTCCAGTCTTCAGCGTCACATGATCCTCCAGAAATCATTCTAATATGCTGATTTGCTGCTTAAGAAACATTTCTTATTATTATCAATGTTGAAAACAGCTGTACTGCTTAATATGTTTGTGGAAACAAGATGCATTATTTTGGGATTTATGAATAGAACGAATAGTCTTTTGTAACATGTTTTTGTTCAATTTAAAGCATTTTTGCTGGATTCATTTTTCAAAAAAATCTTACTGACCCCAAACTTTTGAACGCTAGTGTATATGTAATCATATTTTTCCCTAAACATAAGTGTAAATTGTACTACAACAAAAGGGTGCATCAATTTAATGTCTTATCCCGCCTATAGGGCAGCGATTGAGTCACGAACACCACTGGTCTACGTGTTGACTTTATGCAGTGTGTTTGCCATCTTCTGGTAATCTTAAGATCTCTTCCTCTGTCTTTGCAATAGTCACACAGAGCGAAGGCACACTATAAACAGGAACCTTGAACGGCACATGCCAAGTCTACCCCGGGGAGGAGGCGAAGAACTGGCCAGGGAAGAGCAAGTCTCTAGTCGAAAAGTCAGTTTCCTGTTTCTGTGGTACACTGCTGACATCTTCAGATGATTTGTGTCTAACTAGTGTTGTTTTCTTCACAGAGACAACTTGAAGACTACTTGAATAAGCTGCTTAAAATGCCAATGTATAGAAACTACCATGCAACAGTATGTATATATTTGGATTTTGTACAGTATTTTTAGTTGTTTAATACATTACATGCATTAACAAATAAGTTTGTCCTTTTTTTTTTTTTTTCTATTGCCATAGATGGAATTCATTGATGTGAGTCAGCTGTCCTTCATTCATGATTTAGGACCAAAAGGCTTGTAAGAACGCTTTGTTTATTGGCTAAAGATGTTTTAATAATTATTAATAGATAATATTCTTGCCTTTTTTTTGTAATCGATCCTTGACATTGTGCGCTGTTTCCGTCCTAGGGAGGGTATGGTTCTCAAAAGGTCAGGAGGCCACCGTATTCCTGGACTGAACTGCTGTGGCCACAGCAAAATGTGCTACCGCTGGTCCAAACGGTCAGTGGGGTATCATTCATTCTCCGCTTGCATAGGTTCACAAAACAATCACCCTAGATAAAAATGGAGAAAGATGATTTAAGGAAATCTTGTAAAATTTTACTGTTGGTCTTTACAGGTGGATGGTGGTGAAGGACTCCTCCCTACTCCTCATGAAGCCAGACTCAGGTGCCATCTCATTTGTCCTGCTGATGGACAAGGCGTTCGGCATCAAAATGGACACGAAAGACACTGAGACGAAGCATGGTGTCCGCATAGACAGTCTGTCCAGGTGTGTGAACTGAGCCTCATGTGGTCATTAAGGCAAAATGCAGTTGACATGCACCATCAATTTTTTATTTGATAAAATGAAAGAGCTTTCTGCTTCTTAAAGGACTCTGGTGTTGAAGTTCACAAGTTACCGTCACGCCCGCTGGTGGGGACAGGCAGTTGATGATTTTGTGCGCAAGTACGGCAGCAATTTCCTTAAGGATCACCGCTATGGTTCCTTTGCCAATGAACAGAAGAACATCCCATCTAAATGGTAATTATTGCTTTTTACGTGCATCCGATGACTGAAAAGATCATCATAGATGCTTAGTGGTGGGCACTTTTGACTTGGGCCAAAAATCAACTACCTAGCAACACCCTGGCAACCTCCCCACAAAGCCTTAGCGCTGTGGCAACAACTTTTACTCAGGCAGGAAATACTCACATTTTCTTCAGGAAATGTAAAAAAGCTAACTTTTAGCTTTAGTTTTATAATATATTATTTTATGTTATATTATATTGCATTATTGATTATATTATTTCTTGAAAAGAATAATAATAATAATTTGGGTTTACTAAGCAAACTTTTAGCTTTTTTAGCTTTAGATTTAGCAGTTATTATATTAGTATTTATTTATTAAAAAATAATTGGGGTTTGAGTTTATATTAGCTGTTGTATTGTATCGTATTTTTTGTATTATATTTTATATTATATTACTTATTTATTGAAAAAAGAAATAATTTGGGTTTACTAAGTGAACTAAAGCTAACGTTTATCTTTAGTTTTATATTAAATTAGCTATTATATAATATTTTACATTTATTTATTTAGATTATATTATGTTATTTATTTATAAAAAATAATATAATATTATTTTATTGTAGTATAGTATATTAATGATTATTATATTATCTATTTTACTAAGTTTGCTAAGGTTTACTAAGCAAACTAAAGCTAACTTTTAGCTTAAATTATATTATATTAGCTATTGAATTGTATTATATTATATTATATTAGTGATTATATTATTTTTTTATTTCTCGACTTTTATCACAATTTTCAGTTGATGTTTGTCAGAACTATCCAGAAAAAAATAAATAATCTAACTAGCAGAAGCAGGTCTCGACTCTCAGGTTTTCTAGAACAGATAAACATGTGAAAGCTTCAGCTGTCTGCTGCTGTGTCTTCGGGTGAAGCCTGTTTAACAGGAGTAACTTGAGAGAATGAGAGGGAAAGTGTAACCATAGACTCCATCCTCTTTTGACCCTGTGGAGGAGTGAGATAGTATCTAGGGCAGCAGCTTAACTGCTGGTCTGGGCAGATGATTTGTTGTTCATTGTTGCAGCATTAAGCCCTATTAGCATGCTTGTTCCCTGAATAATGAAAATTATGTAATTAAGTTTTAGAAACAGCGAGAGTGTGAGCTTGGGACTATCAGCATTACCCATTGATTTGACTGCTTGGGTGTGTGTTTCAGGTATGTGAATGGGAAGCAGTACATGGAGGATGTGGCAAATGCGCTGGAGGAGGCAGAGGAGGAGATCTTTATCACTGACTGGTGGTATGTTGAGATAAAGCCCCTCCCATATATTCTTCTTTACTTTTGGTACTATTGATTCATTTCAGAAACAATGCACAGAGAACTGCATTGGTTAATGTTTCCTCAATAAATTCCGGAGGTGAAAATCAATAACCTTGCCCAGTTCTAGGAAGGCAGCATTTCTTAGAGGATTTTTTTGAACACAGAAAACAACAGAGACGGTGTTGGATATACAGACTTTAGGATATCAGTGGCCTAATCAGGTGTCACACAACAAGTGCTTTTTCTGTCCAAAAAGAAAATGAATGTGCATACAAAACTTCAAAATTACACATATTTGATGTTTAAAGAATTAGTTCACTTCAGAATTAAAATTTCCTGGTAATTTACTCACCCTCATGTGATCCAAGATGTTTGTCTTTCTTTCTTCAGTCGAAAAGAAATTCAGGTTTTTGAGGAAAACATTCTAGGATTTTTCTCCATATAGTGTTCTTCACGGGGAAATAACGGGTTGAATGTCCAAATTGCAGTTTCAATGCAGCTTCAAAGTGCTCTACACAATCCCAGATGAGGAATAAGGGTCTTATCTAGCAAAATGATCTGTCATTTTCTAAAATAAAATAAAAATTTATATACTTTTAAACCACAAATGCTAGTCTTGTACTGCTCTGCGATGCACGACGCATTACACAATCACATTGGAAAGGTCAAGCGTGACGTAGGCGGAAGGAATTTTATTTCTGAAGTGAACTAATCCTTTAATGTGCATATGGAGGACAATTTTAAACCAGTGAAATTTTATTGATAATGAGGAACATGCAATGGTTATTGTAATTTCCAAGCATGGAAAAGTCATTGAAAATTAATACTTATGAAATTTAAAATATATATAATATTCAATTTATCCTTGACAGTTATTTAATTGTATTTCTTAATAATAATTTAAAGATTTATTATTGATTTGTTTATTTATAAACTAATTTAAGTTATTGAATTTTGTTTTTTATTTGTATTCTTTTGTATTTATTAATTTGATATAATTTAAGATTTCAAAAAATCCTATCCTTCATCCTCTTTTTTTTTTTTTTTTTTTTTTTTTTTTTAATAATTTTTTTAATAATTTTTTAAATATATTTTATTAGATTTTTTTTAAAAATCCTTATCTTAGTAAGTATGACTGCAACAGTTTATTGGTCAGTTTAAGTGTGAAAATTGAAACAAGTGACTATCACAATGTATTGTTGCTTGTCACATTCACAACAGCTCAGATGGATGAGATTAGATGTATTGCTTTATTGCTTTGTCCTATCATAACATTTAGGTCATAAACTGAGAGAAAAGCCCAAAGGAAGGTAGTAGAAAAAAAGAGAGGGAAAGAAAGATAGTTGTATACTTTGTATGCACTCTCTCAGAGGGCACCTCCAGCTGGGAGCAATGGCCAAACAGATCTGTTACCTTCATCAGACAGATGCCTGGTGCTGTGTTACAGCATCACTCAGTCATTGCGGCAGACATCCTGCAAGTGTGACATTCCTGTGCGTGTGTGTGTGTGTCTACTTTTTTCCCTAGCTTAATGCATTTGAAATTATGTAAGCGACAGTGAGATGTGAGACTAGACGTTTATGCATATTTGATGTTACAAATGCTTCCCCTGCTCATGAGGTCACTGCTGTGTGTCAATGCAGGCTGAGCCCTGAGATCTTCCTCAAGAGGCCTGTCGTCGAGGGCAACCGCTGGCGACTCGATTGCATTTTGAAACGGCAAGCGGTGAGTTAATCCAACCTATAGCTGCTGTGGAAAAACTATCCATCTGTGGCTTTACTGCACCAGCAATAAAACCTTTCCATTCACTGTTCTCATGTAATAATTTACGCTCCAGGGTGTTTTCTGTTTTCTTGGTTATATATTAATATTGCCTGGTGGATTTGCTTTACTGATCATCAAGAACTGTTTGTTCTTGCAGCAAAAAGGTGTGCGGATATTTGTGATGTTGTACAAGGAGGTGGAACTGGCTCTCGGCATAAACAGCGAATACAGCAAACGAACACTACTACAGCTTCACCCCAATATCAAGGTGAGATTAAAAAAAAAAAAAATCAGTTCATGAATCGACTAGTGCTGTCAAATCGATTAATTGCGATTAATCGCATCTGACATAAAAGTTTGTATGCGTATATATCAGGGCTGTCAAAATTCACGCGTTAATGCATGCGATTAAATTTTTCAGTTTAATCCGTTAAAAATGTTTAACGCATTTGTTTTTTGTTTTTTTTTGTTTGTTTTTTTTCCAATCATAATTTGGCTAGCGTTACATTATGATCACGCTCTTATCCACGCAAATGCTTTAAAACATTTGCAATATTATCGCAATTAATCGAGTTAATCTAGAATCTACTCTTATGAAGTTCAAACCTACAGCTGTTTGGTTGCCGAAAGGGCTCTAGACAAAAACAGAAAACAACAGAGACTATGTTGGACATACTGACTTTAGAATACCAATGTCCTTACCAGACATTACACTACAAGTGCTTTTTCTGTCCAAATCGGAAAAAAAAAAAATATATATATGTATATATATATTACAGAGCATCCAGGCATATTTGGCGTTTAATATGTATGTGGAGCACAACTTTGATCCAGTGAAATTTCATTGTGAATGGGGATAATCATCGCAACTTGGATGAAAAATGAAAAAAAATAATAATAATAAGTTGTGGTTTCCAGGCATGGGAAAAGTCATTGAAATTAATCATATCTTAAAAAGTCATGGGAAAATCATGGAAATTTACTAGTAAAAATAGTTGTATTTCATATAAATTAGTTCCAATTTAATGCTGTGGCTTTAGTGATCCTGAATGTTTTTGTGCCATTTAAATATGAATAATAAATAAATTGTTTTGAAAGAATATTTCTACCTGTTTGAATGAAAAGTATTATATAAAAGTAAATTATTATGTAAAAGTAAAGATTATGGTTCTGATAGGTCACTCAAACAAAGTTTCCCTTACAGTTGATTCAGCTATTAATTTTGTGAAATATGTAAAATATTTGTGTTTTTTAGAATACCATTTTATTACAACAAATCTCTGTTGTGAATATTTATCTTAAAGCTGCTGTCCATAACTTTTTTTTTTTTTTTGGTTAAAAATTATCCAAAATCTATTTTTGAGCATGTACAAAACTAGCCAGTGTTCAAAACTATCTCCTTACCTTAGCCCAATTCACAACGGTAAGCTTGTAATAATGTTTTATAATTCGGGTGGTACTGGTGGGTTTCCGCGGGAAATTCGAGCATGTCTTTGCGTCATTGCGTCACGTCTGTATACATGAAGAACAGTCCCATCTAGTACACTACATCGCATGTGAGGAAGATAATTTATAGCCTTCTCACAGCAGCTGCAATAATTAAATTTATCATTTTGATGGCGAATTGTATGGCATGACAAATTAATCTTGGAGATTAGATCTATAGGTAACGCTAATACACACTAAATAGCCTACACATAATCACGCAATGCTGATGTTGTTAACATTAATAATTTGAGAAAGAATAACAATAATAATTTGCACAGTTTGACGTGATCCGACCTAAGCGATCGTTAGATTTAATCACCATTGGCAGTCCAATTCACTGTAATGTTTTTTTTTTGTTTTTTTTCCTCAGTTGGTCAGAACAAAAGTGGCAGACACGTTACTTACTTGTTCAGATGACATTTTCCTTTGAAAATTCTTATGTTGGTCATACTTCAAGACTACAATCTGTGATTCCAAAGTACAGTATCAACACCGGTGCAGTGATTGACAGCAAACGTTAGATTCATCCGTGCTGAGGAACCGTGCCGAGGCACAATGCACGTACAGATAATAATTCTGCAAACAACTGCAATTGCAGGTTTCAAACAGAGATGGCGACAAACAGGCAAAACTACGGACTGCAGCTTTAAATTACACTAAAGTGACATAATCGGAAAATAAGTGACGGTTCAGTGAGGGAGTCAGTAGTAAAGCTCTAAATGATTCACTGAGTGGTACTGATTTTGTCTGCCAGGAATTGATTAGATCATAGGAAGTTGGGAGTTGCTAACTAAATGGAGGCAGATCTGATATGAGGAATATACTCAGTTTAAACTTGATGACTCATTAAAACAACTGCTTCATAAGAGTCAGTTGTTCACAAATCAGAAATCATGTTTATTATTGAACTCGCACTCTAATAATATGATGTCTGACAGCTGCATATGGACACACAGAAAGTTTTCCTTCCTCTCACCAATGGCAACAAGATTAGCTGCAAAATTGTAGTTTTTGTCGCATTTGCATCCATTTTGTGATCTTTAACCACTGCACCACACTAAAGAAACAAAGAGAAGGAAGGACCCGCCAATAATAAACTTTTCTTCTTAGGTAATGAGGCACCCTGACCACGTATCCTCTTCCGTGTACCTGTGGGCGCATCATGAGAAGATTATAGTTATTGACCAATCGGTGGCTTTCGTGGGAGGCATTGACTTGGCGTACGGACGCTGGGATGATAGGGAGCATCGGCTGACCGACATAGGAAGTGTCACCAGGACTCTTCCTGTGTCTGCAGAGGTTTGGAACTCATATTCTTATGCTTTATGACATACAGTTTTGTTTTAGTATTATTTATATATTATTTATTCATATTTTAAATGATATTTTTAATTTTAGTTTTAGTAATTTTGTTGTGTTTTGTCATTTTTATTAGTTTTTTAATTTTATTTTTATGTTTGGTTCTTCAACTTAAAGTCAGCATGAAAAAGCTGCTATAGTCTTTTCTTCCATATTGCGACATATACCCTAGTGAAATGGCTTCTAGAATGAGAAAAATATAGAGCAGGGGTTTTTTTTGTCTGCCGGGAATTGATTAGATCATAGGAAGTTGGGGCGTTCATAACTAAATGGAGGCAGATCTGATATGAGGGATATGCTTAGTTTGAACACGTTTCTTATTATTTGTCACAGAACGCATCTGAAGCCTCTCCTGCTATGGCCGCTCCATCAAACGGGCCCAGCGCGGTGCACATTAACGGCAAAAGTTTGCCTGTGGACACACTAGACCAGCCAAAACTAAAAGGACATGGGAAGACCAAGAAGGCCCGTTTCAGCATCCGTAGGCACCTGCAGAAACATGGGCTAGCGCCTGCAGACAGTGTGAGCAGCATCGAGAGCTCAGAAGAAAGTGAGTACGCCCCCGCCTCTGGAACGCTCACGAATGCAGACTAGTGACACGTTACTGACCTAAACTCCCACATTCAGCTGTTATCACACAGCACAGCTGATTTTGTAATGCCCGTTGCAGCAGTTTCATATGATTGACCATCTTATGCAATGATTTACAGTATTTACCATAAGTGCAGAAAAACATGAACCATTAAGGTTTTAGTTGAGGCTTAAGTTATTGAGGATTAGATGTGATATTAAAATGTGCTCATGAAAATTTTTGTCTAGAATCTATATTTGTGTTGAAATGCATCATTTTCTACTCATATCTTCCACACCACACGTTTTAAGAGGGTTGTCCAGGTTGTAAAGATGCCCCCTTTTCTTTAGGTTATTCTAATAGTATTTGCAGCCACCAAAATTTGATCCCTCTTAAATGGATTGAGCTGAGGGTGTCCATGCCCTCCTGCTTGTGCCCAAGTGGTGAGTAAGAATCAGGCTTGGGTGAGATGTTTCGGGTGTGCACTCTGTGAGGTTGCCTCTAATTCTGATTCCGAACGATTTTGTTGTAAAGAACTATTTTATTAGAAGTCAAATGTCATCCATTTCGAACAGGCAATCTCTCAAAACACTCGGGGCACTCAGAGCACTGTGTGGTTTGCTGTGATTCAACAGTCAGATTGTATTCTTGCAGACTCTTCCAGATGAGTGAGACAGAGAATATTCAATGCTTGCAGATTCCAAGCATGTATATTATTTTGGACTGATGCGGTAGTAACTCAGCAGTGAGAAAGCATGGATTGTTTCCTTCACGTGTTCTGTAAAAAGTTGTTTTGGGTGTGGTTTTTGGTTTGATGCATGATTTTATGAAAAAAGTTCTACTCTTGGTTGCATTTTTCTTCCTTATTTGTTGTTGAATTTCTTTTATCTGTGTCACTCTTATCAGAGACTGAAGCGGCACAGGATCTGCAAGCGGATGTTATTGGCCTGATGGGGAACACCCGGTTCTGGCACGGCAAAGATTACTGCAACTTTGTACATAAGGACTGGATCCAGTTGGATAAACCTTTTGATGGTGAATCATTGCATTTAAAGTCAAGCTTTCTGAAGATTACAACATTTAATGTTTTTATATTAAATCTTTTTTTATTCATTTAAATATAATACATACAAAATAATACACACAAATAAACTAATATAATATATATAATAATAAATTTATAAGTATTCATATTACGTACATTTGTACATAATGTAAAATTTGTAAAAAACAAAAAGCAAAAAAAACAAAAATGTAAGTATTTAAATTAATATATTTTAATAATAATAAATTATAAGTAATCATATATATATTTGTAAAAATGTGTAAATTTAACCATTTAAAAAAAAAAAAAGTTAACATTTTTTAAATTAAATTTTATTTTTTTATTTTATTTTTTTTATTCAAATTATTTATATTTAAATTATTTTTGCAATATGCTATTTTTCCAGATTTCATTGACAGGCACATAACTCCCAGAATGCCTTGGCATGACATTGCATCAGTGGTTCATGGGAAAGCAGCCCGAGATGTCGCACGGCATTTTATTCAGCGCTGGAATTTCACAAAGGTGAGGAAATCAATATTGACCAAAACATCTACCAAACTTTTCAGTTTTTATATGGATAGTTGACACGGAATATGTCCATGGAAAGTGTATATTTTTTGACCAGCATTTTTTGGTGAGTGACATTTAAAATGATTTTAAGTGTACAAATATTCCACAGTCTTTTTTTATATTAGTACAAAGCTGCATGCATAATATTTTAAAAGGAATTAGTTTTGTTTCACATGCCACGCCACAAGGTATTTCAACTTCACAAAAATATTGTGTGTCAACCCCTGTGGCTAATATCATAAACATGGCTTTGAATATATGTTTGTATTTGCATTGCCACCTTGTTTCAGATCATGAAGCCCAAATACAGATCCCTGTCATACCCGTACCTCCTTCCTAAATCTCACACTACTGCAAATGAGATCAAGTATCAGGTCCCTGGCTGCACCCAGACTAATGTCCAGGTAAAAATTTATATAAATAGACCTCCTACAGACAAATACCACATACAGCTTTCATAATACAAATTCTCTCTTTACTCAGGTGTTACGATCCGCCTCAGACTGGTCAGCAGGTATAAAATACCACGAGGAGTCGATTCATACGGCTTACGTCAACGCAATTGAACACAGCGAACACTATATCTACATAGAGGTGTGTGGCACAAAGAACTTATTTCTAATTCTCTAAATTTGTTCATATTATCCCCATTTAATTGTCACAGTGTTGATGAATTGTTTGCTAACCACAGAGACTATGGCTTTTCTGTCTATACAGAATAACACAGGATGTCCTAAAGCAGCCTTTCATTGGGATAATGTTGTGCATTTCCTCTTTCAGAACCAGTTCTTCATAAGCTGCGCTGACAACAAAGTCGTTCACAATAAAATTGGAGACGCCATCGCCAAGAGGATCATAAAAGCGTATCGGTGAGCTGCGGTCAATAACTTGTGTCTTTTATCCGGTCCACCACCTATTATCTTTTGTATGTCCACACGCCTATAACACACAAAGATAAACTATTTCTTTAATGAAACACTTGTAAATCAATAGGACACAGAGACAAGTGTTTGTCTAAAGACAAAAAATATATTCTTCATTTGTAAAATAATATCCAGCCATGATAAATAGACTGTATAAGGCCTTACTTTGGCAAAGCATCTCTCATATTGATCTCTCTTCAAAAGTGACATGTAATCTTGTTCTTTCTGTGTGGTTCACAGGGATGGTAAAAAGTACCGTGTGTATGTGGTGACACCTCTTCTTCCTGGGTTTGAGGGGGATATCAACACTGGTGGTGGCAGTGCCATACAGGCAGTCATGCACTTCAATTACAGGTAACACTAAATATTAAGATATATATATATATATATATATATATATATATATATATATATATATATACATACATAAATAGAAAATACTTAATTCGGTAAAGGAGGCAGTAGATCAAAAGTGACAGTGAAGAAATTTAAATTACAAAAGAACATTCTATTCATCAAAGCATCCTTAAGAAAAATAATAATAATAATTGATTTCTGAGCACCAAATTAGCATATTAGAATGATTTCTGAAGAATCATGTGACTCTGAAGGCTGGAGTAATGATGCTGAAAATTCAGCTTTGACATCACAGGAATAAATTACATTTCAAAGTATATATTAAAATAGAAAACATTCATTTTAAATTGTAATAAGATTTCACAATATTATTGTTTTTACTCAATATTACTTTTTATTAGTATTTTGATCACATTTTTCAGGTTTGGCAAGTATAAGAGACTTTAAAAAATATTACAAAATCTTACTAATTTCATTTTTTATATATAAACAAAATTATTTCCCTCTTCTGAAATTCTGAAAGTTTACAGTATGTCATAGTCCTCTTTTATTTCTAAAAATCAAGAAAAATTTGATATGGCCCCTTTAAGTTACAATATGTTTGCACAGGCATTTCAGAGTCAATGAAATTGAATCCAATACATTCTTACATTTACCAATAAAAGGTAAGATATTATTAGTTAATATTAGTAGTAAGAAAATATAAGATATTAAGTTATCATTTATCATGTAAACAGGGACTGTTCCATTGCAGGAATTTGCTAATTTGGTCATCTCTATGATTGTCATTTTTAATACTCTAATCTTTGTGCAGGACCATGATTAGAGGAGACTGCTCCATTATCTCACAGCTGAAGAAAGAAAGTGAGTACAAAGATTTATTAATACCCATCAATGTTTAATCTGTATAGGGTGTGTCTGAAATTCTTCAGATGATCTGACTCGTATCCTAACCAGATGTTCTTTCTGGGGGTTCTGTGAAGTTCCTGTGGTAGACCCATGCAGTGCAGACACTCAAAGGCCTGTGTGGTTTTCCGTCTCCACAGTTTGAAAAATTAATGGCTTTGTTGATTTGTTTGATGGGTTTCAGTCTCAAAGGAGAGGCTCAAACAGACAAGAGCAAGAAAACAAGTATTTCCTGCTGTGCTAACCTTTTACCTATAAAGCCTTTAGGCTTCTCATCCCAAAAACTGCGTTGAAATTAATTAAAAAAGATAATTTTGTGTCTTGTATTCTCAAACAAGTTTGCTACATCTCTCTTTTTCATACTTTAGAGAAGCTCTGCTGTTGTAAAACATAAAATATTTGCAATTTATATGTAGTTTTCAAAAAATGTATGTCCTTCATTGGAATAAGATGCTTTTTTTAGTCAGATGGTGTAGTTAAGTTATCTACCAGCAGGGGCTAACAGGACCACTAACCAGCCAAATCTGGACCCTTAGGGGACACTGGCCTTAAGAACATTAAAACACAACAGTGCCCTCTTTTGGTACGTAATTAATAGTAAAAGACAAACTCAGTGGTTTGTTGTGAAAGAACTTGTTGTGAAGTAGAAATGTGTGCGTTTTTTTATCTTGCAATATCTACTTGCAGTCAGACACGTTGCAGTGTTACAATCATTCGGCCTGCATCTATTACCCTGCCATGAGAGAGGAAGGAGTGAAGTTTCTTTTTGAGCTTGAATTATCCAGCACAGCATTGGTGTTTGGTTGCAGATTCACTAGATCCGAGCAGTCCCGCAGTGTCCCGAACACAGATACAGATACATATCGCTGTTCTATGAAAATGCAGGAGCTCGATTGCGGGTACATAGTTGGTCTGGTGCGGTTATAAACACAGTTAAGAGTTTCTGTGCTGTGTAACTGCATATCCTCCTGCTCAAATAAACTGGTTGAGAAAATACAAAAATATACAAAAAATATATTTACATATAAAATTTATTTTAAAAAGAATTAAGATATGAGATTAAACTGTAAGTAAAACACTTATTTTTCTAAAGTGACTCTAAAGTGTCTAAACTATACAAGAGTAACACCAACGGATAAAGTTTCAGAGGAAGGAAGTGTTTCTTTTACTTTCATTGAAGTGGCATGAATGTTAGGGGTGTCAAAATACATAGGAAATGTCCAAATTGGCATAAAGCAAATGGGTTAAACTTGTGGAAAGAATAATTACAGAGCAAATAACTCACTTAGACATCACCACATTTGGTCATGTCAGAGTCAAAATGAACTAACATGATATAACTTTAAACATGAAGTGATTTTCAGATTCAGCTTGGTTAATTCAAACCGAACTTTCTTTGCCTGTGACAATCGTGACACCTGTGGTGTTTACAGAGTATTTGATGACTTATGCTCTGAAAAATAGGTGGATATTAATTATTATTATTATGATTATTATTATTATTATTATTAGGCATTTGGCAGACACCTTTATCCAAAGCTACTTATATTGCATTCAAGGTACACATTTTAGCAGTTCTTGTTTTCCTTGGGAATCAAACCTATGCCCTTGGCATTGTTAGCACAATGCTCTTCTGTTTGGAAGGAATTATTATTGTATGAAGTCAAGTATGAAGTTGCAAAGTTCATTATTATTGTAGTTATTGCTTAAAGACAGTGTAAAATAGTTTTAACAAGGCGTAAAGTTGAAGTGTATTTTATGTGACCATTTTAACCGATGTTAATCAATATTTTTCAATACAAGCATATAAAAAATGGATGTTTGTTGAATATTACAGTAATAATTTCATATGCTCTTAACCCTTAAAGGGATAGTTCACCCAAAAAATGCAAATTCTGTCATTATTTGTCACTCTAAACCAGTGTTTAGTATCATATTAATAGTTTGAATTAGTTTTTATTTTTATATTTTCTGTTTTCATTTTAATTTTTGTTAGTTTGTCGTTAGTTTTAGTTTTAGTTAACCTTCTGTGAAACAAAAGAAAATAGTTTAAAAAAAATTGTTCAGTGTTGTTTTGGACCCATTGACTTGCATTGTATGGACAAAAACTGCATGTTCTAAGTAAATGTCAGTGATGACAGAATTTTCATTTTTGGCTGAACTATTCCTTCAAACTGCGTAAATATATCAAAGGAAACCGGAACATGTATTTATTAAAAAAAAAATTAGAAAAAAACATTTGCTCTCTCTATCTCTCTGTCTCTGCAGTGGGTGATCATTGGATGAATTACATCTCATTTGGGGGTCTGAGGACCCATGCTGAGCTGGAGGGAAGGCTGGTGACTGAACTGATATATGTGCACAGCAAGATGCTTATTGCAGATGACAACACCGTCATCATTGGTGAGTAAAAATAGGAATTTGCAGACAGGAAAAACACATGATGACTGTATCATCTATGCACATGTGCTAGTAAGAATGATGCAGCAATCATGAAACTGCTGCGGTCAGAATGTGAGGTAAAAATGTGGGGGGGGGGGGAATCAGATAAAAATGGCTCCTCCTTCTGTTGAGATGTAGTATTGCATTCTAAATGTCAATAATTTAAATTTTTTATGCACTTTTTAATTTTTTATTTTATCATAATCAAAAATGTATATTGTGTATATTACTTGACATTTGACTTGACATTTGATATTCAACAGTGCTTTGATCTGCCTGCATTGACACTATTCTTTTAAGAGCTGCTGTGCAGCCAAATAATGTACCAGTTATCAATGTAAAGCTGCTTTGACACAATCTACATTGTAAAAAGCGCTATATAAATAAAGGTGACTTGACTTGACTATTGCATCCATCAGGTTCTGCCAATATCAATGACCGGAGCATGCTGGGTAAGAGAGACAGTGAGGTGGCCGTCATTTACGAGGATATCCAGACGGTGAAGTCAGTCATGGATGGTCAGGAGTATCAGGCCGGACGCTTCGGATTGAGTCTGCGGCTGGAGTGTTTCAAGTTCAGGACTCGTTCAAGTCAAGTCTGCATTTAGCATTTTTAGACCCATGCAAATAAGGTTCAAACATGTCTTCTACTTTCCTTTGATATCAATAGGATGATTCTAGGTGCCAACACTGACCCCAGCATTGACGTGATGGACCCCATCAGTGACCAGTTTTACAAGGAGGTGTGGATGACCACAGCTGCCCGGAATGCAACCATCTACCAGAAGGTCATCCATCTATCTATTTGTCTGTCTGTTTGTCTGTATCTGTTATAATTAAATGAATAAGTTGCTTTTCACATGTTCTGACTGAAACGCATTTCCTCCAGGTGTTCCGCTGCTTGCCATCTAGCGATGTTCGGGCAATTCTGGAGTTGGATGGCTACCTCTCAAAGCCTGGTTTGGAGAAGGAGGACCCTGCCCGTGCTCAAGAGGAGCTGAAGAAGATTCGGGGCTTCCTGGTCCAGTTCCCTCTCCAGTTCCTCAGTGAGCAGAACCTTCTGCCACCCATCGGATCAAAAGAAGCCATGGTGCCCATGGACGTGTGGACGTGAGAGAACCTGTCAACATTACCTGGCTTAAAATAAACTGAAAATCTCGCAGATGTACCTGGAATGACTTCACCTTTCTTATAATATAACGGACACTTCTGAGACCGAAAAGGAGATCTGGAGGAGAGTCAGCCTTCAGTTGTTTACCCGCCTGGAATTAAGGACATCAGACTGGTTTGTTTTGTCCCTGTTCGAAGCTTGATTGTAAATTCTAACACTATGCAACTTAAACTAATATTATTTTTTATGAACTCTCCTCACAAGTCCTACACAAGATGATGGATGCTTTTGTGAAGTTTTTAGTGTCCTTGGACCCATGCTGCAGGAGAAGGATGCTATATGTTGATTCTTGCTCATCATCATTAGTGAATGGTTTTGTGCCCTGTAACACGCACTGAATATGTATTATTCTCTGCATTTAAGTGCCAACTTTGTCTGTGTAACTTTTCTCATTTCTCTATATGAAGTGCGAACATTCCTTGTGTACTATATCTCAAGGTAATTTATGGGTCTGTGATAGTGGACATGGTCCATTAATTGTTGTTTTCCTATGGTACGAATTGCCATGTTTTGGTGGCCTTATTTGTTTACTGTGTACTTCATGCTGAGTATGAACTGAAATTCACCAAAGCATTTGTCTATTATGACCAAATTGAGTTGATTTAATAAGAATACAGATTAGTATTCAGATTTATTCCAATTATTTGTCCATATAGTACAGTATACTGTAAAGAAACCTGCTATGCCTGAAGCTCTAATGAAGTTTACTAACCGTTCTTAAAGTAATGAAACCATCGATCAAAATACATTCCATTTAAGTACAAAATCAACTAGACGTGTTAAGATTTAAATAAACTGTTCAGGATTTACATGTCACTGTAAAGATCGCAGCATGTGTGTTCGCATTATAAATTTGCAGCAAGTAACTTCTAACAGTTGTTGTTAGCCAAGCACTCAAATGTTTGCACTGTTGACTGTGTATCTGCACTTTTATAGTAGTTCAGGAACTGATTTCTTTTCTCTTTCTATCTTCTTTTCCCCATGAATTGCATTTTTGCACAAAATATTTATCGTCAAAAACACAAATTATGTGTTGGGATGTTTATGGAATATGTGAATTGATGTTATACAGATGATTAAACAATGAGTTTCACACTACTGAGGTGGATTTGTCTGTCTATGTATCATCTCTGTTGTTGTTTGTGTTTGTCTATCTGCCTATCTCTCTGCATGTCTGTCTACAGTTACAGTATCTATCTGTCTGTCTGTAGGTGGATCTGTCTATATCTATCTCTGTCTGAATGTTCGTTTGTCTGTCTATAAGGCTGTCTTATCTTATGATACGTTTACACGACAACGATGCGAAATGACTAAAAACGCTGTAGTTGCCGATGTCACTTTGTGAAGAAAGACTACGCGCCTGCACATACTTTTACAGAGCACTCGCGCCAAACGCGTATTCCTATCCACCTTATTTTTACAGTTTACTGCACTTTGATTTTTTTTTTTTTTTTTTTTTTTTTTTTCGTTATTTCCCTATAGCGGCTAATAAATCAGAAGTCTCGCACATTCACAGAAAATACACTGTAAAATGTGGATAGACTAAACGTAATACGCATGTGCATGACGTCACCGTTTTCACAGATTCGCGTTTTTTCAGTTTACACTGAGGGGCCGTTTACACGACATACATTGTTTTCAACTAAAAACGGAAAAATTTTTATGCGTTTTAGCTGTTGATTTACACGACAACGGCGTTTTGGTGGCCTGAAAACGGGTTTCAAAGTAGTACAAGTTTTTGAAAACGGTCTCCGTGTAAACAACAAACGCGAATCTGTGAAAACGATGACGTCACGCACATGCGCATTACATGTTCAATCTAACGTTATAGGGTTTCAACGCCATTTAATGGCCTGTCAGCAGAATACAGCGTTTTTAGTCATTTTCACGGATTCGTATGAATGGGGATCGTTTTGACAATGGTGTCGTCTGTAGGCGGAAAACTCAAAGGAAAAAAAAATCTCCGTTTTAAGCATATCGTTGTCGTGTAAACGTTCCCTGAAACCCCGTTGTCGTGTAAATGAACGGCCAAAACGCATAAAAAGTTTTTAGTTGAAAACGGTGTCGTGTACAGCCCCTAAATCTCGTCTTTACTACACAAATGGTTGATTGGAACATCATGTCTGTTCTGCTGACTTTGTGTGTGTGTCTCTGGGGTTTCTGATAATGACTGAATGTGTGAACACTGTCTTACTGTCTCAGTGGTTTGTGTGGGTGTGTGGTGTGTACATTTGTTTCTTTGGGATATGTACAGCTGTCATGTTCCCTGCAGACTGCGGTCTATGAGCTACAGCTGAGCAACAGTCCCTGATACAATTTCCTGACCTTTGACCTACCTCTCACATAGTGCGAGATCACTTTATGGGGCGTCACATGGGAGAAATGCATCAATGCAATTGTAAAGCTATAAAACCTGATGAGTGAGTTTGTATGCCTCTTAATCCCACAAACAAATACTACATTTCACTGTCAAATTTATATTAAGTTATCTACCTTTTAGCATATAAATGTTCTGGCCTAAAGTTTGCCTTGAGCAGGTCTCTGTTGTTGTAGAGAACAAGCCCAAACACAAAGTGTCATTTTTGTCTGATGGAAAAGAAATGAGAAGGAAAGATAAAGGCCAGGATTACTAGAAAGGCATGTCATCCTGTGCTCAAGCTCATGCATGTCTGAACATTGTTTCTAAAACCCTCAGATGTGCCTGTGAGTAAGCTTTTTTTTTTACAATTAAAAAAGTGAGATCTCTTTTTATCATGTAAAAAGTGACCGTGTGTTTATATATATTGATTTGTGTCCTTGCGTAAATCACAGGAAGATGGTGTGGTACAATGTTTCACACAAGCATGGGTCAGGTCCTCACTGGGGTTCCTTAGAAAGGGTGTAGACAGAAAGATAATGGTTAAATGGCAAAATAAAAAAATAAAAAATACATACATATATATATATATATATATATATATATATATATATATTAAAATAAATTACATTTTATTTAAATTCAAAATAACATCCTAATAATATCCTAACAATAACTTTTCCTTAATATATTTTCCTATTTTTTTCTCTATTTTTTTATTTTGTTTATTGAATCCAACATGAGCCTCTTTCAAGAACCTATTTATTGCTATAGGCCTGATTAACCTACTTCATTCTTCAAAGGAATCCACAGGGGAAATGTTGCATAACCACGGGTTTCACTCCTAATAAATATCCCAGAACATACACGTGTCTAGCGAAGTCTTTAATGATATGCGTACTAGTGTGAACGATTTTGTTCTGCTAACACCATTAGTTAATTCATTGTCCATTGGACAGGGGAAGAAAGATAACTACCCTTTTCCTCAAATCTTCAGAGAAATACTAAACAACACTGACAATGATGAATGGGAGCAAATCTGATTTGAAGGCATGAAATGTGATTAGGCTAAGCCACACAAATACAAAGGATCTTATCATAAAGACAGGCTATTGCACAAACCACTGCAATGGCATTGACTGCATTGTCAGCACAAAACATTTTTCTCACAGGCAATGCTAATGCTAATAGTGCTGTTGCAACAGATAGCACTTTGATGGGCAAGAAGACAATCAGGTTTTCAAATACACAAAAACGGCCTGTTTTTACAAGCAAAAGTCACTGAGGAACAAAAGATGTTCTGTGGCAAAAAGCGAAGAGGAATGAGAGAAATGTAGCACACATATAGCACAGTCTGTGCTGATAAGATGAAAGCTATTACGCAAGGGAGGCTTCACACTGGCTGAATGCTTGACAGGGATTCACTCTGGGGAAACATGGATTTTTACAAACAAGATGTTGTGGGAAAAGCTTTAAAAAGGCACAGAGTATGATTTCAAGGTGTATTCCTCTAAGGCACATTTATGCCTGTATTTTTTTTTTTGTTCATAATCTGCAAGAAGCAGTATAATTTGGTTTTACCTCATCCAGCACAAAATGCCTTTAGAGTAATTAGTATCCCCATTTACTTGCATAAATGACTAAATTATTTCAGACTTTAACCGCTAGATGGAGCACTATCCACTGTAGTACTATGTCTTTCATTTGTAAATAGATAAATAGACAGACAGACAGACAGATAGATAGATAGATAGATAGATAGATAGATGGATGGATGGATGGATGGATGGATGGATGGATGGATGGATGGATGGATGGATGGATGATGTGACGGGTCATTTTTTGTCCAAAGGCCATCCAAAGTATATAAGTTCAACTTCATCTATTTTATTGAATCCAAAAGGTTGAATCCATTTCATTTGTGATTAAAATGTAATAAATGTATATATTTTTTATTCTGGCATGATTTTATATCATTATATATCAACATACTGCAAAATGGTATTAAAATTATGTCTAGAAGTTGTTGCTTTGTTATGAGAAAGAATGCCCAGAAAAATAAATTTCATTGATGTCATTCAGAGTAACCAATATAAAGGGACCATTTTGGATCAAGTCATGCGGTCAGTATCATGTGACAGGATGTGACATCATTCAGACACCTGCAAAAAACCACATGGTCATGAAGCAAAGTAACTAACTCTCTCTTAACTATTTGAAAAATTCATGTTTTCACTTGCTCATACGCATGTCCCGAAATATCAGGTCATTCGGTACAACTGCTATAAAACATGGAAAATGTTGTAATATTTCAAAAACTTGTACTAAATATAAAATGTTTGATTGTCCTTTTGCTAGGTAACTAGCTAGCTAGATATCAGCCTGTTAGCATTGTTTGAAAATATCGTCATTCGGTGTAACCAAAAGTGTCTTTTGGTAAAACCAAAATTTTGGTTAAACCGAATGACTTTTTTGGTGACCAATTTTGTCCATTTTGTAATAAATGACAAAAGGAATGTTAATTTATTATTAAAAAAACAAACAAACAAACAAAAAAAACCACATAATTTCATTGTTAACACTTAATAAAAATTCAAAATGAATTATATCTCCATTATATTTTTTGACACTTTTAAAACCCTTATTCGTCAATGACCCATAGACAAATGGATATGGAGACAGATAGATAGACAGACAAATGGATATATACATACATGTACACAGACAGACTAGTTAGATAGATAGATAGATAGATACAGCCTAGCTCATAACATGCAATGGGACTGCCGTTATGACACACTAAGTGTGTCAGAGAGGATGTTTTCTGCCAAGACAAACGTGAGAGGAAAGTGGTGTGGGGGGAGGTGTATTATAAATCGCGCTGCTTACATAAACGGAAGGTGAGAGGAAGTATGCTGTTTGTGGCTCAGTCTCACTGTCTGAAATATGGCTTCCTTTTTCTGATTGGTCTTACACATCATAAGCAGCTCAACACACGCATACAATCACAACAACAATAATAATAATACATTTTCTGTGTCTATGGTTGCAATTACATTAGGTATTCGCGTTTTGCTCTAATACATATACAAATTACACACAGTCAACGTAAATTTCGGAATTTTGCTCTCTTTTTTTAAATGTCCAATTTGACAAGCATGTTAACTCGCACCTTGTAGTTGTAGTTATTTTCAAGTGTCCATGTAAACTACTGTGAGTTTGTCCCCGCCCCTCGCCCTGACCACGCCCTAGAAACCCCAGTGATTGACACGCCTTCACCGCCGAGCCCTGATTCACGTCCACTCGTGCTCGCTGGAGCTTTGGACTCGTGCAGCAGCAGATCATTGGTACCAGCGCGAGATGTCTCCTTTACATGCGTCCATATAGCGGCTAATTCGGTTTTATATACCTGGAATTGCGAAGCACGGCGACTTCGCACCATCCGGGAGCTTCATCTGGTCCGATTGAAGTCAATCCAGCCTGTTTGGTGTATTACACGGATCAGTTCGGCGTCTGTATTCATGATATTTCGGGCATTATATTGTTGAATATAACACATAATCATGGCGAGTGACTCTCCTGCGAGGAGTCTGGATGAGATCGACCTGTCTGCTCTGCGGGTGAGTGGAGGGATACAGTGCAGTGAGATGTTTTGACTTACAATGGGTGAAATATGTTCAGCATCTCGCCATTAACGATGAGGGGAAATATGGGAGTTGTTATTCATGCACCTGACCGAGATAAAAACACACTGAGCAGAGATGCACGAATGGTTTTATTATTATTATTAGAAAAATTAGATGCATTTTAGAGATATGTAAAGATGTTTTGTTATTTGGAATAATGCAAATATTTTATATATATATATATATATTTTTTAACGACAAAGCTGCAGTACTATATGCTTGTCCTCGAGCATCTAAATAATGCTTTTATGAATACACAATTCGTGTTGAGCTCCTGGTTATGCGACATGGATATGTGAATGATAATACTAAAACAGCCTATTCAATAGACACAAGTCACCATTAAGCGTTCATTTTATGACTGCACTACCAAGTGTTTATGATAATAATTTCGCACTGTATACTGTGAGCATTTTTTTTTTTTGCGTCATCCGCATTTTGCGTAGACTTGAGGGAAATTATAGTTGGATATTTTACACTGATACACATTGACTGTATCTTGTATTCATCCGACTGAAATGCCCTATGCTGTATGAGGCCTATAAAAATTGCAGACAGCTTCACTTCTTGTCCCCGCCATTATATGTTAATGATATACTATCAAGATGTTCCGTGCTAAACATGTGCACGGCATTGTGTTGAATTTGTAGCTTCTGTCTGACTTTCTTTTGTTCGCTCTGTTTGAGATAATTTCTCTGTGACATCCTCTGACTGGGTGGACAGAGCGGTGTGTGCCGGGCTACTCTGAGTTCCCTTTTTTTTTGCTCTGCTTGATGGGTACTCCCTTTCCCAACAACAGTAAAAATCACTGGCCCTTAAAACCTGCTGGACTCAAACCGGGAATTGCTAATGTTCAAGGGCCGGGATGTGGGATAAAGTACAATTCTAAAATTTCTGAATCTGACAAGGCTTAAGGTGCGGTCACATTAGCTAAATTTTACAGGCAAAAAACATTCATTAGCTTTTGTCAATAGTGTAGTGATGTATAAAGCACAGCTCACACAGAAGTCACTTTCAAGACAAGCAGCTTTCTGTTGGTCAGTGTGGCAAATTCATACTACCAACTTGAAAATTGACGGAATCTGAGCGGGGAGCTTTTTCACCCTCATTTAAAACTCCAGATCTCTCAGAAAAGATTCCTATTGGAATGACTGGATTTTGCCAGCGTAATTTTGCCAAACAATGATAAATGTGAAAAGTATGAGGGTCAGGAGTCGAGATAAAGTACAATTTTAAATTCATCTGATTCTGGCAAGACTTATGAGGCGGTCACACTAGACTTTGACCATGGAAAATTTCTTCGGACACTTCAGTGGTCGAGATATTCAGCATATAACAATAATAATAAATCCAAAATATAAAAACATACAGTCTCCTCCACTTTCCTGCAACACTGTTTGTGCTCTTTTAATCCAGCCAAGTGTTCACGCCATGACTTATCAATCTTCTGTTGGTCACACATGAAATTAATTTGCATGACCAAACTTTGAACACAGTGAAATTTGAAAATTCTTCACGTACATATGAATGTAAGTGAATGAAACGAAAAGTGTAGTGTGACCACCACTTTACGCAAACAAATTAAGACCGCTCTCATTAGGATCAGTGAATAATTACACTGTAAATGCCCGACATGACATCCTGTATGTTGTGTTTGCACTTTTTGTTTTCTCATTTCTGATATAACAATGTTAAATTAAGCTTAAAGTTAGCATGAACTGAAAATTCACCATTTTCTAAATCCATGTTATAGATTTAAAAACGACACTATGTAGGACTTCTTCAATCATTTAGCGTATGTTTACATGACAACAGTCGTGTACAACAAAAACAGAAATGTTGTTCCTTTGAGTTTTTCGCGTAGAGATGACAACGCTGTCAAAACGGTCCCCCTTCACATGGATCCACCAAAACGATTAAAAACGCTGTATTATGCTGCCAGGCCAGTAGTTGGCGATGTCACTTTGTAAAGGAAAAACTACACGCCTAGACTGAACACATCATATATATACGCGCGACGTCACCATTTTCGCAAATTTGCAGTTTTGTAGTTTACATGTAGACGATAACAGGTATTGTTTTCAAAACCTTGCCATTTTAAACCCGTTTTCAAAAGTTTGCATTAACAGGCCACCGAAACACAGTTGTCGTGTAAATGAATGTCCAAAACACAAAGTTTTCCATTTTTTATTGAAAACGATGTCACGTAAATGGCCCCACCCCTCAAAACTCACATTCATCTGCCTCCATTTTTAATTGCAACGCCCACATCCAGTCAACAACTGATTATTAGAAGTCACCACCCTACATTTTTTTCCGATAAGCCGTTATACTCGGATGTACATCACAGTACAGAAGAAAAGACCTAACGCTGCTTCTGTTTTTTAAATAACTTTGGACATTATAACATGTTTCCAAAACTTGTAAACAAAATTCAGTAATGCACTATGTTGTCTGGCTATATCATCATTCATTTCTCAAGACTGGCCTCTTCTGAGAGAGATTCTTGCTTTGGTCTTTTTGTTTTGGAAGCTCTAGGAGTCTGTGAATCCTGAACGCTCAGGCTGCATCAGTGATATTCCTCACGCACAATGTGTTCCTACTGTGGGCTTGTGTCAGATCCGTTGAGTGAGATGACAGACCCTGACTGTAGGCATGTTAGTTATGCAACATGATCTTACCTGCGCAGCTTGAGTCACGTCTGGACATGATTTGTGAGGTAATCAGTTGATGGTGGGAAGCTGAGAGGGGTTTTACTATATATTGTAATGTAGTGCGGTTTAGATAGCAGCTAACCTGTGATAGCAGCATCACCTTACTGTCTTCAATGTCATTGCATCATATGGCTCAAGATTTACTAAAAACAATTTCAGACTTGTGTATCACAAATGGAAAGTTTCCTCTCTGAATTAGTCAGTCAGTGTGTTATATGTCAAATTCGGTTTGCTTGCTCTGTGGAAACCGCTAACTATGCCTGACTGGCGTCTTGAGCGTCCATGTCTGTGTTTACATCGTTGTGTAGGCGTTTGGCATTTGAGACTCTCTCTAGACTCAGAAACAGTACAGCGGCCCTCTCTAGCTTTCCCGTGTCGCTCCATGTGAGGTATATCTTTAATGCTTTTTTTTCCCTCTCTGCTACCCATGGGCAAAGCTATTTTCCTCATGTCTGCTCACGAGCTCGCCACTCTCTCAGGATCTTTTGTGCTTAAAAAATTAGGTCACCCAGTACAGTGCGCATGGTCTTGCCTCACAGGGGAAGTGTATGCTTTATGTTTCGCTGACACAGATCTGGTCAATGTGTTTGGTGCTTACATATATAGTGCACGAGTCCCAGCGGATGGTTGTACTGAACTTACATCACGTTAACCACATCATGTTCAACATTTATGTACCTTCTTCTATCATTTAATCACCTTCATGTCGTTCCAAACCTGTATGATTTTCTTTTGTTCTGTGGAATATAAAATATGCGTTGAAAAATAACACTTATCATCGTCCATTGGGTTTAAATGTCTTGTTGAATATGTCATGTGCCATTTTTCTCTGAACCACAATAGCTGGTGGCTTTGTGCAGTGCATTATGGGAACATTCCATGTTTCCATTTGCATGTTCCTGCCACAGAAGTGTGTGTGTATGCTCAACCTGTTTTGCCAGCATGGAAGAGCTAGCATATAATGTATAGTTCCTGCCTCATGTGTTTCCCAGTGAATAATTAATGGGTAAAGGACTGTTACATCCCAGAGTCATGTCAAGGGGGCGGAGGGAGTCCCAGCTGTAGATGTCAGCCAGTGTTTTTCGTCTTTTCCTTGTTTTATAATTCTGGTCAGCAACATCTGCCTCTTGCGCTCCAGGACAGTGTTACTCAATAAAAGCGCAGATGAAAAGCTAATATTCGCCCTCCCACGTGTTGGAAGATTATCAGGACTGTTATCACCAAAGAGCAAACGTTCATCATAACCTCCTCACCTCTGAGTAAATGTGGGAGAGATGTGGTTGTAAGGGGATTCCTGGATTTGGGATGATAACTGGAGCACTGTCAAGAGTAATGAATCACTGTAATGAAGCACTAATGAGGTTCTGTGATTATTTGAGCATTGGAGGTCCTGCCAGATGTGTTTATATGTGGGAGAAGTTTCCATTAATGGAAATTTTTGCAATGTTTTTCCTAGATTCAGCATGTTTTATGCACCAGTAAACCCAGTGGTTTTGTGTTATACTGGTTTCGTTCGGTACGGAAAGATAATACGTCTTTGTTTTGGTCTCTATTTTCCTGTTGATGCTTGGAAATATCTGTGGTATCTTGTAGTAATACTTCACCAAAAATGAAAATTGTCATCCTTTACTCACACTTATATTGTTCCAAACCCATGATTTTTTTTTTTTTTTTTTTTCTCCGTAAAAGATGTTTTGCAGAATGTTGACGTTGCTGTTTTCATATTATGATAAAGTGGTGACTACAGGCTGTCAAGCTCCAAAAAATGACCATAAAAATATCCAAATCTTCTGAAGCCAAAAAAAGTTTTTTTGTGAGGAGCAGGTTGAACTTTAAATGGGTGGTTGATTATGATTTCACTTTCTTAACTTTAGTTAGTGTGTAATGTTGCTGTTAGAGCATAAACAACATCTGCAAAGTTACGACGCTCAAAGTTCAATGCAAAGGAAGATATTTTCTTGTTTAAGGACTACAACAAATGGGTGGTAGGGACTACAACAAGCTTCTTCCTGGGTTTGTGACATCACTAACCCTAAAATTTACATAAACCTTGTCCCCGAGAACATGCAACAAAGGGGGTGAGGCCATGTTGGGCTGCTTTAGAGAAGAGGAAGAGTTGTTGTAGTAGAGTGTTGTTACCATTTTACGCCGGACTGCTTCACAAACGAGGGTCAATTCAACGCTGGATTTACACAAAAGATTAACATGACGGCACATGCTAGTCGATGAATTGAATTAACAACCACAGCAACTATAAATTTATCCACTAACCATTCAGAAACGTCCAGTTGCATTCTAAAAGTTATAACTTCTTCCTGAGTCTCTCCATCAGTGTCCGACTCCGGTTTGAACAATGTAAGGACTGAACACCGTTACTGACAATTGTCATTTTGGCTGCGTGAGATTCTCCAGCTTTGTTGTTGTTGAGCAACTGAAGCACGAGCTGTTAAAGCTCCACCCTCTTCTGGAAAGGGGTTGGGAGCAGCAGCTCATTTGCATTTAAAGCAACACACACAAAAATGGTGTGTTTGCTCACACCCAAATAGGGGCAAATTTGATAAGCTATAATAAATGATCTGTGGGTATTTTGAGCTGAAACTTCACAGACACATTCTGGGGACACCAGAGACTTACATTACATCTTGTAAAAGGGGAATTATAGCTCCCCTTTAAGTCGTTTTTCATGCCTCTCCGCTGCATTGGGTCACGTGACATGCACAAACGAATAGCATGTGGCATCATTGACGTCAGATTTGAGAGGGACACTTTTTTTTATTGAATAATGACTTGAAATTTCACTTTGTTCTTCTCATAAAGCTATTGTTTGACTTCAGAAAACAGAGAAAATAGGGCATGGCTGCTACTTGTGTATTGACATCTATGGTCTTTTTTGAGCCATGATCTTTCACTAAATAGAACAAAGCAGCTTGTTTTATGTTTTGCGGAAAAAAAGAATGGAATACAGGTTTGGAAAAACATGGTGGTGAGTAAATGGTGACTGAATTTTCTTTTTTGGGTGAATTATCCCTTTATGCCTAGCTTTTCTTATAGCCAGTGATTAACTGAGTGAGGATTAACAAGAAATGTAATTACTAGTGTTGCATTACTGTATTGCCCCGGTCAACAGGTTCAACTTCCCCTCTCCGGTATATTGTTTATCAGGCGTTCTGTTCTTTGCTGTGCAGAGCTGCAGTTTGCTGTCATTCAGCTTGGCATGTCTAAACATGCTCTGGTCTCCAATGGTCTTTCAGAAGATCCTTTGAAGATGGCTTTGAGTTCTAATACAAACAGCACGGTCACATGGCTTTGCACTATAAGGGTTTATTTATATGGAATATCTGCATTGGAGAGCTCAGATTAGTTTAGTTTAAATTTATGACTGCTCACAGTTTACTAGCAGTAAATAAGGTTCAGGGCTTTGTCCTAGTCTATTTTTTTCAGCCATTTTGCTGTAATTTGTGTATTCCTGTTTTTTTTTTTTTTTTTTTTTTTTTTTTCTTTCATTACATTCACATAAAGCCCACATGTACAAAGTGTTCATACAAAGCCCACAGGTTTTCACTTGCTATAAATCTTGTAATGTCCTTTTTAGCAAAACGTGCATTGCACAAACAAAGTGTTTTTCACCAGTACATCTAATTAAAAGCTTAACATTTAGCACAGTAGATGGGAATCTTTGCAGATGGGCCCCTTCCTTAGTGGTGTTTTCAAGAGATCAAGTGAATGGGCCTCCACTCAAAAAGTGGACCACTTAATTCATGGCCCTTATGGGATTGAACCTGCCAACATGCTAATGTCACAGGTGGGGTTTAAAGCAACAGTGTGATTAAAGCATACTTTGATACCGTTGAGTATACCATGGCATTTCCATAATATTACCATGGTACCTTATCCTCAAAACTACACCACTACAGAACATGGCGGAGCAACATTTAAAAAAATAAAATGTTAAAATGTTGTTTACACATTTATAGAATTTACCTGAATAATCTAAACACTGGTTTAATATAGTGTTGTCAAAAGTGCCGACTTCGGTACCAAGTTGGTACTCCAATTTTAAAAATGTGACAATACCAGCATTCCCCACTAGCATTTTAAGCGCTGTTGAGCGGATTCTTAAACACCTCTGATTGGCCATTGTGTTCACACACTCAACAGAAATGTCTGTGATTGGCTTCAAAAACGTTGTAAATGGACATCTTTTGGACATCACAACTGTTGTTAGTAATAAATGTTTCTCGCACCAAATTAGCATATTAGAATGATTTCTGAAAGATCATGTGACACTGAAGACTTGTCAAGCTGCATTCATAAACATTAAAATATTATTTTATGTTGGTAATAAACTAATAAATTATAATTTTTTAAATAAAACATATGTAAGCAATAAGGTACGAGAGGCTGTGCTGTATTATGAATAAGTCACGGCTGAAGGGTGTTGTTCGGAGCGGAGTGCCTGCAACCCCTTCGAATGCTTTGACTAGCGCTGTCAGTCACGGGAAGACCCCTTAACTGTTAAAAGGACAAGATAATACATCGGACATTTAAACAGATTTTTTATTATGAACATAAGACTGACCTGAAGGAAAATGCTAAATCTGAATGCAGGTAATAAACTCGCTCACTCGATCTCTTTCTCATAATACTCTTCTACATAATACAGTAAGCTTCAATGAACAATATCAATTGAGAACATACAGTTTACGTTGCTAAGGGTATTGTTTAGTGATGCACAGAACCGTTGGGTGAAGCGGTCATAGCCGTTTTTTTATTGTGAATAAAACAGCTATTGACCTATCAGAATCAAGGACAGGAACTAACCGTTTTATGAAATGAAATACATTGTCTATTATATTCTTTTGTGGATTTTATATTGTAATGTTTGTTTTATTCAGTTAAAGTATTTACAATTTGCAATTTTCTCAGATTTTCATATACATTTTTGTTAATCATCAGTAATGTGAATCACCTCGGTGCTCTGTTTTTTTTTTTTTTTTTTTTTTTTTAAATCCCTATAGAAAAAATGAATGGGGGGAAATATACGTGTATATATATATAATAAAAACAGGGTGCTACATTTCCACTGCTGTGGACCGCCGGTGTGCTCTGTCAGTGTTAGTCTGATGCCTGAGGTGTCGTTTCAATGAGAAATGTGAACTTGCTTCTTGAAAAACAGTCTGACTCATTGTGTTATTTCCCTGTAATAGTTGAATTGGCAGAAGTAATGGTGTATCATTTAAAACTGCTGAATGCTCGGAGAAACATGCGCCACTTCTTCCATCTTTACATCCGTAAGCAGAATGTGGGGGTCTCATTTTGGTCAGCAGTTTCTTCCTCATGCCTGTCCATCTGTATGAATTGTGTTTTGGAGGCAAAACATTCTGTTCGAGAGGGCAAACGTCTCACAACATTCCTAAAATAGATGGTGAGCATGGGCATATACTGTACCCTCTTTCTTCCCAGTGTGTGAATTATACATTGCTTTGTAAAGAATGTGTGTTTGTGGTCTTATGTCAGGAACAAAGTACCATGCAGGTTCAGGCACATGCAGTGAAGAAGAGTTAAGTAAGATGGAAATGTGAGTGTATAATTTTTTATTTTTTAAAGGAAGAAGGTACAGTGACAGTGCAGTTGTGTCATTTCGGGAAGGTCATGTTTCAGAGCAGTGGAGAAATTGAGGTTTCTGCTCGAAACTAGCAGCAGTGACGTCGAGTATAAGGTCTCTGTCCGAACGCTGAGTGCTGTGCTGACCTCATTCTTCCCACACTGACTCTGTGGCTGGGTGTTAGAAGTCACGCTTGGTTTTAAAGAATCTGAGCTGACTATAACTGACTCCTACTGTGTCATTCTACTTTTAGCCTGCACCCGCTTGCCTTTAATTCACTGTAAATTCATGTTTATTTCAGACTATTCCAAGGCAGCATACTTCCTTCTGGCTGCAATTCATAATGCACCTGTCAGTTTGAGTCTTTTGATTCTAGAGTATTTAAACTATAAGAAAAGAAACCTAAGAAAAGAAATGGTACAAAAAGAACATTAATCTGCTAACCCCCCTGACTGCTTTGTCGGTCAAAATGGCGGATTCGACGTTATGATTGGTTAGATCGCCTGTCAATCAAACTCCTGGCGAAGGGTCAATTGAGTATAAAAACTGAACTTAATTCATGATATATTATCAGAAATGTTCTAAGTTTATCTTGTTGTGTGAATGATTAGATATTTTTACTGGAATACCATTTGATCAGAAGGTGATAATTGCACATTTGATATATCCTACTATATTGTAATATGACTATCATATTATTCATACCATGGCATTTAGAGTACTTATAAGAGACTATGATGGAGTGTTTGACAGTTAGTGGGAATACAGTGAATTGGATTTCACAAAGTACATTTGGACCCGCCTCACTAAGATTCTCATTGGTCGAGTGTGCCTTTATGGCACCCCAAGACAGGGTCGCTGATGAGGGTTGACAAAATGGACCTTTTGTCCAATTATACCTTTTGTAGATTACAGCCCTTCTTCAAGAGTCATGGTAGTATCCCAAAAACATAGTGTTACGACTGTATTTTTATTACATGCCACCTTGTCCTTTCTGAATATCCCATTCAGTAACTTATCTAAATAAACCTGAATCCATCTACATTCATCTAAATCAACCTGAATTCAAACTTCATTTTCCACTAGCTTCATTCCCTCATTTTGTTTTTAGCGGTTATGTGTATTTTCTGTGAATTCACTGAACCATATTTCATAAATTACCCCTCTGGTGACATGAATGGCAGCTTTTGTCAGATTACCATGGCAACATGTCTTGCTTATTGTACCAGGTGTATTGCATTATTTATTGGTTGTGCTTATTTTGTGCTTGTTGGAGCTGAACTGAACTCTGACAGCTTTGATAACTGCTTTAGAGTTATTAAATGAAAATGACACGTCAGAGTGATTTGATTTCAGTCTTGTTGGCTTTTTATATTCCCACTCCTGCATCACTTTTAATAGAAACGGCACAGTCAGGTAGATATTATTATTATTGGTTCTTGTGCTAATAATATCTTTAATAATTTCAAAGTCAGTCATGATTGCAGACATTTCCAATAAGGCAGAATTTTCATGCATTACAGCACACTGGTAACCGGTAACTTTATGTGCTTTTGAGATTTGAAAATTATAGAAAAAAAAGAAATTAAGTTGTTTTGGTTTGCAGGAAATCGGTTCCAAGTTAACCTCAGAGTTTGTTTCAAAACATTTTCTGGTTTTGGCTCACTAGAGACCTTAATAGGCTTTTATGTTCAGTGTGTAAACAGATATTTAACTTTAATTGACACGCTTTGTTAGGTCTAATGGCTGCAGTATCAGCCTTTATGATGACCTCAGTGTATACAGTATGTGTGATTGTCCTTGATGTTCAATGACAGGATAATGCAAGCTAATCTCCTCTTCTATTATTTTTTTTCCTCCCTCAGGACCCTGCGGGCATATTTGAGCTGGTGGAGCTTGTGGGAAATGGGACCTATGGACAAGTATATAAGGTAATGATGTTTTACTATTAGTAAGATATGATATGTGTGATTGGGTGGATATATCCAGTTCAGTCTCAAAAAGATGTTTTCCCTCTCCCTCGGTTCAAAGATCTGTACTTACCTGTTAGTGCCTCAGCAGCTTTTGCGTCATACGTGTGGTATGTCCAGGCATGTCAAGACTCATGTGTTTTCTTAATACTTCTTGCCATTTCTCTGAAAGATCCTTCGCCCACTTCCATTACCTGCTCAAAAACTAGTGTGTGTGAGTCAGATTTTTCAATTGAAAAGAGATTTAAGGCACCCACACTCTACAAGATAATCAGGCCGATTTTGGGCCCAATTCTCCCCTTCTGACAGTCCTAGGTAAAGTCCCGATTATCTTGATGGTTCTACAGATTATCTTATCAGATTTTCCTGTGGTGTGAGGCGTGATAAATGTCATTAATTACTCACCCTCATGTTGTTTCACACCCATAAGACCTTCGTTCATCTTTGGAACATATATTAAGATATTTTTGATAAAATCCGATGGCTCAGTGACGCCTACATTGAAAGCAACTTAATTTACACTTTCAAACGGCCAGAAAGGTACTAAAGTTATATTTAAAACAGTTCATGTTAGTAAAGTGGTTCAATCTTGTTCAATCAATGTTATGAAGCGACGAGAATACTTTTTCTGTGGCAAAAAACAAAATTCCGACTTTATTTAACAATATCTAGTTATGGGCAATTTCAAAATACTGCTTCATGAAGCTTTGGAGCTTTATGAATCTTTTTTTTTTTTTTGAATCAGTGGTTCGGAGCACCAAAGTCATGTGATTTCAGTAAACAAGGCTTCGTTACATCATAAGTGTTTTGGAATTTTAATGGCTCACGTGACTTTGGCAGTTTGATACGCGCTCCGAACCACTGATTCGAAACATAAGATTCGTAAAGCTTCGAAGCTTCATTAAGCAGTGTTTTGAAATCGCCCATCACTAAATATTTTTGAATAAAGTCTTTTTGTTTTTTGGTGCACAAAAAATATTCTCATTGCTGCATACCATTAAGGTTGAACCACTGTAGTCACATGAACTGTTTTAAATATAACTTTAGTAGCTTTCTGGGTGTGTAAATTAGCAAAAAAAAAAAAGTTAATTAACTTGCTTTCAATGCAGGCCTCACTGAGCCATCGGATTTGATCAAAAATATCTTAATTTGTGTTCTGAAGATGAACGAAGGTCTTACGGGTGTGGAACGACATGAGGATGAGTAATAAATGACAGAATTTTCATTTTTGGGTGAACTAACCCTTTAAATCCTGTTGTGTGAGGGGAACCCCAAGGACAAACACGCATGCACTCTTTTTCTTCTTTTTTCCTTGAATTTTCTGTGAAAAGCAGTCCAAACACTTTTATCGCCAATTGGTCTTGCCCGTTGTCCGCCATATTTGTTTACTCTAAAGTCACGTTTGACCGTGAGAGATTTTGTGAGATTTCCTATGTTCACACTTCTATGTTTGTGAATGGAATCTGTCAGTGTGTGAACAAAACTGTTAAATCTATGATTTTTTTTTTTTTTTTTTTTTAATCGTTATGTTTGTGGTCTCATTTTGAAAATCTGATAAGATTTTTAAAATCTTTTAGTGTGGGCCAACCTTTAGGTGAATTTTTGAACGGGGTGATTTGTAAGGTTTAGGTATGCAAATAACATGAATGAAAATATTAGGTTTAAGTTGCAGACGGTCATTGTGTTGGGTTGTACAGTTTGATACACTCAGAACAGGTTGGAATGCTTGAACTTTTAAGTTCTTTGGTTTGGTGTTTCTTTTTTTGTTTTGAAGGTGAAAAGACATTCCTTTGGTCTTCATCCACAGTGATCAGACTGCTAATTCGGGTATGACTGATGCATGCCAAAAGGAAAATACTATTGATCTGTTTTTTGAAATGAAGAGATCACTGATCAAAGATTCAATCAAAAACTAATGCCTGGAGCAGTTAAGCAGTCTGTCAGTCTCACCCAGTGTCATAATGCAGTACTTTTAAAGGATTAGTTTACCCAAATAAATGAAAATCCTGTCATCATTTACTCATCCTCGTCATTTTAAAACCTGTATGACTTTCTTTCTTCTGTGAAACACAAAAGGAAATGGTAGAATATTCATGCTGCTCCTTTCTTTTTGAAAACAAATGCAAACTGATGCTGTGAAAATGATAGATAGAAAATGATAGATGCTGCACACAACTTATGCACTTATACACACGTACCTTGCAGAAGGCTATAATATTGCTTCGGACAATTTCAAATACAGTGCACTAGTAGTATGCAGTTCTTTACCATTCTGTAATTGTGTTTAGTTCTCTTTTCGATTTTTCTTACAATTTAAATTTATCTTTCCTATTTGAATTATTGAATTATTATTATTCCTGTGATGGCAAAGCTGAATTTTCAACATCATTGCTCCAGTCTTCAGTCACACGATCCTTCGGAAAACATTCTAATATGCTGATTTGGTGCTCAAGAAACATGTCATTGATGAATAAAGTTCAAGAGAACAGCTTTTAATTCCTTTTTTTTTTTTTTTTTTTTAATTTACCGGCCCCAAAGTTTTCAATGATTTTGAAGTGTATGTAGCAGAATATTTTTCCAAACTTCTCCAGTTGTGTTCCACTGAAGTCATACAGGATTGAGACAATATGAGAGTGAGTAAATTATGGCAGACTTCTTTAGTTTTAGATAAACATTGCTTTTGAATAAGAATTTATTACACATACATATTGAGTTATTGGACAAATGTAAAAAGTGAAAGAGGATGTGGTTGTAATAGTCATGTTAGAGTCCTCGGATAAAAGCCACAGTTTGCAGAAGTTTTTTGGGGTTGACATTGAGATCTCTGTGTGAGTGCAGTCAGTATACTGAGAAAACCTGTAGGAGGTGTGATTCTGAGGTGTCGCCCACTTGTGAAGCTGTATGGAGGGGTCAGATCCTATCAGGTGCTAGATTTGTTTTCCTGTAGTCTCCCATGAATGGATTGTTGTGACAAAAAATGAGACTGATGCAAGACAGAAAAAGATTAACTCAGTTAATCGAACGGGCACCCTTCGTGTATAGTTAGCATGTGTTAATGAGAGTGAAAGAGAAACGGCGTGAAGAAAAGAAGAAAAATGAAAAATCATGTGAGGCAGTGGAATTCGCTAAACTGTCAGCTGAATCACAGCTTCACTGTACTTTCTTTCTTTATTAATGTGCCGTTTAAGACGCGTGTTCTCATACCGTTACCAAGAACTCCTCTGCTCATAAACCATATTTTCAGTGTAATTTCAGAGTTGTTTTAGAATCTTGGTGTTTATCAAAAAGTTTTGCGACAGATATGTTAGCTTTAAGTCAATTTTTATGCTATAGTATCTAGCATAAAAGCATAGCATATCTAGCATAGCATAGTATCTTCTAGACGTTTACACTTTTTTAGCAGATATATGCATTTTAAAAACCAATCCTTCTGTTCTGGAGACAAATATATTTATGACTCATCCTGCACTCTAAAGTAAGTAAAGCCTATTGGCTACTGGGGTGTAATGGTACATGTATTCATCCCGAACCTCCACGGTACGGACGTCAAGGTTCGGTTCATGCAGTTAGACGACGAATATAGTCAATCACAGGCGATCCACACTACAATCCAGAAGGGGGCGCGCACAATAATGCTTTTTAGCCTAACCGCTTTTAACCAGCATTAACCACCAATAATCGTAATAAGTTCTGTGTTTTGTTACTTTCGATAAGAAACAAAGTGCCATCTTTCAAATTCTGTCCATTTTATCACGAAATTCAAACGATAAATGCCGTTTTTACACTTTTTGATGTGGCGTGACAGATCGCTGTATAAGCGCCTCAGTTCAAACGGTAGTGCGGAGCGCGAGTGAACGCGATCATCCCTTTCTCTTCACTACTACAGAATGAACATGAAGGTATGTTGATAGATACAGTACAACTTACTGAAACGTATCATATCTTGTGTAATTGCTCAAAGTAAAACAGCCGCTGAAAGATGTCAGTAAAACAGTTTGTAAACAATGTCACGTAGTATTACATTTACCTCAGAAAAGCCATTCAATGTCAACAGCTTGTTAGTTCACTAGAGAAATGAACTGTTTTGCTAAATGTATGCACTATAGTAGCCTATATTTTACTTAACCTGTTATTTAAGTTAAGTAAGGCCTAAATAAATACTTCATGAAAACAAGTCATGACAGCCACTGTGTAAATGATTATATTTCAACAACGAATCGGAGAAACAGACGTTAATGCAAAATCTTTAATTTACATGTTTACAATACATGCATTTTTTTTTATTAGTATTTGAGTGTTGATGATTATATCCAAAAATAAATAGCAACTGAATTTAATACTTTGGGCTCTGTTGTTGATTGCAACCTTTATTATAGTAATGTGCAAGTAGGGGCTCCCTAATAGTGTACAGCATTAGCAGAGAGAGATTTTTTTTTATTTTTTTATTATTTTTTTTTTTTATTATCCCTAAGAAAATTAATTATAACTGAATAAATTTAAAGACAGACACAGTTTGTTCAGTCAAATATTGTTTACAAAAAAGAGAAAAAAATTGTTTTCTCACCCTGCTGTACCGAACCCGTACCGAACCATGACTTCAAAACCGAGGTACGTACTAAACCATCATTTTTGTGTACCATTATACCCCTGTTGGCTACTAAAAAAGGCAAATAAATTTTGGGAAGAGAAAGAAAAAAAGGAAATAAACAAAGAGAAAATTAGTCCAGTCCAGTAGGTGGCGATATACACAGTGCAAATCACTAATAAAGTAAAAAAGAAGCCCTGTGATCTGTCCTGTTTCAAAAGGAAATATGTCAGTACAGAAATGAAAACTGTGCTTGTCTCGTGAATTCACGCTAAAGTGTGTCACGTCTACACCATTAACGCCACCAAACCGAATTGGAAAATAAACCAAAAAAATTTTTTTAGAATGGCGCTTGCTTATTCAAAGAAATATGGTTGCTTGTGTGTTGCTATTAGTTGAGTATTAGCTGAGTGTTTACTGGGTGTTTGCTTGATGTCCAAACCTTCTTTAATGTAAATCTATGGAATTTCTTTCCCATTTTTATTGTTTTCCTGTTTATCGCAAATCAGAAGTAATAGTGCACCTCTAACAAGCCACACAATTGGAGGTATAATTCATATCTGTAACACAAACTGTACAGGATGAGTTACTCACCGAATATTAACACTTAGCAATAGTGTGAGCAATAGCAATAGTAATAGTCATGCTTTCCTTGGCAAACATGTTTCCCAAACATTCCCTCTGTCCTTCCTCCTAGTTACCATAGTTTGGACAAAGGGGTAGTCTGAGCCCAAATTAACAGAGGTTCACATTTTGTAATAGAGCCACTATAAATGGCTTAGTTTAGTTAGCATTAGTTTTTATTTTACCTTGTAAAGGTACATTTATGTGTCTGGTAAGCCAACAAGAAAGCACAGTCTGTAGTGTTCGTGCACCGGATTTGCGTGGGCTAATCAGTTCAAATATATATAAAAATGAATATAAAACACACTTGCTCATTTACGTGTGGGAGTTTTTAAAAAGCACAAGAGCATCCTCCTGTCATCTTTCATAATTCAGATATTATTTAGAACAGCAGGCATATATGTGTAATCAGAGTAGTTTTTTGAACCAAATTAGACATTCTGTAGATGACACTGGTGGCTTTGGTGAAGTCACATTCAGGTCACAATCAGCCATGATTGACTGAATGTTTAGTGTAAAAGAAAGAATAGAGTCAGTGAAATTACGAATCGTGGTATTTATGCATTGATGAATAGTTTTTCTTTTTCTTTTTTTTTTTGACTTTTGATATGAGATGACAAGCCTCCCCCTTTGAGTCAGGCTATTGATTTGAATTGCTTCATTATGTGAATACTTGGTTTATAACTCCTATTCGTTTTCTTGTTAATGTGAAATCAGTCATTATTTATCTTTGTGAATATTATGGGCTAAGTGGAATACAAAATTTGTTTATGCTAATTCAGTGTACTAGTGGATTTGTAATGTCAGTTCAGACATATATTTTCATTTTTTTTCCTGCAGTCACTGATTATAAAAGTTTGTTCATATTTATTTAATAAATAAAAATATACTTTATCTTTCAAAAGTCAGTACGATTTTTTTGTAACACTTTTATTCAGTTCAATGGATGTATTGCATTGATCAAAAGTGACGACAGTGAAGAGATTGATAGTTACAAAAGATTTCTATCTCAAAAAATGTTTCTGTTCATCAAAGAATCCTAACAAAATGTATCACATTTTTCACAAAAATGAGCACCAAATTAGCATATTAGAATGATTTCTGAGAGTTTTTGCCATCACAGAATACTTTTTTTTTTTTTTTTTTAATTGTAATTTTATTTTATGTAATTTTTAAAAATGTACAATTTCAAATAAATTTTAATATCACAATATTACCATTTTTCACTCACTTTGTGGGACAGTGAGCTCTGTAACTTTGCAGATCGTATACAAACGGATACATTACACACTAAAGGAAAAGGAAAATATTAAAGGGTCATGAAACCCTAAACCAAATTTTGAGTTATGTGTGTTGAACATCATAGAAGACAATGTTACCATCTGTTAGTTTTGATTGTAGGAGAAGACTAGTTCATTTTAATCATTTTTAACTTAAGGGTTAAATTCGTCTTCGTGCCTGACATTTTCTTGCGCTATAGTAAATCGATGACTCATCGGTGTCTCATAATTATTCATGAGACTGCGTGTCCTTATCCTATGAGAAGACGCCTCGCTTAATTATTCACAACAGCATGCATTCATTTCCTATGACAGGCCCTTCGAACAGTGAGATCTCATACAGTAAGTGAGAGATGCATTAATAGATCAAAAATTAGTGTTTGTAAGAGTTTCTACGTCACAAGTTCTCTTCAATAGATCCTGAGTCTTCTACACAAACATGATTCATCAACAATGTGAGTGTAACCCTTTAACCGATCAAACGGCTTATAAAAATAAGCCTCAAAGGTTGTTAGAGATGCAACCGCGTGTTCATATATATTTTCCTTGCAGAATAAATGCTGTGCATTTATTTGTGCATTAAATTATAGCTGTCACAGGATATGTGTGTATTTGTGTAATTTGGTGAGCTTACAAAACCATTGCATATATTGTGTCGTGTGTAATGGTAATTTGCAGAGTGCATTTGTGGGAAGCTCTGTGGTCAGACTCCCCTCTTCCCCCTCCACTTTTGCAGCATTTTTTTAAAACTGTGGTGAGAACTGACTGGTCCCCTTTAACTGTTTTTTTTTGTTAGTGTTTTTTTTTTATTTTTATTTTTATTTAATATTAAAAGCATATTTTGACCCTATTGACGTGTGAACATGAACAACACACATTTTACAATAACTAAACAATGCCAAATACTACAGAAAAGGTCCTCAGGCTTCCATCAGTACAGAATTAGTTGGCTAAATCAACTGCACTACCCTACACCAATTTCACGGTGTCTGAAGCATCATGGATAAATTGAGGGTAATTTCTTTAGAACTAAGTTGCTTAGAAGCTCAGATTTGCTGGTCCATAGCAAAACCTTTTTCTTTTTTTAGTCAGTCTTGTTAAACAGATGTCCTCACTCTGTAGGTCTGTAGCAGCATGTTTCCACATCTCTGTTGGAGTTTGCAGAGTTCATCTTAACATGGTACTTTTTGTACTTTAATTTAGATTCTGGAAACAGGGCCTCATATTCACATTATTACTCAGCCTCCAGATCTGTCAATTTGGGTCAACTTTGAAAGAGAGATGGTTGCTGAGTGTTCTTATTCTTATTAACAGGGGTTCTTTGAACTCTTGGACTCCTGCGTTGCTGGCAGGCGGTTTAATTAGTCCAAGGGTCATGGGTTATGGCCTCACTGGCCTGCAAGAACAGATCAGCATCTGAGAAGTACTGATCATTATATTTGACTAGATGCAGGTAAACCAATCATTAGTCACAATGAAACTGAAGTAGTGACAGATTTTTATTAATTTTTGACGTACATCACAGCGTAATGGATTATCGGAAAAGAAAAAATGTAGTGTGGGGACTTAATTCTATCTATCGTCGTTGATTGGACTTTTTTAAATGTGTCTGTTGCACTGAAAAGTGGAGGCAGATGAAGATGAGCTTGCAGAGATAAGGTTTAATCAGATTAAATGACTGAAAAAGTCCTGCATACATCAACAGAAATAAGTCTGGTGTTTTCACCAGAAGGTCCAGTTGACATTTTGAAGTTAGATTTTTTTTTTTTTTTTTTTGTCTATAATATACATTTAGAAAACTTAATTTCATGCTGACTTTAAAGGAAATTCAGGAGTTTGATTTGCTCTGAGTCCCTGCAAAAAGTCCCACACAGCCCTTTCTCCGGTGGGGCGCCATCTTGGGAGATCCAGAAAGCCATTAAAAACGTGCCCTGTATTAGAAGAAATAGGTTCTGGGTCAGGATGTGCTGTGTTGGGAGCGCTCATCTCCCACTCACATGACACTGCTTTTGAGAGAAATCTGCTATGAAGGAGAAAGATGGAAATAAAGACACTTTTTTTTATTAAAGCTTCTGAGTTTTCTTTTCACACTTTTTAAGATTTTAGGGGCTGTCAAGCTACAAAATGCATAATCAAAGCATTATAAAATTGGTCGATATATTTAAAATCTTCTGAAAACATATGATGAGCTTTGTGTGAGGAACAAACTGAAATTTAAGTCACGTGTATTAGAATAGAGCAGCTCTGACATTCAGCAAAACATTTTTTTTTTCCTGGAAGAAAAAAGTCATAAAGTTTTCAAAAAAGACATGAGTATGAGTATATGATGACAGAATTATTTCAATATGAATTATTCCTTTGAATTTTGACATGTAACTTGAATGATACCTTAGATTATGCGACTTGTTGACGAGGTGGCCGAGGTGACAGTTTCATCTAGATTTCTTTTTTGATTGTTTTTAGCAGTAGTGCTTTAGATAGCTGTGTTTTAGACAGCTTACACTGTAAAACCCCCTCTAAAAAATATTTTAAGTTCATCCCCTTTAAAGCACCATCACTACAGCCACACACATTAACAAGGACATCTTTGGCCTTTGAGCATTGCATTTTTGAGACGGCATGTCAAGTTAAAAATAGTTTAACTTTTAAATGTGTCTCAAGACCCCCTGCATTCTATTCAATTTTGTTGTGCTCCCTTTCAGGCTTGAATACACCAGATTTTGCCCAGATTTTTGCCTCTATTTACAGTGTAGACAAGTTGGCACTAGTTGCCGAAAATCAGAACCAGTCTGCAAGTTTGAGATGACAGATTTCACAGAAAATCACGTGATGGGCACGTGATGTGGCTTATCAGGTACAGTACATGGCAAATTTCCTCAAGGGAAAAAAGAAAACTCAATCCCAACTAATCCAGTAAACTATACAGTGAACTCCAGTTGGTACATCACTATAATATTAATGGTTACAATTAACTGATTTGTAGGCTACTTGCATTTAAATTACACATAGTGAAATTTTTATAATAATAATATTAGAGTTATAAGTTTTTAATGACAATTATAAAACGATTAGTTCCTGTCTTTGATTCTGATTGGTCAATAGACCGCTTTACCGAACGGTTCTGTGTATCACTACACAACACCCTTAGCAACCACTCTTAGCAACGTAAACTGTATGTTCTCAATTGATATTGTTCATTGAAGCTTACTGTATTATGTAGATGAGTATTATGAGAAAAAGTTTAAGGTGAGCGAGTTTATTACTTGCATTCAGATTTAGCCTTTTCCTTCAGGTCAGTCATATGTTCATAATAAAAAATCTGTTTAAATGTCTGATGTATTATCTTGTCCTTTTAACAGGTAAGGGGTTTTCCCGTGACTGACAGCGCTAGTCAAAGCATTTGTCAGTTGCGACTTGTTCCGTGTTCACAACAATTCAGTCTTTTCAATGTAAAAGTCTTCGCTACTGAGTGCCACACTCATAAAGACAGTCTTTGCCGCCATCTAATGGTGTAATAATGTAACTTCTGTTGCTGTTCACGGTCAGGGACTATTTTTTCCGGCAGAAAGAAGGCTTTTATTGAAAGTTTACTTCATAAAAACATATTTTTGGCTTTAATATTTGTATTGTGTGGTAACCGTTTTATAAAAGCAATAAAGTACTCGAGGCTAGTGCTGTATCGTGAATAAGTCACGGCTGAAGGGGTTGCAACGTTTTAATAGGTGGCTGTAATAAAAACATGATAGATTTCTTCAAACATTAAATATTAAGGAACAGGTTAAGTAAAAATACAATGAATACGCAATAGTGTGTATATTTAGCAAAATGCTACTCTCTAAAGCTAATTTATACCTGATAAAACTAGTTTTTGGACATTGAATGGCTTTTCTGTGGTAAATGTAATATTACATAACATTAGTTTACAAGCTGTTTTATTGACGTCTTTCTGCGGTTGAAACACTAATGACACAATTACAAGAGACATGATACGTATTTCGGTAAGTTGTACTATATATTTCAACATGTTCAATCGTGTTTATTTTGTGCTGTAGTAAAGAGGAAGAGATGAACATTTCACATGGTCACCACGCTGCCACCTTTGACTTTTGACATGCAGAATTTGAAAGCTGAGACTGTTTCATTTCAGAAGTAACAAAGCACGAAGCTTATTGCGATTTATGGGAGGCACGCAACAAAGTTTTGTTCATTAATCAACTGAAATCAGCATCTGAAAGATCGATTCTTGGGATTTAAGAATCAATATTCAATATCGGTTCTTTAAAATGTGAATCAATTCAAATCGAGATCATTTTTTTTTTTTTTTTTTTTTTTTTTTTTAATAACCCAGCCCTAGTCTTCAGGCAGCCTACTGACTTGATATATGTAGTTTTGCACATCTCTAACTCAAAACATCTTAGCAACTACATACCAACTCCCTGGCAAGCACCCACAACACCCTAGCTTTGTAGCAGCAAATTTGCAAAGTTAAAGTACCCAAACATCTGGTTCCACGTTTTCAGTGATGCCTTAGCATGTTCTTCTCACCCATGCATTATGAGATAAACACAGAGCTTACGGTTAAATAAGGAAGCTTCCACAATGAGGCTCTAAATAAAACACCAACTTCCTGCATTCCATAAGTGACTGCAGGGCATGTGGTCTTTTGAAGACTGTTCTCTGAATGGAAGATGAGTGAAGAGATTCTGGCCCCTCCAAAGCTCTCTCAGAGACTGAGCTGAGAGGGTCATGCTAGGTCACATGTCTCAGGAACAAGAGGAGCTGTCTGTAGAAGAGTGTGAAAATCACAAACCTCCTCCGCCTTCCAGGCCTGTTGCTAGGCTACGGAGAGGAAGTGGTGCGTTGTGCTTTTTTTTTTTTTTTTTTTTTTTTTGCACTGGCACCCTGTGTCTACCGTTAAGCGGTACAAACATACACCAGTCCCGCAGTGACAAATGACTTCCTGATCCTGATTGTACAATAATAACTGTTCCGTTTTCACAACTTCTACAATATATATGACTGTCATTGCTGTTGTTTGGCTTCCCTACCTTCCTGCAGATACCGTCTTAGTTCTCATGATTGGATTGTTCTGTGATGATGAAACCGCACAGCAATGTCTTCCTGACAACATTTTGCGGCTACAGTTACAATGCATTATACCGCAAGCTCTCCGATAGCCATTTACAGTCATTTCAGATATAATAGGAACAGACCTCAGTATGCATTTCAGCTGCCATTCTAGATTAGAAGGATTCTGTGACCACATAGTGTGCTTATCTGTTTGGCTTGTAAAAGCATTTACATCCATCACACATAGGCTATAAAAACTGTCTGCAGATAAGTATGAAAAAGCTAATCTTTTTAAGTATAAAACATCCTATGTTTTTAAACTGTGTAATGCAGTACAATAAATACAGTATGCATATTTTTTCTGTATTAAAAACCCAGATTACCTCCTGCAGATGTGCACTATATACATTAGGGGCCGTATACACTGAATGCTTTTTTCCATTCCAATGCACTACTTTTCCATTGTTTTTCTATGTAAACGTGCTAGACGGACATGTATGACACGGCGTTCTAAAAATGTGCTGCTCAAATTAAAATCAGTTCAACTTTTAAAAAAACGCATCTCTTGACTCATTTTACTGCCCGCATCTCATGTTTTTAAAGCAAAAACACGTTCTGTGTTCTTAATCTTTTATCAACAACTATTGCCATGAGAATAGCATCAGTTGCTGACATGGCATTAAAATCTCAAATACCTATTTTACTTAAAGGGGACCTATAATGCCCCTTTTACAAGATGAGTCTCTGGTGTCCACAAAATGTGTCTGTGAAGTTTAAGCTCAAAATACCCCACAGATCATTTATTATAGCTTGTCAAATTTGCCCCTATTTGGGTTTGAGCAAAAACATGCTGTTTTTGTGTGTGTCCCTTTAATGCTAATGAGCTGCTGCTCCTGGCCGCTTTCTAGAAGAGGGAGGAGCTTTAACAGCTCGCGCTTCTCAACAACAAAAAAGCTGGAGAATCTCACGCAGCCAAAATGACGATTGTCAGTAACGGTGTTCAGCCTTACATTGTTCAAACCGGAGTCGGAAACTGATGGAGAGACTCAGCAAGAAGTTACAACTCTTAGAATGCAACTGGACATTTCTGAATGGTTAGTGAATAAATTTATGTAGTTGCTGTGGAGTTGATTCAACTCATCGACTAGCATGTGCCATCATGTTAACCTTTTGTGCAAATCCAGCGTTGAATTGATCCTCGTTTGTGAAGCAGTCCGACGTAAAATGACGGCATGGCAACAACACTCTACTACAACAACTCCTCCTCTTCTCTGAAGCAGCCCAACATGGCCTCACCACTTTGTTTCATGTTCCCAGGGGCAGGGTTTATGTAAATTTTAGGGTTAGTGATGTCACAAACCCAGGAAGAAGCTTGTTGTAGTCTCTACCAGACATTTGTTGTAGTCCTTAAACAGAATTCTTTAAAAGAAAATCTCCCTTTGCATTGAACTTTGATCGTTGTATCTTTGCAGATGTTGTTTGTGCTCTAACAGCAACATAAAATTGCAAAATTGCTGTATATATTTATCAAAATAACCATATTTATTTTCAAAATGTAACGTGATGTAAAGAAGTCATGTAACAGCCGTTTGAAACAGTTTTTGTTGCATACTGTTTTGCGTACTGTTTTGCATTTTGTTTCTAAAAATAGTGGACGGTATACAGCATATACGTTAATGCAGTATGTTAATATTCCATTCTGAACATACTGTAGTTATTTATCACTAATATTGCACCGTTGGCACATTTGTGCCTTGCTTTTTTTATGGCTCATGGCAGTTGAGGACAGTCTTATCTTATACGTCAAGGATCCAGAACTTTTCAGTTAATCTCTGTCAGGATGCCAGATGGTTTTTCCAGTTAGCAGTTGGCCATGTGAATCTTCTCATCAGGAAAGACGTGGAGCTTTAGGGTGCAAATCCATCACACATGCACCCATTCACCATTTCCACACATCTGATTCATTAATATGCCAGCATAATTTATTACGATTAGCCGATTGGATTATTATGATGATTGGCTCATGTGTTCTGTCAGAGATGTATTCAAATTAGCCCACATTTTAGTCCAGTCAACATGTCTTTCCATTTCACAAGCTCCCTTCCAAGCCATATCAAAGCCAACACCCTAGCAACTGCATAGCAACACCCTGGCAACCACTTAAAACACATAGCATGGCAATCACCAGTGACCCCCCTGGGGGTTTGTGAGGGAACTTCAGGGGGTTCGTGAGTTGATAAAGCTAATAATTAAAGGCACAATACGTAAGACTCTTGGATTAAAATATCCAAAAACCACCAGACAAGTGTTATATATTTTGTTGACTTGTGTACATACATTATCCCAGATGTTTCCAAGAATGTTTAAATCTAGAGAAATAATTTTAAGTAGTGGCTAACGTTTGCGCTATTGGCATGATGTCACCCATTCAGAGTAAATGAGAAGCGTTAACACCGACGCTCTGTGTGAATGCAGCGTTATATCGATCTAGCTTACTGCAGTGTGCCAGAAGTGTCTCATAGCAGCCACTGAGCGAATGCACAGAGTAACGTTATAACATCATTTTCAACACACTCAAATGTATCTAATGATAAAACAGTGCTGTGTTACCCCACATATACGCTTGACTGGAAGAAACGGAAGCGGCGACTGTGGCATAATAAATGCTCCGCTGCTCTCGAGCTGCGTGTCGCGCTTGTCTCTCATTAAGTCTCTCCAGTGGCCTCGTTCTGCTCTCACATCACTCGGCCCTGCTCTGCTTCATACTACAGTAACGTTAATAATCTCATCTATGAACATGATTTCTGCTCGAGTCCCATCAGATTCTTTTCCACCGGTTGTGAGGTGAAGATTACAACTCCCATGATTAATCTCGACGTCATCAAGCTACGTCTTTGAATAGGTGACCTCTAGTGATGAAAAATTACATATTGTGCCTTTAAATCTAATGTAACATTAAAATATACAAATAGGGCTGCACAAATCAAAATAAAACTGAAATACACTCAAATAACACTGTGTTTTCAGAGTGGCTCGTTTCACAGTAAATGCTGCTTCTCACAAACTCCGCCTTTGCCCCGTTTTAGAGAGCAGGGTGGCTGATATAAAGCTGGTATATAAGATATTACACTTTTTAATTTAAAGATAGTAAATAACACATGCTGCAGTTCAATTTATATTTTGTGTAACATTTACTAAATTAATTTGAATTCGGAAAAATAAGCCTGTATAATAAACAGATTTATACTATACTACTAAGTCACGATTCCGACAATTATCGGTCAATGCTAATAATTTAAATGTGGCGATATAGCAGTCAACCACTAGTAAAAATCTAGTTATTAGATGCTCATATTGGGATCAAGAAGTGACATGAGCTGTATTCGAACTCTGTGCACATCACGCCATGGCTCCATGGTTTGATTGAATATGTCGAAAGTTCACTACATAGTGATTTTCTTATTTTTATATAGCCATGGGGTTTGTCTGGGTTTCTCCACTCATTAATACTTTCCAGTAGCGGTTGAAGTTGTTAATGAGCACTGATGGGACTTGTGTGATGCTCTCTTCTCATGTCCTTCTTTCTGTTTCCCACCTTTTTTTCACTCCTTCCCTCCTTCTCTCGCCGAAACATCTCCTCTGCTCAGAATCAAAGCGGTGGGAGTGTGTTGGGTGAGGAGATGAAGTGTGCATAATTCATTCTGAAGAGCACACACTGGGTGATTCTGCCGTTCAGATGAATGCACTTCTGCTCAGATCTGCTGCGGGATCTCCTGCTATTGTCCCGAAACACGGGACCTGCTGTGCGTGCAGATGATCTGTGTCCGCGGTGTCTGTTTCCCTCATTCTGGTTATGAAATGAAATTGAGCTCAGGGGAAGGGAGGAACTTAACAGGTAAACAGGAGGGAATTGGGGGAGACCTGGGACAGTGATTTCCATTTCCACATTCCTTCGGTTCCTCCATAACAGTGCAACAGTCCAGCTTGCGTAACGCTTTTGGAGGTTCATCCAATCCAAACGGAGTTGTCATCTGGTGGCATTGTGACACACACACATTCACAAACATGAAATGGTACAGCCAAGATCCCGAGATCATTCACACAGGTTTTTGGGTCTGTTTCAATCATTTTAGGAAGTGAGTGTCTTTTTTTTTTTTTTTTTTTCTATGCTGTTACGTAATGATGGTGCCTGCCAGAGAGGCTTACGTCAGCCTATTCTTCTGCCACAGATAGATCTCATTACCACACGTTCAATAACGCTGGCATGATGTTTTGTATGATACTCGTAAATGATATTTCCTCTCTCCTATCTTTCTCTCTTCAGGGACGCCATGTTAAAACGGGCCAGCTCGCTGCAATCAAGGTCATGGATGTCACAGGGGTAAGTGTGGAAGCAGGGCAGGCCGTAAGAGTTTCCTGTCTGTTTGACTTTTACACTTTCTCACTTTCCTTTGTGCATGATGTAATTTAAGCATACACACAAACATGCATGGGTTATTCTCAGTGCCACTTGTACCTTTTTTAAAATGAGAGAACTTCCATGAAACAAAGTACCACAGCTGTAACCACCATAGAAAAACCATTTATCTGAGTTTTACAACCAGCCTGACATAGCAACAGACTCAACCAATGGCATGAGTTTGGGGCGGGGCATTCTGGGAGTGTTTGGGAAAACCTGTTTGAAAACAATCATTTTATCCCCAATTTTGTTGTTGCTAGTGGCACAGAATTGACACACTTCACCTTAAAAAATAAAAGTAATATAAGTTGTACTTTTACTGTTCACACTGTACAACTAAAACACATGGGGCCATTTCCTGACAATGACTCGCTCATAGACCAAGATACACAATATTTTCCGGCTCGGTCTCAAGTGTTGTCTGTTTTATTTGACAGGATGAGGAGGAGGAGATCAAAGCTGAGATCAACATGCTGAAAAAATACTCCCACCATCGAAACATCGCCACCTACTATGGTGCCTTCATCAAGAAGAACCCACCCGGCATGGATGACCAGCTCTGGGTCAGTCTTCACCAGTAGTAGGCGAAAAGAATCAGGGTTATTTAGTTTGTGATTGTTTCCTTGTTTTTGTGTGTAGTACAATGCGGTGTTAGGGAGTAGATAGATAAATACATTTTCAGTAGTGTGCCAGTAGTTCAGCTGTTTTCAAAACAATGTCGATTTTTCATTCAGAGGTGGTGTAGCATGACAAAATGCTACCATATATTATTGGGGTTTTTTTTAGTCATAGCACATGAAACTTACTTTTGACTATAGCATAACTTTTTTTTGATTTCCATAATTTGAGGAATTTAATTTAATTCTGGTATTTAATTTTAAGAATTTGTAATTTTGTTACGTGCTTTTGTAGTTCTTTAGGTTTCATTTATTTTTTATTTGTTTTAGTTTTAGTCATTTAGGGTCTGCGAGCCGGGACTCGAAATTGCTACATGTCGGAGTGCTGCCCACAAGGCTATCGGCCTAAGTAACATAATCAGAAAAGTGTCAGGATTACATTTTGATTACAAATTATGAAGACAATAAATTTTTACTTTGGAATAACATGCACCGATAACCAATAAGACCAGAAATGCACATTAAAATATTTTTAATGTATGTTGTAGTTTAAAGCTATTGCCTCAAAATAGCTTCCTCAACACTGGGAATGTAACACTTTCCAACATTTGCTGATTTCTCACTCAGAAATGCAGTGATCACACTCTATACAGAGTTGCCCAGGCCTTGTTGTTTTCACCTTCTTGCTTTGAACGTAGACTGCCAGCCTCATTTCCTCTGTGGTGAGCTTTGTCGTTCTCTTTGCCCAGCAACATAAAGATAAGTGACACACTGAAGACATTTACTTGCACTAGAGCCTCTGTCAGCACAACCAGCCTCCATTGGGGTCTTTGCAAGAAGGATTTCCCTTAGAGGAAAAAAATAAAAACATTGCCAACTCAGCAGTCGTGACTTTGGAGAGTCCCAGAGGCCAAACATATTTAGACCCATCTGAGGGCTAGCTCAAGAGAGCATTCAAAACCAATCAGTGTTTCAGAAATAACATCATATTCTGCTCATGAATTACATTTATTGACTTTTATTGTGCCCCAGGGGCCCCTAATGAGAATAGGGCTCTTTTTATGAATGTCCTGGGTAAAAATGTAAAGGCAAAGAAGTAAAAACACAACTGGGTTTAGAAGTTTGCATGTCACTGCCACTTACTAAAACTCTGTATTAACGCAAAGGTAGAGCTGAAGGGGGAAAAAAGAAACTGCTTGGCTTGAAGTTATTTTATTGTGTCAAATCTTTACTCTTTGGACTCTTTTCTCTGGAAACAACTGTGAAATTCCCCCTTTTTTTAACCACTAATACTTTTTATTGTACCCTTCTGTCTTGTCATTTAAACCTCTTCAAAACTCGAAGTGGGAAAATGAAGTTGCCCTGGGACAGTTGTCACTTACAGATCTAGTTTCAGCTGAAAAGGTGAAATTCGTGAGTGTGAGTGTTGAATGTGGCGTCTAAATAAAATACAGGTTCTGCCACTTGTGAGCTGCTGTAGTTAAAAAAAAAAAAAAAAAATAATAAAAAAAAACATTATAGATCTTTTTTTAAATCAAATTTGTTATTTTTTACTTTTAATTTTTTGTTCCTCAAAGGCTGGATTGAACTCCTCAATGGTATTTGACACGCTTGCTTTAGGTCTTCAGATTTATATTATTTTTAAACAGCAACTTTTCATGTTACAGCTCCTTAAACCAGCTAATTGCTGGAGCTGATTAGCCAGCATTTCAACATCAGGTCCTGTTCACGCATGACCTCTAATGCTGTTACATTTACGACAAAGTCTGTATGTGTGACAGCGCCAATGTAGTTCTCTAAATTATCATTGTATCATTCATGTGGTTTGTTAGGTTTTATCCTAATTTGGTTGACATTGTGTGTCTGTAGTTGGTGATGGAGTTTTGTGGCGCTGGTTCAGTGACGGACCTGATAAAGAACACCAAAGGGAACTCTCTAAAGGAGGAGTGGACAGCTTACATCTGCAGAGAGATCCTCAGGGTGAGTTTGTGTATATTATGGACCACTAGAAAATGTCATTAGCTTCCAGATGTGTTATTTCTGATGACCTTCTCCAGTTGAGTTTCACCTCTTCATCTGGTTTTGATAGGGTCTGACCCACTTGCATCAACATAAAGTCATCCATCGTGATATCAAAGGTCAAAACGTTTTGCTCACAGAAAATGCAGAAGTCAAACTTGGTGAGTTCACACCCCTGAGAGCTATAACACAAATAACACAATGTACATTCTGCACTTATACTAATCACTATGTACTATGCTGTCTAGTGTAAAGATGTTAGAAAGTTATTTTGTTATTTAACATCGCAGTCTGATAGCCACTCCCCCTCCGCTATGGATGGGAAGCTGGGAAAGTTAAGTGCAGTAAGTGTCCAACATTCCACAGTTCGTTTTTTCAGTTAAATAAGTGCATCATCTGAGTATTTAAAGGGTTAGTTCACCCAAAAATGAAAATTCTGTCATTAATCACTCACCCTCATGTCGTTCCACACCTGTAAGACCTTCGTTGATCTTCGGAACACAAATTAAGATATTTTTAATGAAATCCGAGAGGTATGTGACTCGTCCGTAGAGAGCAATATAATCAAAACTTTCAAGGTCCAGAAAGGTTAAAACATTAAAACAGTCGACGTGACTGCAGTGGTTCAACCTTAATTTTATGAAGCAACGAGAATACTTTTTGTGCACAAAAACAAAACAAAAATAATGACTTTATTCAACAGTCTCGTCTCTTCTGTGTCATTCTCATACGTTGTTTACATCCAGCGCTTCCAGGTTCAACGTCAGAATGCCGACTCACTATTGGCCAGCTCCTGCGTCAGCGTCACACGCATGCTGCTCACGTGTGCAGCTTTTGCCAATACTGAGCCGGCTTTCTGACGTAAACACGGAAGCCTTCCCTGTGCTTACTGCGTAAGGATAATGACAGGGAAGAGATGAGTTTGTTGAACAAAGTCATTATTTTTGTTTTGTTTTTTTGCGCACAAAAAGTATTCTCGTCGCTTCATAACATTAAGGTTGAACCACTGCAGTCACGTCGACTGTTTTAACAACGTCTTTAGTACTTTTATTATAAAAAGACAATTTTATAATAGTCAAGATATTCAGTGTAGATACTATTAACTATTTTATCAGTAAGTACTTTAAATTATGAGAAGCTCGTAACTCCTTCAACATTAGTGTTTTTTTTTTTTTTTTTTTTTTTTTTTTTAATTGGTCCAATCTGTGTATGTTGAGGAACCTGTGACCCTCTGGAGTTATTAGGGCTTGTCATTGAGTTGCTTGAGTTTGGGAGACAGTTCAGGCTGGTTGCTATGACAACGCTGCCTGCGGTGATGAGGGAAGAGTGGCACAGAGGCAGATGGCAGCATGCACTTCATCAAAGACCTCTCCGCTCGTTACTGCACGCAGACACATTAAGGCCAAATCTTCCCGGTGTTTGTGTGTGTGTGTGTGTGTGTGATTGCGTGTGTTTTCAACAGTTGATTTTGGTGTGAGTGCACAGTTGGACCGCACCGTCGGTAGGAGGAACACTTTTATTGGCACACCATATTGGATGGCTCCAGAGGTCATAGCCTGTGATGAGAACCCAGACGCCACATATGACTTCAAGGTATTTCAAGCGATTCTTAATTACACTGTCACTTTCTTCTCACAGAACCTGATTGCTTTTGTGCGAGGGTCTTGTTTGGCTTAAGGCACATAAAGGCACCTAAAACACCTTTTTGTTACAGAGTGATCTGTGGTCGCTGGGAATTACGGCTATTGAGATGGCAGAAGGAGCCCCTCGTAAGTCCAACACAATGTAATATGATGTTAAAGTGCCCCTATTATGCTATTTTACAGGTTCTTAATTTTGTTTTGGAGGTCTCCTGCAATAGGTTTACATGCATCCAAGGTCAAAAAACACTTTCTCATAATATACATTGCAGCATCGCCTCTTTTCTCACAGTGTCTGAAAGGGTTTGATAAAGGATTTAGTCTCTCCAAGAGCCTACTCTGCTCTGATTGGTCAGATGGCCCAGTCTGTTGTGATTGGTCTACCATTTACAGCGCATGACTGAAATGAAAAGCCATATCTGAATTTCAGCTCTGGAGGCTTTCTCAGCATATGTATACACAGTGATATGAACAAATCAGTTTTACCATCAGTTTTCTCGCGTAGCCAGACCTTCAGACTGACGTCAGAAGGTCTGGACTCCATAGCAGCCAAGGACTGCCCAGAGGCCATCTGACTGACATGTAAAGCAACCAATCACAGTTTGTTTTGTTCCCGCGTCATGTTTAGGGGCGTGAAAATGTAACATCGAAGTCCGTACAATAACAGACCGGTGTGTAAAACCGTATTTTCCAAATATTTTACAGATTCTGTGCCACGAACTTTACATATTTCTCATACTTTTGAAAATCCAGCGTTTAGTTGAGCCTGATAAGCGCTTATTGTCACAGATGTAAACACGACTGTGATCTTTTTCCATGAGGGGGTTTGGCATCAGGCATCTTTGTTTCCAGGCGGACCGTTAAAGAACGTGACACACACGTCTCCTGGACTCTTCGGTTCTTTCTTTTGGGAGACAATAACCCCATTTAGTGTTCAGTTTGCAGAACTTTTACATTCACAAAGCAGCTATATTTCACACAACATGAAAGGTAATATCTGGAAAAGCATAATAGGGGCACTTCAAACACATGATGGTGTATTTGATATGACATTTAATATGAACACTGTGATCGCTAAATGCACACGCTTGGCTGTTTTCCTAGCGCTGTGTGATATGCATCCAATGCGAGCGCTTTTCCTCATACCCAGAAACCCAGCACCCCGACTCAAGTCCAAGAAGTGGTGAGTCAAACATGCCTGAACGCCACATCATTTTGAATATACACTGCCTGATGATAATAAAAAGGCCTGAGCGTCAAAACGGAGGAAACTCACTGGTTTGTCATTCTCTGTAGGTCTAAAAAGTTCCAGTCATTCATTGAAAGCTGTTTAGTGAAGAATCACAATCAGAGACCAAGCACTGAACAGCTCATCAAACATCCCTTCATCAAAGACCTCCCCAATGAGAGACAGGTCCGAATTCAGCTCAAAGACCACATTGACCGGACCAAAAAGAAGAGAGGAGAGAGGGGTGAGTTTACAATATTGATTTAATTGATTTTAATCAATCTTCATTTTAATGAACCCATATTGATTCTTAAATCCCAAGCTCAATCTTTTAGTCTATGCTGTTTTCTGTTTAAGCAAGAACAGAACTTCACCAAACATTATTTGTAGCACAACTCCCATCCAATAAGCACAGTAAACTTTGTGCTTTGTTACTTTTGATATGATTTGAAAAGTCTCAGCTTTCAAATTCGGTCAATTTTATCTTGAATTTCAAACAACACATCTCGTTTTGAAGTTCTTTAATGTGGCATCACAGATCGCTGTAGCGTCTCAGTTCAAGTGACATGTGAACTAAACATTTCTTCCTCTTTAGTTATAGCAAGAAATAAACCTGAATGAACAACAGAAGGTGTTGAAAGAAACAGTACAACTTACTGAAATGTGTCATGGCTCATGTAATTAGTTAGTCAGAGTTTCAACTGTGGAAAGACATCAATAAAACAACTTCAATGTCCATAGCTCATTAGTTAGGGGAAAAAAAAACTCTACAGAGGAGCATTTTGCTAAATATATACACTATATTACATATTTGTTATATTTTTACCTGTACGTGACTTATATAAATGTGTATTTATATAAATATATTTATAGCCACCATTTAAATGTTTATTTTTTTTTAAAAAATGATAAAATTATATTTTTACTTCAATTCGTTGAAGAAGATTATATAAAAAATGCCTTAATGCAATTTAAAAGCAATTTATTTACAACTCCTTTTATTTATTTGAGTGTAATTTGTAATTTAATAATAGTTTGGACTCTGTTGTTCACTTTAACCTTTAATATAGTAATGGACCAATTGTGGTACATTACAGCTTTAGTTGAGAGAGATTTTTTTTTTTTTTCTCCTTAAAGGTGCAGTAAGCAATTTCTTAGAAACGCTTGATATTTGAAATCACCAAAACAAATGCCCCTATACCCAAAAGGATCACACCCCTACCTTGATAGCTCCACCTCCAAATTCATAAACACGCTATGCAACACAGGCACCTCCCCCTCATGAATGGACACACCCCTTACTGCTGATTGGCTACAAGTGTGTTTTGGTGCTCGGTTCGATCCACTTTAAACAGCGTTTCTCAGAAATTGCTTACTGCACCTTTAAGAAAAATTGGCATGTTCTGTACTTGAGATATAACCAAATGAATCAATATCGAATCGAGATTGAAATCAAATTGAATCAAGAGCTTGTGAATCAGAATCAAATCGATTAATGTCAATACCCAGCCCTGGTTTCTGTAGAACATTAAGAATTATAACTGTATTTTGTTAACTTATTGTAATTCTTTCATTATTATTAATCATTTAAAATGCATTTTATTTATTTATTTTTTATTATTATTTATTATTATTATTATTATTATTATTATTATTATTATTATTAGTGAGAGTTGACCACTATTTAACAAAAACCTTTTTGTTTTATCCAAATGTGGATATGGATATTTTAGGATATGTGACCATTTTTCTCACAACATTCCTTGTCTTTAATCTTAAATGTTTCATTTCTAAAAACCTGCATCTTACAATGTTGTGTGATTTTTTTTTTTTTTTATGTTTTTTTTTCTTTCTTTTTTTTTCAGATGAGACTGAATACGAGTACAGTGGAAGTGAAGAGGAGGAGGAAGAGCGAGACATAGGAGAACCGAGGTAGGTAAACCTTTTACGCTCGCACACACAAGCACGTATATGTGGCTATAGTGGATTTACTTAACGTCTTGATTATTTAATGTCTTCCTTACAGCTCCATCATAAACATCCCTGGTGAGTCGACCCTGAGGCGGGACTTCCTGCGTCTGCAGTTGGCCAATAAGGAGCGCTCCGAAGCCCTGAGAAGACAACAGCTAGAACAGCAGCAGAACGAGGAACACAAGCGCCAACTACTGGCCGAGAGACAGAAACGCATTGAGGAACAAAAGGAGCAAAGGAGGAGACTAGAGGAGGTAAGACGAGAGGGATGTAATACAATTTAAAGACTGGGTTTGCAGCCATGTTTCTAAAATCTTCAGCATTAGAGTGATATTACATTTATTTTATTTACTTCTCTTCCAAAACATCCTAAACTAGTGGTTCTCAACTGGCTTTGTGTGTACCCTGATTACATTAAACATCAAGTTATGACCCAACACAAAACCAAAGTTGTTTATCAAAAAATGTCTGTAAATTCATTGGGATTTAGTAATAATATCATAAACAATATGCAAAATTATTAACAACAACAACAGCAGAGACATGGATCAAACATGTTTTTTAGCATTCACCATATGTCCAGGTGACAGATGAACAACAACAAAATATAGGAAGCATTTTCTTCTGCTATCCTGCATGATTTTATGCTTAGTTGAATTTTATTATTTGCATTTAGCATTGTTTGTCCTTGCAACCATACCGGAACAAACAGACAATATGCTTTGCTATCATTTCGGTTACACTCAGTCACATACTTCCTGTATTCTATTTTGGCTCATGAGATGACTGCCACTTTTTAATGTCACTGAGCTATGATCAGTCCAAAGGAAGGTTACCCGACATCTTAGGAATTCTTCAAACAGGAGACAAAGAAAGACGAAGATCATTGAGCCGGTAGAGATATTCCTGAGTTATGTGATGTAGGGTTTTCTCAGTAGGGGAGTGAGCAGAGAACCTGTGGGGATGAATCAGGTGGCCCGGCTGGGCGTCAACCTCTCATTCAATACATCTATCTCCCGCTGGTCCACTGTCAGACCGCCTCGTTTCAGCACAGCTCCTGTCAGCAGCCCCTGCTGGGGAAAGACCATTCAGCATGGCTGCGTGCTCCAAATGCATGGTCCTTTACACCGCCACCTAGTGGTAAAAAAAAGGAACTGCATATGTTAGTGTGAATCGAGGCCGAAAGTTGGAGTCAGCACTGAGATTTATATATAGGAATGGGAGTTTTGTTAATGAGGACTTGTGTTTATAATCTCACAGCAACAGCGACGGGAGAGAGAGCTCCGAAAACAGCAGGAGAGAGAGCAGAGGAGGCGCTATGAAGAGATGGAGCAGCTCCGCAGAGAGGAGGAGAGGAGGCATGCTGAGAGGGAGCAGGTACATATGTACACACATCCACAGTCATACATGGCTTATTGTGGTTGACCAATATTTTTGGGCCGCTCTTATTAATAAAATAGAAAGAAGGCAAGAAATGATTTGGAGAATATTTCAGGACTGAAAATGTACAATTGTTCAGGCTGTTATATATAGATCTATCACTAAAAACTAACCCATAATCCACTATGCAAAAAGAGATAGGGGTGCTAAACCATGCCAGAACTGACAACTGCACACTTATGAACAGGAAGAGAAGAAATGAAGTGACATAGCAGCTTTACACACATTTACACTCCACACTAACACCGCGCTAACAAACTCCCAGTGATTCACCACTACAGAGATGCACTTTATGTTCATAAATGGCACATGTGTATATAATTAGGTTGATCACTATATTTATTTTTTATGACAGATACCAATTAGTATTCAAGTGTTCAATAACTAATGTTTTATTTAATTATTTTGTTTTATTATATTTTATTTTATGCTTTTTTTTTCAGCATTTTCTTTCATTTTGAATGATCCCAGATTAAATATCAAGTCATTACCCAACACAGAATCAAAGTTGTTTATCAGAAAATGCCCTTAAAAACACACATAAAAATTGTTTACATAATATGTGTGTACTGTGTATATTTATTATGTCTATATAGACACACACACGCATATAATTAACAAAAAAAAAAAAAAAAAATATATATATATATATATATATATATATATATGTATGTATGTGTATATATGTGTGTGTATATTTTTTAAATATATACATGTATGTATGTGTGTCTGTTTATATATACATAATAAATATACACAGTACACACATGTTATGTAAACACAAACTTATTTTGGATGCTTTGACAGCATTTTTGACAGCGCTAAAAATTGATTAATATTATCATGAACACTATGCAACATTTTATGCAAATATGCAGAATAACTGATATGCAGAACCAATTTTTATTTAGTTTTATTTCTTCTTTTTATGTTAGATAGCCGTGACAACCAAATAATCGTTATTGAAATGCATTTTTTTTTTTAAAAACACAATATTGATGAATATTTTAGTACAAAAAAAACAATATTGTTGAAAAAGAATTTACAATGAGAAAAAGATTTTATATTTAGGTCAAATAAGGTGGTGGAAAAAAATTATTTTTGATCTGTCTCGCCATGTAAACACACATTACTGCTAGGAATACGTGAGGGCATATGCAGACTTTCTAAAGCAGACGTGCACGAAGACAGCGTATCTATCCATGCAAAACCCTCTGTTAATCATATGTAATCAGACATGCACTTTGTTCTCAACGGTAACTGTCTGCCTCAGTCCCTTATTTAAAGCATTCTCTCCAGTCTATGACTCACTTCCTTCAGGGAGGGAAATGTTCTGCTGGCTGGTATGCATATTTAAAGCACTCATCCACCCTTTCAAATGCAGTTGGGCCGCTTGAGCCCTGTTCAGTAGTGAATGAGGACATCTCAGGGGCCGTGTGTGAGAGTCTGTGTAGAGGCAAATAAGAATGACTGAGCTATTAATGACAGTGAAGATTCACCAGCTCTCATTCATGCCAAAAGTTAAGCATTATAAGAGATTTAGCAGTTCTGTAACTTAATTTTAATTAGACATGCCCCTTTCCTCAAACTCCACCCTTCAAAGATCCTGTTGAAACCACTGTAATGAGAGATTAAGGGAGAAAGCAACAGCTGCTCATGAAGCTGATCTCACTGTTAGCTTGCTATACATATATGGACTGCCTTGTGAATTTGCGAAATGATTAAACTGACAAAAAGCACCTCAAAGTCCCGCACTCACTTGAGACAACTAATTCAGTAATATGTGCCAGGAAATAGATATTCTCCACATTCTCTAAAAATCAAGGCTTCAAGTGCCTTTAAAGCAACAAAACACAGCATTTTTTTGCTGTCATGAATCATTTCGTAGTTTCGTTGCAAATGACAGTGAAAGTGTCTTCCACAATGTCTCAGTTTAGGGACATATAATCCAGATGTCTCTGTTTTCAAAATCTTTTCCTAGACATCCTTTCAAAAAAGGATTCTTTCTTTTAACACACTTTTTTCTCTCCATATACCTTTTTGTAAAGTCTTTCTGCTTGTTTTTCCTGTCCAAGTACACTGCCACAAACCTGTTTTGCTCTGTACACTACTGTTCAAAAGTTTGGGGTCTGTAAAGTTTTTAAGTGTTTTTGAAAGAAGTCTCTTATGCTCACCAACGCTGCATTTATTGATGAAAAATACAGTAAAAACAATACTATTGAATATTATGTTAAACAGTACTATATTAAAATATAATTTATTCCTGTGATGACAAAGCTGAATTTTCAGCATCATTACTCCAGTCTTCAGGGTCACATGATCCTTCATAAATCATTCTAATATGCTGATTTGGTTATTATATCAAACTGTTGAAGACAGTGTTTGCTGTTTAATATTTTTGTGGAAACCGTGCTACGATTCTTTTAAGACTATTTGAATAGAAAGTTCAAGAGAACAGCATTTATTTGAAATTGAAATCTTAGTAACATAAGTCTTATTGTCACTTTTTATCAACATAATGCAGCCTTGCTGATTAAAGGTTTTAATTTACTTCAAAAACATTTTTCGAACTGTACTGTAAATGTATGTTACCACCCTACAGATCTATCACCTGCAGTAGATGATAAAATATCATCTAAATCTAAAAATTATTAACTTACTGCTAAAGGTATTATTAGAAATATTACCATCAACATCCCATGGCATCTCTGTCTGTTATGCACCCACTGTTTAGAAGACAATAAAAGCACATTGAATTAGTTTCTGTGCTGCACTGTCATTTTAACAGACGTGGATTTATTCCAAAGCAACGTTTTCTTTGGTGTGACATTCCCCTGGAGCAGTCTGGGGTTAATTGCCCTGCTCTGGAAAATTAGGATCAGGGTACTAAGTAACTCCCCAGTGCATGGATGGCTCATTCCATGGTTTAAACCAATGACTTCTGGGTAGTGAGCTTATCCCACACAAGGTCACAAGGGATCTATGCAGGGCAGCAAGTTATTATCAGGGTTTCTTACCTTCAGATTTGCTTGATTAATCTTTCATTGTTTCACTTTTAAACTCTTTGAAGGCCCTGTCATCTCTTTTTCATCTCTTTCTTTCTCGCTCTCGCTCTGATGTGCTGCGCTATGGGGTTAGGAATATATCCGTCGGCAGTTAGAAGAAGAGCAAAGGCAGCTGGAGATTCTTCAACAGCAGCTTCTCCAAGAACAAGCTCTTCTGCTGGTAAACTAACGTTTCAACTATCACCTTTAAAGTACTTGCACTTCCTTTGTTTTCATCTTCTGCACTTATGGCATCTGTCGGTCCCCAGTGTACTCAGAGAGAGTATCGATTGTGCGAATTGATCTGGGGTGTTTGGGGTTTGTGGCAGCTCTTTTTGTTATTGCTCAGTTCTCTGGGATATTAGACTCAGGATCCATGGCTATCAGGCCATCGGTGGGATTAGCTTATAGATCTGTTGAGATCTTTCTAACCTCTGATAGCCTCCAGTTATTTTTAGGAGTACAAAAGTCTTGCCCTGTTAGCATTATTTTGTCTCATGTGGAGCATCTGCTTCATATGTCCCTCAAATCTTGCTCTTTTCACCTCATTCTCGTTCTCCGTTGTGTCTAGGAATATAAACGGAAGCAGCTGGAGGAGCAGCGTCAGGCTGAACGGTTGCAGCGGCAGCTGCAGCAGGAGAGGGCCTACCTGGTCTCGCTGCAGCAACAGCAACAAGAGCCACGGCCTGCTGACAAAAAACAACTGTACCACTACAAAGACTCTGTCAACCCTAGTGACAAACCGGCCTGGGCCAAAGAGGTACAAATGCATCTGGTTAGGACTCTTACTTTATTAGTACTATGTAAGGTTGTGTGAAAATTTATGTTTTCTGATTAATCGCAATCTTCTTTTTAATGATCCCAATATTGTGTTATAAAATCCTGAATGTGAGTTTGCAATTAAAAGTAAATATACCACTGAAATAATGGCAAGAAATGTCTTTGTTTAGTTGTCTTCGTGGACTTCATGCAAAAACTACGAAGCAATTCACGATCAAATGACTCTTATGAATTGGTTCTTTTTAGTGAATCAAAAACCTACACCACATTAGCGTAGCCCAATTCACAAAACAAGGGACTCCTTGTGATTTAGTTCTTTTTAGTGAAATATATTCAAATGAATCCGAATCAAATACATTTTTTTTTAGCACTGCATCGAGAGCTTATGAATCCGAAACAAACTGAACCAGGAATCTGTATCGATACCCAGCCCTAGTGCTCTTTATCAAGATTCTACAGTTATTGATTATAGACATTATCAGAGATTTATATGTCATTTGTTCTTACTAATGGCTTCATTTAATCCACTAATTGCCCACATGATGTATCTTGCTTCCTGTGAATAACTTTTCCATTGGTTTCAGAATCCACTGGATGCTTTTTGGTTATCATGCTCTGAAGCGGCCCTCCTTGCATCCTCAGTTTTGTGGGTCATAATCTGAACGGTTTTATTGTGCTTATCTGAATACAGGTGATGGAGAGAACTAAGAGTAACTCCCCTCGAATCCCTCCCAAGAAGCACCATTCGTTTAACAGTCCTGGAGAAAAACGTGTCGGCCACCTCCTCCCTCTTGACCAGAACCCCTCTAATCAGCCCACAAGGCCCCCCTCCTACCCAGCAGCCTCCCACTCGAGAGAGATGGAGCTGGTCGAGCCTCAGCTCAGGATAGTCAGTGGGCCGAACGTTCCTAGAATCCGTGTGTCTTGTGAGCCAGATCCATCCCAGCTGCTCAGGATGGTCCAGCCGCAGCATGAGCAAGAGTCCCGGGCCCGCAGTTCAGGTCCCTCCAGCAAAGGGGCTGATATTGAGAGAGACTTACATGTCTCAAAGGTCTGCCTCCGCTAGCATGACTCCTTTTTTCATCATGACCTATACGCTTACCGATCTGGTCATGGTGTATTATCAAAAAATTTATGGGGGAAAATATATTTTTCCCAAATTTCTATCGGGGCATTTGGATGATCACTTCTGGAATGCCTTGTCTCTGTTTTCCTCTTGTTCTCCGGGTGAACGTGTTCCTGTCTCCTAGTTAGTTTGGTGGATTTTCCTAAGACAGCTTCTGCTCTTGCTGTCGTCTTGTTCTAATTTTCCATAATCTTCAGTAATCTTCTCTTTGATCTCACCTATCGCTCCTTTTCTTCTCACAGAAATTTGATGACAGAGGAGCAGGGGTTTGTGGGGCAAAGATGAGAGAGGTTTGGATGTGTTGGGCTATAAAAGTAGCTTTAGACCAGTGGTTCTCAACCTATTTGACTCTAACAACTTCCGTTATCAAAGACGATTTGAATCCATTAAATTCCATAATCACAATTTTTTTAATTTCCATGACTCTGTCTTTGTTTAGTTGTTTTTGTGGACCTCATGCAAAAACTACAAAGCAATTCACAATCAAATGACTCTTATGAGCCAGTTCTTATATTTAAGTTATTTTATATTTCATGATGACCCTCATTTTAAATAAAAATGGTATTTGTTGGGTGAACAAATTGAAATGGGAACTAGGGCTGCATGATATTGGCAAACACTGATTTTGGGGGGAAAACTGGGGGAGAAATTCTGCGATTTTAAAAAATAAAATAAAAAATCACCAGATGACATGAAATAGCTTGGAAAGAATTAATCATTCTAGAATTATTAGGGTGATTTTGTAGGGAGTGAATCTGCATAGAAAATAATAAACAAATTACAAGTAGATACAAATACATACAATAAATACAATAGACGATACAAATGAAATAAACAGTGCTTTGTTTTTCAGTTAAGTCTAACAGTATTCAGTACAGAAATTGAATAATCAAATGTAAAATAACACTGCATAGTCTTCACTGTATAAATTAAACATAATTAATCTTTTTTACAGCTAGAAAAGTGATTTTCTCTTTGTATTTTGTTGTTTGACTAACATTAATGGCACAGCCGACAACAGGAATATTAGGCTACTGTCACTTTAAGACAGAATGCACGGATCTAATATAACGATACGCATCCGTTTTCTTTCTCAATTGTTTGTTCACGTAAGCCATAAGCGACCGTGTTTACGAGGATACTCACCGAGACATTTTCACATAATTTGTTGTTCAAGCACAAATAGACGTGGAGGGGAACAGTGTTCGGTGTTCGTGTGCTGTGGGTGCACACAGAAAACAGCGTGCGAGATCCAAATTGAGGTTTTTTTTGTGCTTTCTCACTCAAATGGTTTAAAATCACTTGAATGTTTAAACTGACAGGACAAAAAAAACCTGTGGAAATGCTAAACTTTCTCTCTATGATGATTAAACTTTGCAATTAATCCGAGAATCACATGCGTTTTGAACCGTGGTGTCTGATCCATATGGATCAACTACGCTCCCAATACTTGACATCGCACATCCTGCGATCTGACTATCGCGGCATCGATGCTAAAGCGATGTTGTGCAGCCCTAATATGAACAGTGATTTATGCTTAAATCTTTATTTTTAGCTGTTTTAGATCATTGTAAACTTTTTGTCTTTTTTTTTTTTTTTTTATATTTTTAATTCATTTGCTTCGCCCTTGAAGTGTGCTGAGACCCCCTAGTGAGTCTTGGCCCCCTGGTTGAGAACCTGTGCTTTAGACATTGTTACAGTTAAAGGATTGTTGATAAGGGGTTGTGTGTTACTTGTAGATAAATTGTGCTCTGAAGACTCTGAGTCATTTCAGATCCAAACCTCCCTCCCATTCTCAGAGAAGAAATGAACATGGTTTTCTCACTAACATGTCTTTTTCTGTCTCATTGGACACTTGACTTCTAGATTGGCTATAAACGATTCTTTTCATGTCTGGAAATGCTTGTGAATGGTGCATGACAGTTTTGAGGCTTGTTGTTTGAATTTGAGACAGCTGTTCAGAAACAGCTACTTTTCAGCATCTCCTTTAATATACTGGACATAATCGACTATATGTTTCCTTTCTGTCTTTAACTTGATGATTTTTCTTTTTCTGTCATTTGGTTGTATGTTTCCTCTTTGCTTATTGAGTCATTTCAATTGGGCTTGCGGAAGTGAACAAAAGATTATCTTCATTCAAGCTCAGGGAACAGGTCTAAAAATATCTAAAATGTCTTGTAATGAGGCCATCTCTTGAATTTGGGACAGGCGGATTTTGACAAAGATTGAAAAACAATCTTGGGTGATTATGTGAATGCTAAAGATGAATAAGATTGCCAGAGAGAAGTCTCTGTACAACCACCTCAAAGTGCTACAGGTCACAATATTATAATAATAATAATAATAATAATAATAATAATAATAATAATAATAATAATAATAATAATAATAATAATATAGCAGTTAGAATAATAACAGCCTAGTGTAGATCCTGTGTTGTCTCATATTAGCCACTGTACTTTGTAGTTTCGCAGTCCTTTCTGACTCCCAAGCAAAGAGGAAACAGATTGGTTGTGAAGAACTGCATGGACACTTAACATCCTCTCTGTCTGTCAGGTTGAGGAACGTTCCAAGCAGAACCGCCAGAGCTCTCCGGCTCTCCAGCACAAAGTGGCCAATCGTATTTCTGATCCCTCCCTGCCTCCCCGCTCAGAGTCCTTCAGCAGTGGAGGCATACAGCAGGCCCGGACGCCTCCCATGCATCGCCCGGTAGAGCCTCAGGTACTTCTTGACCTCCTGATTTGTCTTAACAGAGTTCAGATGTGTTGTGAAAAACACTGACCCCAAAGTTCTTAATTCAGATGGCGCACCTAGTTTCGGTGAAGTCCCATGGCTCCTCCATGACAGGATCCCAGTCGCTGCATGATCAGTCCTCTCAGGGCGTCTCAGCCTTCCAAGAGGGTCTGTCACCTCACCGACCTCCAATGCCTCGCCAGAACTCTGACCCTACGTCAGAAACCCCGGCCCCACCACCTCGCATCACCAGCCGAGATGAAAAGTTTGACCGCAGCTCTTGGCTGAGACAGGAAGATGATGTCCCTCCAAAGGTGATAATCTGGGATGAAATGTGTGGTTTTCCTTGTAATCCAATGATATTAATAGTAATATTCCTTTTTTTTTTTCTTTTTTTTTTTTTTTCTTCCCACTCTGAAGCAGTGGGTCTCAACTGGTGGATTACAGGTCTTTTCTGATTAGGTCCCAGAAAGCAAAAAACCTTGCTGAATATGAATAATAATCAAATGTAACTGACCATATAATCGAGGATAGTTAGGACTATGCAAATTTAATACGCTTGTCAACTTTAAAAAGGGAGGAGAAACACCTTCTATATCTTTTGTCAAAGGCTGTGCATCCAATCAAACTCTACAGTATTTTGGCACAAATATTGTAAAAATATAAGAAAATGTTTAACTACAATAAACGTGGGTTCCATTGGATTGTACCATATTTATTATTTTGTACCATATTTTATTTTCTTAGTTTGTGTCATTCATCCTTTCTTATTTAAATAATAATTAGCACAACTTATGCAGTTTTTGGCAAATATAATTTCAGTTTTATTTTAAAGGGTTAGTTCACCCAAAAATTAAATTCCTGTCATTAATTACTCGCCTTCGTGTCGTTCCAGAAATTTCATTTTTGGGTGAACTAACCCTTTAAGGACATTTTTATTTACCATTATACGAGTAACCTGATCTGTTTAGTGCTGTGTTGAATCATCACTTGATGTCCCAATGTGAAAACCTGAACCAAAACCAGTTGAGATCCACTGCTACAGAGTGCATGTCATGTGATATAGGATATAAAAAAACTAAGCCTATATTTTTAAAAATCTGTTTTTCTAAAGTGCATCTTAGTAAAGTAACATCTGTTAACTTGCTTCAGGTGCCCCAAAGGACCACTTCCATATCCCCTGCGCTGGTGAGAAAAAATTCTCCAGGGAATGGGCCAGGTGGACTGGGACCAAGAACCGGAGCACATGTGATTCGAGCCAGGTCTATACATCCCACACACTTTTCACTAACTTACATACATATATACTGTATGTTTATTTTATTTATTTATTTATTTATTTATCTTGACACTTTAACCCCTTTAACTCTAACTGCTAGTAGTAAGTTAATCAGTCTTCTATGATCGAAATGATAAACTCCACGTCTTCCTTGTGTCCTACCATTGCCACAGTAACCCAGACCTGCGGATTTCCATGGAGTCGGCTCTCCAGAGAACCAGCAGTGGGAGTTCTTCCAGTTCTAGCACGCCCAGCTCTCAGGGCGGCTCCAGTGAGAGGAACCGGGTGGGAGGTGAGAGACCCTCTGGATTATTCTCTCAGCCTGAGCACATACACTTGGCCTCTGCACACAATGTCTTGACATTCAGTTGTCCCCACAGGCTCCAGTAAACCTGAGGGATCCCCAGCAGTGTCCCAAGAATCCAAGGCCAAAAACCAGGAGGAGAACAGGGAGGTGACCAGACCCAGCCGACCAGCGGTGAGAAACACATTTCCTAAAATGTATCATCAAAGTGTAACTGCTTCAAATGTTTTTGCTCTGACAGGGCTGGTTTCCAAGACCAGGATAAGCCTAAAATGAAAATATCTAACCCTAAACTAACTATCTCTTTAAGATCTGCACTGTTTTCCCAATTGATGTTCTTTCCAAATGTGTCTTTACCATCAATTAAAGACTCCATTAAATCAAAATTAAAGTGTTGTGGCTGTTAATCCATATCTATATGCTAGATGTAAGCCAGCAGAAAGTATGTCAACGCAGCAAATAAAACTTGTCAAGCAATTTTATGGGGTCTTTAATATATCACCAGTAAATCAAATCTCATTTGAGCTAACCTACTCATAACCTTTCGATAACCTTCAGCTAGCTTAGATATGTAGATGTTCACATTTGTCTCAGAGGTATAAAGACTGTGCCGCTTTGTGTTACTAACCATTTTCTCATTTAACATTTTGTCTAATCCGCTCAATTGTTCCTCCACCCGTGGTTTTCTATTGTCAATTCTCCAGAGTTATAAGAAAGCCGTAGATGAGGTTAGTGACATCTTCTCACTTCATCTCTCTCTGCCCATTTTCGTGCTCCTTACATTCAAGCACTCGTTCGCTGCCTGTCTCATCTATTTCTGTCACTCGCCCTCAAGTCTTCAATCCTTCTCTCATCAATATTTCATGCCACCTCTCATTCCTTAACTCCCCACCAATCTTTCTGTCTGTCGGTCTTCTTCACAGCTTCAGACGCCGTGTCAGTCACCATCATTAGCTGCACATTTCTCCATCGCACCAATTTGTCACAGTCGTTCACAGTGTCAGTAATCCTTGACTCCATCTCAGAGTTTTCACTGTTACCTAGGCAACAGCTGTCCTAGGCCAAGGAAAATGGATTTTGTTTAGATGTAATGTTATGTTTTTTGTTTAAAAAAGGACCCAATTATGCAATTACACTGCAATTATGTATCTTAGGCTACGTCCACATGAAGCCAGAGCTTACCCTATCCTATCTTTTTTTTTTTTTTTCCCTTGTCTTAAGAAATATCTGCGTACACACGAAACCACTGAAACGACTCGAAACGATGTAGTATACATGCCAGATCAGTTTGTGGCGCAGTAATTCTGCAATAGAGATACACTAAAAACAAAGAATAAGACTTGGAGCATGCGCTTTTATACCTTGCACGCTGTATACAAACTTTAGTAAAGCTTCGAAATAAAGCTTTATTTTAATTTCGGTAGCTTCTGCAGCACGAACACAAGCATGTAGTACGCTATTGTTGTTGTTGTTGCTGTTTCGTGCTGTTAGCGGTGTCAGACTAGGGTCGACACGTGGGGTGATGACATCATCGTTTCTCAAAATATACGGATTGGCTGTACACGAAAACGCAAGGGTGTCGTTTTCAGATTTATCCACTCTGGGACTGGTTTGAAAAAATTGCGGTTTCACCTTCTGAAAACGTCGGATTCGTCTGGACGAAACGCCTATATGATACAAAATTTTTGTGGACGGGGCCTTATTGAGGGTATTTAATTGTGTAGCTTTTTAAGAATATTAACTTTAATTGACCTTAATCAGTAAAACCTTTCATTTAATTTGACATGAAACAAAAACAAAGCAGTGAGGGATAGAAGTACAGAGCATTCAATGGTTTCTGAAGCTTTTTTTTTTGCGTAAACTGTAATTATCATTAGGGCTGCCCCCTAATAGTCGACAAGAAGAGGCTTAGTCAAACAAAATTGGCATTAGTTGGTTAGTCGCAGAAAGAAAAAATACTCCACAGGAAGTGACAAAATCACACAGTCTGTCACAGACAGATCGTTAATGGCAGGAAATCCAAACATTTGCCTATCTTTCATGATTCATCGTCCTCAAATATAGCTTATCACTTGAAACTTATAAGTAGGCTAGTCTAACTCTCTAACATTAATCTAGATAAACGTGCTCCATTATTTGGCGCATATCCAAGTGTTTGTGTGGAGAGCGCGCTTACTGCATGACATTGAGATTAAAATACTCCATTTTTGGTCATACAGATAAGAATAATCCAACATTTGAAACTGTAAATGGTTTGCTTTTATTTCTGTAAATTCACAATAACAAAACCTTGTACTTTCGTAAAAGAATGAAAACAGGATGCGCTTTCTGCCGTCTCTGTGAACTTGAGCGTGTCATAAAAATGAACTGAAACTCATATACTTGCCTTACAGACATAAGAAATATAATATAATATAATATAATATAATATAGCAGATACTTGCCTCACAGACATGAGAAATATATCTATGGAAAGCTTGAAATATCTACTTTTAAATGAACCGATTCAAATCTAAAACAAATATTGACTACTAGTCGACTAGAAAAATCTTTAGTCGAGGGTAGCCCTATCATTCATACAAAGTGTCAGACAATTTGTGTAAATTATTTGTAAAACCATTCTTACGTAAATTGTCGCATTCAAATTAATGCAATCTAAAAGTTTCTTTGAAAATCACTACAAAACTATTATGTAAATTGATGAATTTCTTGAATCGTTCTTGTGTAAATTGTTGCGATGTCTTTGCGAGCGAAACAAGCTAATCGAAAGTCATTTAAAGTGTTCGAAAAAATGTTCTTGCATATTGATGCATTAAAGTGCGAGCAAGAACAGAATGAACTTCTTTCAATTATTTTATAAAACTATTCTTACATAAATTATAGCATACAGATCAGATTATTACAACAAATTTATTCGTAAACCCATTTTTACATATTTGTCACATTACATTCAATGCATCAATTTACATAAGAATGATTTAGTTTGCACAGAAATTGGTTAAGCTCATGTTTCATGAGTCAGATACAATATCATTTTGGTATTAGATGACGTACAATTGGTCGCGTACCATGTTTCCTGGGTTCTGTGACTACTGGATAGTAGAGCTGGGACAATACATCGATTTGCAATTTGCGATACAATGATTCTGGATCGATTCTGATATTTTCTCTCTCGAATCAATTCAGAGCTTAGTTTTAACAGCAGATGGCGCTCTAGGCTAGTTTTTAACCGCACACTCAAATGCTCATGAAGAAGAGTGCTGGAGAGTGATCATGTGTTCGGATGAGTCATATAAGTGGTTAAATATACTTGCATCTCGGCTCAGAATGCTTTTATGACGTGAGATTAACGTAAACAGCCCACTGCGAACACCCTTGTAATTCACTTCAACCTTTTCAAAATGTATGAATGATTATTTTAAGTTTAAGTCGTGTGTGTAAAGGAACTGGAAGCAAGCAGAGTACAGCTGTTTCTAAAGCACGTAGTGCCATTTGCTGTTAAAAACTAAGCTCAGAATCTATTTGAGAGAGAATCGCGATACAATTGCATCAGATTCTTTGTATCGAGAATCATTGTATTGTCCCAGCCCTACTGGATAGACATTTTCGTCAGCTGCTCAGGTAATCAACAGTACAACATATTGAATGTACTGTACTTCTATTCCTCAAGCTTGTTTTCATTTGTGTCAAATGAAACATGGCATCTTTAAATGCTCTGGATTGTTTACAGAGTCATATTCCAGGTGTACAGGTTGTACATTCAGTCAAAATTGGAAATTAGCATCTCTTTCAAGCATCATTGTTTAAATATAAGAGCCCAAGAGTTGACTTCCGGTTTCTCAGTGATGTTTTCTCTCTATCTGGCTGCCTGGTGGCCTGTCAACAGGAGGAGCTGGTAAGACGGGCACAGAGCAGGAGCTACTGATTCCTACTAACCTTCTGCATGCAGGGCACAGGCCTCAGGAACAACCCCTAGTTCTGTTTCAGTTCTTCAATGTGTTCTGGTCTATTATTTCTCTGACTTGTGCACGTGATGGTTTATACAGTTGTGCATCATTCTCCGAAATGATGGCAGATGTTTTATCCCACCTTCAGAGTTGATTTGTTGTAAAGCTTTATAAAATGTTTTACTTGGTATGCTTATCTGTAATGTTACAGATAAATACACCATTTTTTTGTCTTCCTCTCCCTTCTCCGACCTGACCCGTCATTCCCTGCCCCAAAGGACCTCACTGCTCTGGCCAAAGAACTCCGAGAGCTGCGACCCAATGACGACACCAACCGGCCTCCCATTAAAGTGACGGATTATTCCTCATCCAGTGAGGAATCAGAAAGTAGTGAGGAGGAGGATGGAGAAGGCGGGGCTCATGATGGAACGGTGCCTGTTAGTGATATTCCACGCATTATGTGAGTGCACCAAAACTGTTGATTTCTTTTTTTTTTTTTTCTTCTTCTTCTTTTAGTCTGTCAGATAGTTTTATTTTAGTATTATTTGTATACTATTATTTATTAATATTTTGAATTAGCTTTTATTTTTTATAATTTTAGTAAATTTGTGCTTTTGTCATTTTTATATTGTAGTTTTTTTATCTTTTTAATTTATTTTTATTTTAGAAATTTTAGTGCTTCAACTTCAGCTTATTTTATTTAGTACCCAAGGCAACATTTCTAATTTAAGTTTAAAGGAACACTCCACTTTTTTTGAAAATAAGCTCATTTTCCAACTCCCCTAGAGTTAAACAGTTGAGTTTTACCGTTTTCTAATCCATTCAGCCGATCTCCAGGTCTGGCGGTACCTCTTTTAGCATAGCTTAGCATAGTTCATTGAATCTGATTAGACCGTTAGCATCTCGTTAAAAAATGACGAGAAGCAAAGTTCCTTGATTATTACACCGGAATGAGAGTATAGTTCCTAGTCATATCGGCCTAGAAAATCACAACTTTTCATTTTCCGTCGGTCTTAGTACACGATGTAACTACAGAAGAGTCAAGTTTTAAATAGGAAAAATATCGAAACTCTTTGGTAATTTTTTAACGAGATGCTAACGGTCTAATCAGATTCAATGAACTATGCTAAGCTATGCTAAAAGTGGCACCGCCAGACCCGGAGATCAGCTGAATGGATTCGAAAATGGTAAAACTCAACTGTTTAACTCTTGGGGAGTTGGAAAATGAGCCTATTTTCAAAAAAAGTAGAGTGTTCCTTTAAGCTTTTCATCTAAAATATATATATATATATATATATATATATATATATATATATATATATATATATATATATATATATATTATATATTTTATATATATATATATATATATATATTTTATATTATATATATATTTCAATAAACAAAACTGATTTTGGTTTTGGTTTTTGATTCTGACAAAATATCTTAAAGAAAGCTTCATCATTTATGTGTATTTTTTTTGTCCTATTCTCCCAACAGGCCTTCTGCTGGCCAGGGTGGCACTGATTCAATGGGCAACCAGGAGGATTCTCATGCCAATGATTCATTTGGCAAAAATTCACAAGACGGCACCCTAATGATGCGAGAGGTATGTGTACCTGCCTAGACCGGTTCCTTTCCCTACACTCATTCCTCTAGTGTGTCAGTTTTATTTCTCTTTTAGTTTACCAACTCATGTTTATTTTTGCCTTGGTTAAGCCTTGTTTTATTGGGTTATGTTTTGGTATTTCTTTCACTTTCTTCTGATTTCTCCAACAAAATTTCTGATCAAGCTTGTCGCACACTTGCTGACAGAGGCACTCTCCGTGCATTTCCCAAATATCTCTGCAAGATGGCTTAGCCATGCAAGGGGCCTGCAGTAGTGTAGCCCTACTCCTCTTTCTGTTCCTCTCTGCAGACGTTTGGGGAAAGAAAGCTCGGTCATGCCGAGAGCAATGGTTTCCCCGGTAACTCCAATCTGCCCGATCTAGTGCAGGAAAGCCACTCGCCTGGCGAGGGCCCTGGGCGGCATTCTAGTGGGCTGGACCTGGACTCTGTGGCTGAAGTAGGTGACGGACAAGCCTGTTAGAGCCACCCTGCACTCCAACCCTCAAATTTCTAACCCGACACATCTAATCAATCCCCATTCAATTCAGATGCACATGTTTATCTGGTTGTAGATTCACTGAAGCCCAGATCTCGTCATAACTCATGTTCCTTTCCTTGGTTTTATTTTGTTTGTTTGTTTGTTTGGTTCATATTTATTCTCTTTATTTCATTTGCTATCATTTTAAGCTTACATTTTTGAAACATTTAAACATGTAGGACAGTGGCCTGTCAATAAGATGCTTTCTCCCTTTTGCCCCATTTTCCCTTCTCGTAAGTGGCCTGATTTTGTGCTTTTACTGCAAAAATGTTTTATTAATCAGTGTTTTTCTTATTTTTCAGTGAAAATATCTAAACGTCATGTCAACAAGATTAATTCACTCGGAAAAAATGTGTAATATTTACACAAATACACAACCGTTTAAAAGTTGGTTGGGTTGGTAAGATTTTTAATGATTTTGAAAGAAATCTCTTATGTTCATCAAGGCTGCATTTATTTGATCATAAATAAAGTAAAAACGGTAATATTGTGAAATATTACATTTAAAATAGCTATTTTCTATGTTAATATATTTTAAAAAGTAATTTATTCCTGTGAATAATTCCAGTCTTCAGTGTCACATGATCCTTCAGAAATCATTCTGATATGCTGATTTGGTGCTCACAAAACTTTCTTATTATTATCAATGTTGAAAACAGTTGGAAACAGTATTAACTTTTATAAACAGTATTGCTTTTTATTCAAGATACTTTGATAAATAGACAGCATTTTATAATCTTTACTGTCCCTTTTGATCAAATTAATGTGTTCTTGCTGAATAAAAGTATTAATTTCTTTCATAAAAATAAAATTCTTACACATCCTAAACTTTTGGACAATCTTGAAATAAATCTGTAAGAAAATAAACACACATACAATACTGATTAGTTGAAAAACTTTTGCAGTGCTTGCTTTTCCTGCTAACATTTTACGGTAAATGGACTTTTCTAACTGCAGACAAAACTGTGCAAATGTTGCATTTAGTTCATGTTGGAAACTTTTCGGTTGTGGTCTACAGTCAGTCATTAGATGAGACAGTTTATATGGTTTGTGAATGCTTGTTTCTCACATCCTGATTCTCCTTGTTTGCAGTTTGGGAGTGGATCTAAAGCCTCCTTCACTCCTTTTGTGGACCCACGAGTGTATCAGACCTCCCCCACAGAGGATGAGGACAACCCTGCTTCAGGTGACTTATCCACCTCTTATGCACCTTTTTCACTGAAATGTTGTACTTTTCATTAGTGGAAATGCTCAGAATGGAGCGCCAGCTCTGGCATTGGCCTATTGTTGATTTAAAAAAAAAAAAGGGGGGTGCTAAAGTTTCACATACATGATATGAAGAGCACTCACCAAAATCCTACTGCAAAGAAAAGCAGTCCGTGATTATAATGTTTTTTATTTGGCCACGCAGCTCATTTTGCAGACGAGCGCTTGCGACAGGAGCAGGAACAGGAACAGGAACAAGCTCGACTGAATGAGGCTCGGAAAATTTCTGTTGTTAATGTCAATCCCACCAATATTCGGCCACACAGCGACACACCGGAAATCCGCAAGTACAAGAAGCGCTTCAACTCTGAGATCCTGTGTGCTGCACTGTGGGGTGAGTCCAAACTCAAACTTTTATATGACTTTATACTCTACATCTGTTCCTAATTGAGAGTAGCATAAATGCCTTCATATCACTTCAGATCCATATTATGAACTACAGATTGTTTGTACGCTTGTTTTTGATCATTATAGGAGTGAACCTGCTGGTAGGAACAGAAAATGGACTCATGTTACTAGATCGCAGTGGTCAGGGCAAAGTCTACAATCTGATCAACCGCAGGCGCTTTCAACAGATGGACGTTCTGGAGGGTCTCAATGTCCTGGTCACCATATCAGGTGAGTTCATTATCAACTCTCCAGTTGACTGGACAAAGATCTGTTTTGTTTATTCAGTTAGTTTTGTTAGATCTCTGTATTATCTGTATGTAATTAGAGGTTTATAATTCCTCTTTTTTCACAGGCAAAAAGAATAAACTGAGGGTCTATTATCTGTCATGGCTCAGAAACAGGATACTTCACAATGACCCTGAGGTAGAAAAAAAACAAGGATGGATTACTGTTGGTGAACTAGAGGGTTGTGTCCATTATAAAGTCGGTATGTCCTTTGGTCAATTTGGCCAAATAATTGTTTTTATATCTAAATTTACTTTATCCAACCATCCATCTGTCTATTTATATATCTGTCAGTATGTCTATCTATCCATCTGTCCGTCTGTCTGTCGTTCTTTCTTTCTGTCTGTCTGTCGTTCATTCTGTCTGTCTGTCTGTCGTTCATTCTGTCTGTCTGTCTGTCGTTCATTCTGTCTGTCTGTCTGTCGTCCATTCTGTCTGTCTGTCTGTCGTTCTTTCTGTCTGTCTGTCTGTCTGTCGTTCTTTCTGTCTGTCTGTCTGCCGTTTTGTCTGTCTGTCGTTTTGTCTGTCTATCTATCGGTCTATCTATCGGTGTGTCTGTCTGTTGTTCTGTCAGTCTGTCTGTCTGTCTGTCTGTCTATCATTCGTTCTGTCTGTCTGTCTGTCGTTTTGTCTGTCCGTCTATCTATCTGTCTATCGGTGTATCTGTATGTCTATCTGTCTATCTATCAGTGTATCTGTCTATCTGTCTGTCGTTCTTTCTTTCTGTCGTTCTTTCTTTCTGTCGTTCTTTCTTTCTGTCTGTCTGTCGTTCTGTCTGTCTGTCGTTCTGTCTGTCTGTCTGTCTGTCCGTCCGTCTGTCGTTCTTTCTGTCTGTCTGTCGTTCTGTCTGTCTGTCGTTCTGTCTGTCATTCTTTCTGTCTGTCTGCCGTTTTGTCTGTCTGCCGTTTTGTCTGTCTGCCGTTTTGTATGTCTATCTGTCAGTCTGTCTGTCTGTCTGTCTATCATTCGTTCTGTCTGTCTGTCTGTCTGTCGTTTTGTCTGTCCGTCTATCTATCTGTCTATCTATCGGTGTATCTGTATGTCTATCTGTCTATCTATCAGTGTATCTGTCTATCTGTCTGTCGTTCTGTCTATCTATTGTTCTGTCTGTCGTTCTGTCTGTCAGTATCTATCTGTCTGTCTCTGTCGTTCTGTCTGTCTGTCTGTCATTCTGTCTATATATCTATCGTTCTGTCTTTCTGCCTGTCTGTCTTTCCGACTATCTATCCGTCTGTCTGTATGTCTGGTATATTCCAATTTCTTTTTAAAAATCCTAATATTTTCACATGTATTTGTTGTTCAACAGTCAAATATGAGAGGATTAAGTTCTTGGTGATTGCATTGAAGAATGCAGTGGAGATTTATGCCTGGGCTCCCAAACCATACCACAAATTCATGGCTTTCAAGGTGAGACAAATGTCCAGTCCAGAGAGACCCCCTTTACCCCTTTAAGAAAGAGCATCTAAACTGCATTACTTTATAAGAAAATAGGCCTTTAGAATGCAGAGCACGAAATGTGCAAATTAAGTAGCTATTTTAGTACTATAGTGCCTAGTGAGTGTGAGAGCGTTCAGAGTACTCCTGCACAGAGCATATTTCGTTGTAAATGTAGTCCCTCAGTAGCTTGTTTGTCATGTTTTCAGTTTCTTTTCTGTCTCTCCAAAGTCTTTCACAGATCTTCAGCACAAGCCTCTGCTTGTGGACCTGACGGTGGAGGAGGGTCAGAGGTTAAAGGTTATCTATGGCTCCAGCGTTGGTTTTCACGTGATAGATGTCGACTCTGGGAATCCATACGATATCTACATTCCATCCCACGTAAGTGACGACAGGCCTGAGCGGAGGCAGCTCTCCCCTCCTTACCCTGATTCCAAGGGACTTTAAATAGGACGACTCCTCCCCAGGGACACTGGCATGCACTGTAGTGTTGATGTCTGTATCACATATGTGTCTTTTAATTACAGACAGGGTCCAAATTTAACACTCAAACCAAATGCAAGTTAAAAAAATGGCTTTGGTGAGAAAAGTAAAACCCTTTCCAGTTGGCTGGTAACTTTTTAGGGACTGCAAAAAAAATACATGATTTTGTTTAATACATAATGGCCCAGTTTCACAGACAGGGTTTAGATTAAGCCAGGATTAGGCTTTAGTTCAATTAGGGCTTTTAAGTAGCTTTTATAAATATGCCTTAGGAAAAAATATTACTGGTGTGCATCTTGAGACAAATTACTGGCACTGACATATTTTAAGTTACATCAGTGCAAGTTGCTTTCAGTTAAAATAGCTCAAACATGCATTTTAGTCTGGGACTAGGCTTAAGCCTTGTCTGTGGAACCGAGGGTATACGTATTAATTGTCTGACATAAGTCGGACCCTTACTAGTTAAATCAAAACTTAATTTTTTAATATATATAAGACATTTATTAAAGACATCTGGCGCAACTTATGTCTTCTAACAAATTGATCCTCAATGAGAAATGTATCATAAGTTTATCAGCATCATTTATTATCAGTATATATCTTACTAACTTTTTATTAACTTAATAAACTACATAGGTGTTGTTTTTTATGTTTTTAAAAACATACAAGATCAAAAATATATGCCTAAAATATAGGAAAACTCAAAAAATGTGTTTTCTTTTTCACAGAAAGTCGGAGACTGGATCTCTTATATAGGTGCTGGTCATATAATAAGAATATCATCAAAAAGTTGATTTATTTAACTAATTCCATTCAAAAAGTGAAACTTGTATATTATATTCATTCATTACACACAGACTGATATATTTCAAATGTTTATTTCTTTTAATTTTGATGATTATAACAACTAAGGAAAATCCCAAATTCAGTATCTCAGAAAATTAGAATATTACTTAAGACCAAGACAAAGAAAGGATTTTTAGAAATCTTGGCCAACTGAAAAGTATGAACATGAAAAGTATGAGCATGTACAGTACTCAATACTTAGTTGGGGCTCCTTCTGCCTGAATTACTGCAGCAATGCGGCGTGGCATGGAGTCGATCAGTCTGTGGCACTGCTCAGGTGTTATAAGAGCCCAGGTTGCTCTGATAGTGGCTTTCAGCTCTTCTGCATTGTTGGGTCTGGCATATCACATCTTCCTCTTCACAATACCCCATAGATTTTCTATGGGGTTAAGGTCAGGCGAGTTTGCTGGCCAATTAAGAACAGGGATACCATGGTCCTTAAACCAGGTACTGGTAGCTTTGGCACTGCGTGCAGGTGCCAAGTCCTGTTGGAAAATGAAATCTGCATCTCCATAAAGTTGGTCAGCAGCGTTGACCTTGGACCTCAGAAAACACAGTGGACCAACACCAGCAGATGACATGGCACCCCAAACCATCACTTACTGTGGAAACTTTACACTGGACCTCAAGCAACGTGGATTGTGTGCCTCTCCTCTCTTCCTCCAGACTCTGGAACCTTGATTTCCAAAGGAAATGCAAAATTTACTTTCATCAGAGAACATAACTTTGGACCACTCAGCAGCAGTCCAGTCCTTTTTGTCTTTAGCCCAGGCGAGACGCTTCTGACGCTGTCTGTTGTTCAAGAGTGGCTTGACACAAGGAATGCGACAGCTGAAACCCATGTCTTGCATACGTCTGTGCGTAGTGGTTCTTGAAGCACTGACTCCAGCTGCAGTCCACTCTTTGTGAATCTCCCCCACATTTTTGAATGGGTTTCCTCTCCAGGGTGCGGTTATCCCTATTGTTATCCCTATTGCTATCCCTATCCCTATTGCACTTTTTTCTACCACATCTTTTCCTTCCCTTCGCCTCTCTATTAATGTGCTCTGAGCACATTAATAGAGCCAAAAGCCAAAAGGCTATTAATGAGCCTCTTTTGCAATGACCTTTTGTGTCTTGCAGGTGTCAATGGTCGTCTTTTGGACAACTGTCAAGTCAGCAGTCTTCCCCATGATTGTGTAGCCTACAGAACTAGACTGAGAGACCATTTAAAGGCCTTTGCAGGTGTTTTGAGTTAATTAGCTGAGTAGAGTGTGGCACCAGGTGTCTTCAATATTGAACCTTTTACAATATTCTGATTTTCTGAGATACTGAATTTGTTTTTTTGTTTTTTTTTAGTTGTCAGTTATAATCATCAAAATTAAAAGAAATAAACATTTAAAATATATCAGTCTGTGTGTAATGAATGAATATAATATACAAGTTTCACTTTTTGAATGGAATTAGTGAAATAAATCAACTTTTTGATGATATTCTAATTATATGACCAGCACCTGTATATGATGCTACCACAATGACCAATAATTTTTGTCACATATATATCATAAAAGAAAACGGCTAAATCATATTATAAGTAATACATAAAAGTATTCCTTAACTAATATATTAATATAGTTGTATATTATTAATTAAAAAAAAAATATGAAAAATGCAATTTCAAGGTCTTAAATTGACCTGAAATCACCTGGTTTGGCAGAAAGTGATTTTTGGACCCTGATTACACAGTTTAGAGCGGCACGTATGAATGTTCTGTGTGTAGATGAATGGTTATGAAGTTGACTAAAACAGATTTCATGATATTGTAAGTATTGTTCGAATATTATCAAGTGTGATAGAAAAGCATCTCCACTATAAGAGGAAAACATGTCCCCGATCTACGACCTTTGACAAACCAAACGTACACGAACCAATGCAGCCAAACCGTTCCAATGCCCCATGGTAGCCCGTTAGCAGGGCGCTTTTGGGCTCAGGCGTCAGGTGTGGTGGAGAGAAAGTGCAGGAGTCTCGATTGTTGCAGCAGTTTCTCGAAGGGAGAAGCTCTGGCCACCCACAGCACGAGACAGTGGAGCAGAAAACATGATTGACAGGGCCGGCCCGGGGGAGGGGGGAGAGCGTCACCTAGTGGGGGGAATGTTTTGCACTACGGCTCGTTTTTGTCACCCCAAGGCTCATCTGCGCCCACCCCTCCCTTCCCAGATTCAGGGCAGTGTTACCCCTCACGCCATTGTGGTGCTTCCCAAGACCGACGGCATGGAGATGCTTCTGTGTTATGAAGATGAGGGAGTCTATGTGAACACATACGGCAGAATCACTAAAGACGTGGTGCTCCAGTGGGGAGAGATGCCCACCTCTGTTGGTAGGTTTTGGTTGTTTATTTCACACAAAACGCTCCTGTTCTCCTTCTAGAGCCCTGATGCCGGTCTGTGCGAGTGCACCCGACCGTCCCCGTCACCCCTCAGAATGAAGCCTCTCTGAATCAGTCCTCACACACAAACACGCATGTCTCTGTCCACTCATTGCTCTTCTGTCTTTCCTGTCCCTCACTTAACTAGACCGCTTTTCTGCCCATATAATTTGCCCTATGCCGCCCCACCCCACCTCGGCCCACCTAGACTAAACCCTGACACTGAGTGCAATGTTTTGTCTGTATGTCTGGCACATCTTGTGTACTGTTTTGTTCACACTGTTAACCCAATATATATATATATATATATATATATTTATATTTGTTATTAATAACCACTTAATCTGATTTCCTTTCTGAGCAAAAGCCCAAAAAACATTCTGATTTGACCTTGGATCTTATTTTTATGCTATTTTCGTACTTGGGTGAATGTCAGAAAACATGTCTTGGTCATATTTCACCTTAAAATCAAAATAAAGAGACAAGACATTTGTATTATATTAGGATTACATTCATATTATGCTTTGATGTTTTGCTATTTCGTTTGCATATGCAAATTGTTTAATTATCATGAAAAAAAAAATCACAAATTAAAAAAATCTTGATCTAAAATATGCTCGATTTTGCTTTAAGAAAACTATTAGAGCCTATTTTAGGTCCATTACTATGTCCATATGCAAATGGGACAGTCATAAAAAAAAAATTCACATTTCACATTTCAAAAAAATCTTGGTCCTAAAATACGCTTGATTTTCTTCATGCAAAAAAAAAATATATAAAAAACATTCTCTTGATTTTGGAGTGAAATGTGACCCGTTTTCATGAGATTTACCCCAAACTAAAAAATTATATATATTCAACATATTTAAATTGATTTTTATTTTTTTTTATACATTAACCAGGACAAAGAGACCATCATCAGTTTCGATGTAACTCTTGTTGTCTGTATAGATATTGGTGTCTTTCAGCTCTTGCTTTACTACTATCATGCATCAGATATTGTGCCATGTGTCTCTAAAATTAATTTCCAGCTTTAATGTTTGTTTGTATATGTGTGTTCGTCTCTCATCCATGAAGAATGTTAATGTTATGATTTAGTTGGATGTCTTTTGTCATTTGTTGTCTGATACTGAGGGTTCAGATGTAGACCAGCAGCCGCCCACCCCCTCAGTTCTGAACAAATTAATGTTTCATCCAAATTATGTTCAACTCTTCAGTGATTCTGCATTCATAATAACAAATTAAAATTCATAACTCATGCATTTTCTACACAAGATATCAGCAGCAAAGGAAGTCAAAACAACCAGATCATTACTATCTCTATGAAGGGCACAGGAAGTCCTCGGAGAGAGTTGATGTTAGTTCATGAGTATCCAAAGAGCTCTGGATTTGGATGCTAGTTCCTTGTACTCTTATGCCATCAGTTTCAAAATAAAAGACCAATAATAACCATAATTACTGGTACTTCAATCATGCTTTAATTTGTGATGCTCAGAAACTGCTGCAATAATGACCTCCTGATGATGTGGGGTGGCTTTGGCAGGCTTGTTTTCATTGGATCTGGGCTAGTTTCAAGTTGCTGTTGGACGTCAGAAGTCGTTGAGGAACGGGGTGCTCTGATGATGTACTGCATTTGGTGTCAGCGCTCTCCTGTCACATGTTTCTTTTGTCTTTTGTATATGTTCGTTACCTTCCCCCCCCTCCCCTTCTGCAGCCTACATCCACTCCAACCAGATCATGGGCTGGGGAGAGAAAGCCATTGAGATCCGCTCCGTGGAAACGGGACACCTCGACGGAGTTTTCATGCACAAGCGAGCACAGCGACTGAAGTTCCTTTCGGAGAGAAACGATAAAGTATGTCAAGTCAAGTCACCTTTAGCGCTTTATATAATAGATTGTTTCAAAGCAGCTTTACAGGAATAAACAGGAAAATAATGATTAAGTGATACAAAGTTCAACTCAGTAGTGTCATTGTTCAGCTAAGGTCAGTTCAGTGTTGATTCAGTTCTGTTCAGTAACTGTAAGATGTTATTAACATATATAATTGACTTTTAATTTCCTTTTTTTGGGGTACATTAAACAATATTTAAAAATTACACAAGTCACTTTTAAATTAGTCTTTATGTGGGCCAATTACATGCTGCTCAGTTTGTTTTATTTATAATTTATTCAAAAATATAATAAAATTCATTTCTGATTTAAAACTCTTATTTATTTATTTATTTATATATATATATATATATATATATATCAAATTAAAACAGAAATAAAATGTATAATTTTATTATAAATGTATAACTTTATTATATATGTTTTTATAATTATTATAATATTTTTTTTATGTCAGCTTGCATTTTGTATTTTGGCATAACCTTTTATTATTATTTAAAAACTATTTATCAAATATTATTTATAAGTAATATATCTAATTAGTATATCTATATATTTTTATATATATTTATACATTTTGATAGTATTTAAAAAAAAAATCCTTATTTTTTTTACCTTTAATCTTTAATACTATAAATAAAAAATATATATAATTAAAATAAGGAACACGTTATTACATTTTACATGATTTTTATACATGGCGAATAAACCTTTAGCTGTCATTACATTTAAAAAAAAAAAAAAATGTAAATAGTATAAAATTTATTCAAAACTATAAACCTACATAAATACACAGAGCATATTTGTGAAATTTGTTTGTTTTAAACAATATTTTCAAAAGATTTTTCTTTTTTTTTATCATGGATGTCGTGTCAATTGATTTAGTGTTTTAGTATCATAGTTTTTATTAATATTTTACATTAGTTTTTATTTTTATATTTTTCATTTAATTTATTTTTTTATTTGTCATTTTTATTAGTTTTTTTTATAGCTATATTGTCTATAGTTTTTATTTTATCTCTGTTTTAATTTGTTGTTTTAGTACATTAAGTTAAACTAAATGAAAATAAAACATGTTGCCTTGGCAACTAGCCAAAATAAGTTTTTATATATTTTATTTATTTCAGTTCATGTTTATTCAGTTCATGATTTTTTTTGTATGATTTTTAGCGTTAGTTCAATATAATAACTCTTAACTGATAACAAACCAAAACTGAATGTAGACAATCACATAAGGCAGTAGATTGTAACAGTTTGCTCATTTGTGTGAATAAGAGCCAATATAATGACGTCCGTTCCTCCGTCTGGACTCTTTCCTGCAGGTGTTCTTTGCCTCGGTCAGATCAGGAGGCAGCAGCCAAGTTTTCTTTATGACCTTGAACAGAAACTCCATGATGAATTGGTAATTCATTCCCGCCCTCCCCTGCATTGTATCTGTGGACCTTTTCAACTTTATTGAAAAGTGTGAATAAAGGAAAGACAGGAAAATCCAGGTGCTCTGGATAATCTGGCAGATGGCAAAAAGACCAAACCTTGCTGGGTCCTTCTCAGAAGAGTCAGACAAACCCAAAATCCACACGCCCCCACAAACAGCAAGGGGTGCCGGAGGAGAACCACCGGTCTGCGTTGTTTCTTATGGCTCTTTCATTAACATATGTGGGGTTCTGATGTTTTTGTCCTTACAAATATGTATCTAGATTCTTCTGGAGGTGAAGACTGGAAATATGGGAAATAAGACCCACAGAGTAGAGTGAATATTTGTACTGTTAAGACACTTTTTGACACAATAATTTATCACGGTTGCGCTGAACGTCGGTGAACCTCCCTTGCGGGATGAATCCATTGAGCCTGATTTGTGTGATCCCCTTTTTCTTTTTTATGTTTCAGCTTGGAATGCACACAGATGTTTGTGTCATGTGAAAATCACTCTAATGTGTGAATTGAAACTGATATTTAAGACCTGTATCATACTTTAAACATTATGTTGGAGCAGACACACTTCGGGCTGGCCACAGAATGCCTTAAAAATGAATTTGCAAAGCTGCTCGTTTTTATTTTTTAAGTCCATAATGATGTTTATGCATTTTTCTGTAAGGAAAGGGAACATGCTCATTTTTTGGATGGAAATTGATGCCTGCTGATATGGACATATAATGGGAATATAAGTGATCCTGAATATTCATACTGTGCATTCCTTGTTTTAGCCAAAGCTCTATAGTATTCACATCACATTTGGAGCCTGTGATTTGCACTGTTTTCCTTGTTCTCAGGGAGATTGTGCTGTAAACCAGAACTTTTTTTCAGTTTATTTCTATTGTCTCTGCAACTTATTTATGCATATTGTGGGTTAAAGGGATAGTTAATCTTAAAATTCAAATTCTGTTCTCATTTATTCGCCTTCATGTCATTTCAAAAGGACTGACTCTCTTCAGTCACACATACACAAAAAAGAGACATTTAACAGAATGTCCAAGCTGCTCTCTTCCATATAATTAAGATGACCCCAAAAAAAAAAAAGCATAATAAAAGTAGTCCATACAACTTATGCACTGTATTTCTAGTCTCTGAAGCCATATGTTTTCTGTGAGGAAGAGGTTCAAATGTAAGTCATCATTTACTAATGAATCATGAAAATCTTACTCGACATCCCTGGTCACCATTCACTTACATTGTATGGAAAAATAACAGCCTGGACATTGAGACATTGAGTTTTGAAAGACAATAGGGTGAGTAAATGACAAAATTTTCATTTCTGGGTGAACTTCCTTTTTTACTAGCCCTATGAATAGAAATTTTCACATGGATTGAATATGATCAGTTCTAAGAAAGTCTGAATACTTCAGCTGATTGGTAAATACTACAGAGCTTTGTATTGAAACATAAAAAAGTACATTAAGATTCTGCTATTCTGTTAGAGTATGAAAGTTGCTGTGTAAGAGTGTGTATATGTGAATGAGTGATGAAATGTAACGCTTTCCACCAACAGTACAAAAAAACGGTAGATATATTTCCATTAACAAACCAGCAATTGTTTTCATATCAGGAGTAACACACCTCCACATGTCATTAGGATAAGAATGTGCTGCAGTTTTGTATTTTTAAGTTTGTTTTATCATGACTTTCAGCAAAGTGCAATAAAGGCCAAGGGAATCGAGCCTGGTGAGTCAATTGCTCACCTCTCCTCAAGATGGATATATAATCTCCAGCTGTTTCTAGGGGGACTTTCACTACCGCCCTCTGTAAATATCCACTTTCTTTCTGGAAAAGAGTCCTGCCTCTGAAACGAATGCATAGGAACTGTGAGGGTGTGACAGAAATGTGCGATGCTGTATGTGGTTCTGATCCATCTCCTCTTCTGTGTGAATCACATGAATCAGTGAACGAAGGGTAGTGTTTTATAGAGCTTCCTTTTAGGCTACCTCGTTTCTGTTCACCTGTTGGACCGGTTCAGTTTTCTATGTCGGTAATGACTATTGATGCCATAAGTGACGCAATATCGTAGTTTGAAGAGGCAAGTATTTATTCTCCAGGGGGAATTATGTCTTTTTGAAATGCAACCAGTAGATCAGTGAATTTTCACGTTTATTAAATTATAATTGGCGATTAAGTATGTTGTAAATTGACTAATGTTAAAGAAGGTTATGTTGTCATTACATGTAGATTCAGAGGTGATTTAAGTGTAGAGCGCCAGACAGAAATTTTCAGAAATGGAAGCTTTTTTTAACAAAAAAATAATAATAATTCATGGTGCAATGTCTTGTGCAACAGCCAAATCAAGCCTACACTTCATATTAGGGTGATTCTTCAATTAGAGGAGTTTTTCAGTACCCTAGGGTGGCATTAAGGGGGATTAATTGCTGTTATTTTGTCTCTATTTTATCCTAATAATAAATTCAGTTTATTTTGATTATTTGTACAGTTTTATTATTTTTTTATAGCAGTCTTTTTCCCCAATACCAGTCATTACCGCCACACCAAGCACCATCAGATTATTAGGTGTCATTACCGGAATTTTGATTCACAAAATTGTTTTCACAAAACATTTTTTTTAAGAACTGACACATTATTTCTACTTGAAAGTTTAAAAAAAAAATGTCATAAATATTGTATGAAACCATTTGAAGAACATTTTGTCGTGATTTCATGTACTCAAAAATGCCTCTAATTGCAGAATCGCCCATTAATAGACTTGAAGTCCTTCCAAACGACATGGCATTTTATTCAAATAGGTGGAATCATCGAGTCCTTTATGTACTTTTATATATTTTAATTACTGTTCTGTAAGGGCAATAGAGTGTGAAATTCACTTGACACAACTAGGATCTTTTGAGACTTCATGTTTTTTATCCATCAAACTGTGAACTGAGTGGATGTGTGTGCAGGTTTGAAGTACTTATGGGGTCTTCCCATCCATATTATCAACACAGATGTAAACTGTGAGGTCGGTTGACTTCTTCATCCTCTCTCACGCACCACCTTCAGTGTGGTTGCTTTGTGTGGAAAGTCTTTTGATGTGTGCTTGACCTCATTTTCTTTCTTAATATGGACATTAATACTGTAAGTACATCCTTTATATTCGGGCTGAGCGAGTTGTTGTTTGATTTCTGTATTTCTCTTAATTTTTTGCGTGTATTAAACTGAGATTTATAGCACAACCGAGCATTCTGGATATTGGCTGTTATTTTATTATGGTTGCTCCAGTGTATGGATGTGTGATTGAGTGTGTGTGTGTGTGTTTGATTTAAACATGCCGTTTTTATGTTTTTAAGCTTGTAAAACCACCTATTAGATGCGTAGTACAAGCATACTGACACTAAAATGAGAAATGGTGAGATTTCAAGATTACAAGCCTTCTGATATAGACATTTGAAGCTGAAACTGGGCATATGTGATGTTTTGTTCACAAAAAAATGCAGGCTGTAATATTTTATAAATAGATTTTTAAGGCTATTAAACTAGAGATTTGTTCCAAATGTAACTTTAAATGTAGCCCGGACTTTTAAGAGATGGTGATCTCATCAAATTTGTGCCTAGTCCATGTAGTGGGTGTTATATTTTATTGCTTACAATTTATGGTGTAAATCAAACTAAATCACCAAAATCTCCTTTGTGTAATTCAACCCACAAAAGAGCTAAACTGAATATTTTATGGTCATAAAACTTTTAACAATCCAGTTTTGCTTGATATTCTGATCCCTTTTATTTATTGTTTTGTACAGTGCTTAAATCTTGTATTTAGAAAGCAGCAGTAGTATTGCTGTTTTTTATTATGAGGGATTTTCTTTAGCTGTATTCTGAATTAGTTTGTCTAAGAACTATGACATAGTGTCAGAGATGCTTTAATATGAGTGCTTTATTTTACAACAATTTTTACTTTTACTTTTTTTATAAGTTGTTGGTTTTTTATTTTTTATTTTAATGCAGTATTGTTCAGTGCCCTTTCTGTATTAAATAAATTCACCCCTGATAACTGCAAATATGTTTGAATATTAGAGGGTTGTTTGTGGATCTGTTCTAGTCTTGTTAATCAATACTCAGTGTGTTTATGTTTAAGAGGAAACCCTGAAGACTGCATATCAAAGCAGGTTGGTTGATCGGTCTAGAAAAGCTGTTAGCAATAATGAGCATTACTGATTTTGTCAGTCTTCATGTTAGACTCTTTTCTACTTTGACGGAAACTCAAGTTTTTGGTCTTATTCAGATGGAGTCAAGTGTTTCTGAATGAGGAGAATGTGAAATGGATAAATGGAAATATTTCAGATTTTGGAAACTCACCCAATGTGTTCACTTGTCACCCAAAACAGACATTTTCTTTGCCTTTTTTTTTTTTTTTTTTTAAATAAATTGACACATCAAACCAGACTATGTGTGCTGTTTGACTTATTTTAATAATAAACAATTATATAAATATAAAGATATATTTTTCTCCAATACCAGTCATTACCGCCACACTCAAATTATTAGGTGTCATTACCGGAATTTTGATTCACAAAAACTTTTTTCACAAAATATTTTTTTAAGAACAAGCACACAACTGTCACATTCTTTCTATTGGAAAGTTAAATTAATATTGTATGAAACCATTTGAAGAACTTTTTTATGATTTAATGTACTTGAAAATGCCTCTAATTGCAGAATCGGCCATTAATAGACTTGAAGTCCTTCACATGACATGGCGTTTTATTCAAATAGATGGAATCATCATGGAAATATTTCTGATTTTGGAAACTTACCCAATGTGTTCACTTGTCACCCAAAACAGACATTTTCTTTGCCTTTTTTTTTTTTTTTTAATAAATTGACACATCAAACCAGACCATGTGTGCTGTTTGACTTATTTTTTAATAATAAACAATTATATGATATATTTTTATATTAATAATAATATGCATAGACTGTTTTGTCATATCCATGTTAAGAAATACTGCAATATTCCATTTAAAAAAAAGTAGATGGTCAATTTTGATGTATATATAATGGTAAAAAGTGTCCCAATCACCGTGTGTGTTTATATAGGCTATATATGGAAGCTGGCACCATTCATGAAGTTCAATCCACTGATCCTAAGCGCTAAGAGGCACTAAGCATAAGCTTCACGCCCAATTCAGCCTCATTTCTGCAGAAGAAGAGGAATCCCGCCCACTGTACGGATGCCGCATTAAAATTGGCCGCGCTTGCGCGTTGACGTTCCTTTTTTTCTTGGAAGTAAGTGCTGCATGGAAGCGTGTTTGAACTGTGACGAAAAATTGCACAGAACTTTCCTATCTTTATGTTTTGTTTTAAATGCTGTTAGACTTGAACGTGTGCATCTTGGTGGTGAACGTAACCGGATCGTCGTGAGAAAACGTGTTACTGTGGTTCTTTATTGCGGCTTGTGGAGGGGCTCTCTAGTTCGCAGGCCGCAAGCACACACAGCGCCGCACGCGCGAGGCCTTTCCCCGCGCGCGCAGTGACTTAACTGAAAAAGAGACGCGTGAGAAACTTTAGCTAACCCGCACGAGACCTGTTTTTTCCCCCGCTTTTGTTAGTTAAGTTACAGTTTACCTGTCGTTGTTCTATTTATGTATGTTTCAATTGCTCTGTTACACGGAAGGATGGGGCGTTAGCCTCTTAGCCGAATCATTGATCAGCGGCGAAACCACGTTGACGTGCGCCACGCGAATCAGACACGTTTCGCGCGGTTTACTGTTCGCTTTTCTGTAAACGGTGACGTTGAATCAACGACTTGTCGAGTTACTCCGTTGATTCTTGTTCGTGAGCCTTTATGGTGAAGGCGTTATAATTTAAGCTAGTTAGCATGTATAGCCTTCTGAGAGTCCATCTGGCCTGTTCGGCGTGGTCATTGTGTTCATTGCGTCCAAAATAACGACCGTAAAGTGTCAATTGTGGCTCGTTAAGTATTTAAACGACACGTTTGTCAATAGAAACAACTGTTAGCTGAAGTTGAATCAAGTTTTGACGTTTATTTGGTTTGTATTCGATACGTGGTGAAATTAGAGCAGCAAGATGGGGCGGGTTTGAGTGCTAATAAATAAGTCGTTTTATTAGTGATTTAGCTATAAAATAGCTCCTTAACTTTTTGTCAGATGGTTAATATATAACTGCTATGAGCTATTAAGTGTGTAAGGCAGCCCTAATGCCTGACTGTAGCTATCTCGTGCAGTGGAAACCTGACTCATTCGCACGTGACTTAACTATGATGTTCTTTTGTGAGAAAGTTAAAACGTACTAATTTCCCCTTGTCCTTGTCCTTTTTTTTTTTTTTTTTTTTTTTTTTTTTCCTCTCCAGTGCCCCTTGTTTAGATCCCCATCATGGCAGATCCAGATCTTGATTTCACCAGCGGAGATGCCGGGGCTTCTGCCACCTACCCCATGCAGTGCAGCGCCCTGCGCAAGAACGGATTCGTGGTGCTGAAGGGTCGCCCCTGCAAAATTGTTGAAATGTCCACCTCTAAGACTGGCAAGCATGGTCATGCAAAGGTAATATTTGGATATCGCTCTTTTGCATGGCTTAGGCTGTTTTTAACCTGCGAGTGTTCGTATTAAGTACTCGAGTTTCTCTTTGCAGGTTCACTTGGTTGGAATTGACATATTCACAAATAAGAAGTATGAAGATATCTGCCCCTCCACCCACAACATGGATGTGCCTAACACCAAAAGAAATGACTACCAGGTGAGGCATGCATGGCTTTATGAAATTAAAGATTTTTTAGAGGGAGTACGTGTGACTTATGTACCTTCAATTAAAATTACCTGTAGCCCAAGTTTTGTGCAATAAAGGTGAACTTTTTACAATCTCCAATGTAGTGAGTTTGTCAGATTTATTCAGAATTCACCATACTTTCTATTATTACTTGTTACTAAGTGCATTGAGCAGTGGTCATTTTAACTAGTTGGACACAAATTTAATGTGCTGGTTGTAGGTGTGCTGAAATTATTGGCATGTTTTGCATTGCTTTTGGAGCAAAATTAAAGACTTCTTGAGCTCTTAATGTTCATATGTCCCAAACTGAAATTGTCAGTATCTCTCTAGGTTTGTTTTCTTTTCAATTTACTTTCTAGAGCATTATTGGTTCAGTGCACAGCTGATATTTTGTATTTCATACTTTTAAGTTTTCAACTTAATTGGTTGCCTGAGGTGAATCTTTTCCACCAGAGCAACAACACAGCAATGCTTTAGCTTTTCTTAGATGTCTAGATATTCTTGTTATGCAAAACCATTTCTTCCCTTTTAAAAGAACAGTGTTCTTGTTTTTTCCAGCTGGTTGACATCAGTGAGGGGTTCCTCTCTCTTATGATGGACAACGGTGACGTGCGCGAGGACCTGCGCGTGCCAGACGGTGACCTGGGCAAAGAAATCGAAAGCAAATTTGCAGCTGGTGAAGAGATGTTGGTAAGTGCCCCTTTTTGAAAGAATGCATTTAGTTTTTTTTAGCTGCTGCTTGTCAATGTAAAGCGCTCATTGTTTTTTGTTTCACAGGTTACTGTGCTTTCAGCTATGGGCGAAGAATCTGCAGTGGCTGTCAAACCCATGACCAAATAGGAAGAGAGACTGGGCTGCTCAGGCTGCAACATGCTACACTTTAACAAATCTCTTGCATTTGTTTTTTTGGTTTTATTTGTCACCAAAGCTATGGCCTTCACAAACAACCTCACATTTTTGTTGTGATTGTATTCCTTTTTTCTCCTCCCAATACTGTGCTGGACTTGTCGGGTCAGTTGGCATTCTCTCGGGTAAGAAGTTTATTATTGTCAGTGTTTACCCCTCGACCTCCCCCATTCCACTTTTTTTTTTTTTTTTCTCCCCCTCAAGTTTTTACCAGTTACATTCCTGAATGTTAAATAATGGGATCCATTTTTCATTTTTTTGTATTCTTGAATTTCTTAATAGTAACTAGTGTGCAGGATTTATGCAACATGTTGCGAAGAGAGGAAACCCCCAACTGACACTGAACTTTATTTTTTTTCCTCTCCCTCTGTGGGTGCCATACTCTTACTTTTCTCCTTACATAATCAATGCCATTGCTGGCACTATGGTTAATTTCTCTCAATTGAATGCCTTTTTCCCCCCTCCCAAAGTGAGATGCACACTGGTAGTTGGCACTTCCTTGTTCTTGCAGTACTTTGAGTACCTTCTCAAGTAAAAACCGCTATGACCAAGAAATAAACTCCAGTGAAATGTCCTCTTAAATGCCAGTCTCTAATTGTACAGAAGTAGAAAGGATGTGATGGCCATGTGCGAATACCTCTGTAACCCAATATAGCAGCCAGCTTGATTTTGGCTGTCAGTGATGACATTAAATAAAGTGTTGAAGCCTGTATTTGTCTCCAGGTAGGCTCTTATCAGAATGCCCCAGAATGAGCTCAGGCTCTTAAGGACTGAATCTTTCATGCGAGTTCTAATCTTCCTTTGTTCACTCGAGGCCTTTGTCACCTGACTGGAGAGAGCAAAAAATAAAAACCTAATAGATTACCTTTTCATTATTATTTTTTTATTTTTTTTATGAAGCACTTCATCAGTACTGAAAGAAGTTCCTGAATGCTGGTTAAGGTGCCGCTTCATATATACAGCTGATTTTTCTTTTGGTAATATTTAACGTGAGCTCTTTTATTTCTCAGTCTCTGGAGAATGAATATCCTTGTGTTTAAAAGTTACTTAGTCTAACCTGTCTGGTCATTTGGGACGACTTCATTTACTAAGGTACAGATATTATACTTTATTCAGAAAGTGTCTGTTTTGAAGTATGATTTTTAGGTACATCACCTAAGTGTTCAGTAGCACAACATGCGATGTTTATGTTCTTGAACTAAGACAGTACAATAATATACATTCATGTGTATATATTATGTGTATTCCTTAATGTCTGTTGTATGGTTTTAAATGCTAAATTTAAGGTTTAAGAACTTATATAAATGGCATGGGACATAATTTTAGAAAGTGAGGACATGGACCATAACTGGGAAGGAAAGACAAAGCTTTGTTGGGTTGGGCTGCCAAATCCTCTGCATGGGTGGAGCCAAACGCTCATTTCCCACTCATGGCTGGATGCCCAGACAACACTGACTCAATGAAAGTGTTGCACTTAAGTCTTGGAGACATGTGGCATTGCAGTATATTCAAACACACAAACTTCATCAATCAACTGGCTCCTAGTGAGCGCTTTCTCATATGTTCAGTTATGTATTTACATGAATTTTTCAAATGGATTAATTTCAAATTTTGCTGTCGTGTAGCTGAGTGACATTAAAAATTTAACCAAACAAACAGGAATCTTTATGTGACTATTTAAGTTTGTTCAAGATTTGAAATCTGCCTAATAACTGGCAAATCAGGTTGTACCCATTGTGTCTGCTGAGGCCTCACCCAAGTTTGTCTTGATATGTCTGCACAATGATGTAAGGATGAGTCATGATTTCTTAGTAGGCCAGTCTCTGCCTTCTAACTCTTGAGTGGGTATACATGGGAAATGTTTAAATAATGAAAGTCAGATGGGGAAATCACCAAAACAAAGCATGCAAGATATATTGCATGTTCATTGTATGTTAAACGGGATTGTCCAAATACATTAATGACTACAGAGCCATGAAGTAGGTAGCCTACGTATAATCAATACTACTAGAGATTGCACGAAATAGAAGCCGAAATAAAATCAACTCGATTAAATGGTAAGTGATTTGCATGTTGAAACGGAATAGCAATATATTATTAAAATCTTATAGTCGTTTTGTATACAATAATTTTAAGATATTGGAAAAACATTAACTCTTTCCATGCGAATCGAACAGTTCGTTTCAAAGAACCGGTTCCAAAAAACTGATTCTTTTCCGTCAGACAAAATTATGTTATTACTTCCCCAGTGTGGCATATATAATACATGTGCTAATAAAGTAAAATCCTCGGTTCACATCAAATGGTTTTACTTGACTCGAGAACCGCTCAGAGAGTGAAAGTCAGACCAGTTCATTTCGAATTGTTCAGATCGGTTTTGTGAAGCGGTTCAGCCTGATTAATTCAAAAGATCCGACTCTAAAGAACGATCGTTCACAAATTGGATGTCGCTAATCGGCTATGCTAGTACATACGCTAACTGATACAGACATTATGGTCATTATAACGTAGTTCAAACAGCATTTATCGTAACATGATTTTATATGAATTGTAATCAGGCTCTAAAGAGAGTACCTATTAAAAGTAATTTGAGGACCTGCACCAAACCGGCAGCCAATCAAATACGAGAAATTTCGTGAACTCTTGCGCGGACACAAGGCACTTCCTCTTTCAAGCCAACCTCACCAAGATGGCACCGGTATGTGTTGATCGGAGACCGGTTTTTTAGTGTTAAATGCATTTTATTTTTTGTTTTGTGTGAACAAAATATCAGATATGTTAAATTTGAATGTAATATGTCACCCAGAGTTAGTTTTTGCAATGGAATAATATATTCATTCATTATTTTGACGTACTATTGGCAGACACGTGGATGAGCACTTTAGCATGACATGAATTCAAACATAAATGTATTTGATTATGACAGAGAATTACAGTAGTGCATTTCATAATGTGTTAATTCACGACTGAGTTTATAAAGCAAATGTTAACATTAAGTTCAACTTTATTTATAAAATGTATTCATATGTTTCTTTAGAAAAGGCAGACTGTTGTGAAAAAGAATAAAAAGGGTGCTTGCTGGAAGTTCACCCTGGACTGTACTCACCCTGTGGAGGATGGGATTCTCGACTCTGCCAACTTTGTAAGTTGTATTAAAAAAAAATAATAAACACAACTTATGTGATTGTCAGGGTTCTTATGGGCATGTAAAAGACTTATTATACTCAATGTATTTTTGGCTAGATGATCAACTTAATGTTTTACTTGTTTCTGTTAGATCTGTACACTTCAATTACATTTATTTAAAATCTATTAATTTCTGATCCAAATATCCTTTAACCTTGCATACTTAAATTAAAACAATATTATAAATATAATAAATTGTGTGCAGGTAGTTTCATCACTAATGGTGTGTCATAACTAGGGTTCCCTTCCCTAGTTAAATGCCTAGGGTTCTCTTCCCTAGTGGTCATGCTGTTTTATTACTAACAGGAAACCTTTCTGAAAGAGAAGGTGAAGGTTAATGGCAAAACAGGCAACCTGGGAAATGTAGTGCAAATTGTGCGTCAGAAGAACAAGATCAATGTCACATCAGAGAAGCAGTTCTCTAAAAGGTGAGATTTGTTACATCAACAGATTCTGTTGTTTATTATTGTCTATATACTAACAACCCCATGTTCCTCAGGTATCTTAAGTACCTCACAAAGAAGTACTTGAAGAAGAACAACCTGCGAGACTGGCTGAGGGTGGTGGCTTCTGATAAGGAAAGCTATGAGCTGCGCTACTTCCAGATCAGCCAAGATGATGAAGAATCTGATGCCGATGAATAAAGCTCTGTCTTGAAATATGTTTGATGGGTGTATCAAGGTCCTGTATAAGCTGTCACATCTTCAAATGCAGGATTACATGTTTTGATATCTGATTGTAAATAAAAAGATACACACAGAAATTGAGTGTCTTGTTTTTTCAATTGTATGTAATGGGCTTGATTGTAAATCAAGGTGGAGCAAGTGTAAGCATTAAATAAGATTTATTAACAAGCTGGTGGTGTTTGATAAAGTAGAGTGCAATGATGATTAAACTACTTGTTAATAATTACAGTAGTAACAATCCCTTGAGTGTATTTGAATGAATAAAGAGATACAACAACAGTATTAGAAGTTAAAGACTACAGAGCACCTTGATGTTTTCATTTTTAATAGCATCAGGAAATGGTGAAACAACGTACTGTTACTTTAATCTTTAGGAATAGGATTACAGGCCATTTTCAACTGATTGATTTAACTATAGGTAGAAGAAAGCAATATATACAAAACATAATATATACAAAAACTGATTTATCAAAAAGCATTTTTGGTTATATGAGTTGTGTGCTGCGTTAAAATATTTTAAATATGATTTCTCATTTGACCTCTTTAAATGTGTTACAAAATTAAATATTAAATTAATTTTACATAATACATGGACAGCAAAAGTACTCACAGTGACAAAAATATTAACAAAAAGCCACAGCTATCACTTGCAGTGATATTGATCTTAGTTAACCTTAGTTGGCAGTTAAACTTGTCACCTTCTAAAGTTTAATCTCACATTGATAGCATTAAGTTTTATCTCGAACATATTCTTCACCTAAGGTCAAAGGTTAGTGAAAATCTTATCAATAGACAGAGGTAGACCAATAGAAAGGTCTGGAATTAAATGTATTTGCATTGATATGAGCGACTTTACTATAAAGACCTACACTGTGAAAGGCAGCCTGATTTGGAGCCTTCAGCCAGGATGTTAACCACCGCTCTGCACAGAGAAGAGCCTGAAGTGACGCCATGGACCAGCACAGGGAGGAAACGTATCAGAGAGCGATTTCGTGCTACTTTGGCAGGGCTGCTGGAGTTGGAGGTTCTGAGAGTCAGACATAAAGCAATGGTGGAGACGGCCCTGGGAAAAACCGAAGCTGATTCTGAAGATTCAACTTCAACAAATATCCAGCAAGGACAACATCATTACTGGGTGGATAAAGACTCTTTCCGACTAAAGCTCAGGCGCAGTTTTTCGGAGGAGGCCGTTCATGAGGCTGGAAAATCCAGAGGACTTTGGTCATGTTCCAGTCATTCATCTGAGGACCTGCTTCATCACCAGTGCCTGATGAAAAGCAGCTGGCATCACCAAGAACTTCACTCACACATGGAAAGTCAGTCAAGAGCAAGCTCGGGTTTTTGTGACAGCAATTTTGGGGATGTTTTTACCCCCTCTGACAGTGACGATACTGTCAGCTCCCTCTCCGCCTCTTTGGCCTCCTTAAAATACAGCTCTTTTGGAGAGAGAGAATGTTTCACAGGTGGGGAAACTCTGAGGCACCGTCCTATTTTATTGCAAGAGCATAGAGGAGTTCAATCCCATTTCTCCGATGAGGCGATTCCTGAGGATGGTTTCCGATCTGTGGCGGATCTGTATCCAGACTCACACTGGCCAGATGTTTCAGACATACTTCAGCCCAAAGTGGTCCTGCAACCCACTTACCGTTCTGACCTTCCAGGTCACCAGGGCATGGAAGTGTATCGCTATCCCAGTCCACTGCATGCCGTGGCCTTGCAAAGTCCCCTATATGCGCCACACAGCCCCCAGAATAACAGGAAAAAGAATGGAAGACATTTGTCTGGAAGCTCTACAAGCTCCTCGTTGAGGCCGGGCTTGGCTCGTCCCTGGAAGGTTTCAGAACATTCATGCTGCCTTGCAAAATCCACCTATTTATCATCCAGCTTACTCAGAAAACACACCAATTCTTTGGGCAGGAACATGCACTTTGAGAAGCACAAACGCGAGGAGATCATTTTGAAACGGGCCCGAGTTCAATGCCACAGTCATACTGCTTCACCGAGAGATGGAGGGATGCCCTCACGGCCAAAGAGAGGCATGCACCGCACCAGCTCCTTACACAAAAACAAACCATCCTTTTATTCTTTTCAGTCCACATATCTGCAGAGAAACAAAGAAGATGTGAGTTGCACAGCAAACAAACTTTGAAAAGGCATCTAAATTTATAAAACCTTACAATGAGACAGATAGCTGCTTGGACCAATCTGATCATGTGCAACCAAGCAGTGTTGATGGAGTTTTTTCACTGAAACTAATATGCAATGTGATAAATAGCTGCAAATTAAAGACATGATGGATGTGAGAAAACTAATTTATCTGTTATATCGTTCAATGTGATTAAACAGTGCATGTAAAACACCTCAGCAGTCTTTTCCTCTGTGATTAAATCACATTATGTGGCATGTATGTTATCATCAGTTTTCTTTGTGAGAAAGCTTAAAATGGTGAAATTATGTCAGAACGAAAATGCAAAATATATGAAAACTTCATCGTTTCCTAAGCTTAGCTACAAGAGGGTACGTGTATCCTAATAAAATCGCTTAACCATTGTTTACAAAACACTTTTTGTATTTTTTTTTTTCAGGTTAAATCTTAGAGTCAGAATAAACAAAAGTCTTAAAAGTACGTTATACATATACAACAGGTATCTTAAACGTTTCGTTTACGATATAAAATTTGATTAGTCAGAAATCGAGTTAGTCTGAGGAGGCAACCATAGCAACAGTTCGCTGCTCGCGAGCGATTTCCAAAGCATGGCAAATACTGCCATTCATTTTGTATTTTGTTCAGATGTGTCACATATATGATTTGATGAAAACATGAGGATTCAGCTTAATAGATTCACAGCGTTCCTTGTAGCCCATGAATGTTAATTAGCGTATGTTGACGTTGATTGGAAACTTCATAGAGTGTCCAGTCACGTAACCTGATTAATTAATATTCATGAGTCGATTCTTACTTTTTACTAGGGTGTGAATTATGGTCATCAGAGGGGGTCGGGGGTGCACTATATGCCTATATCCCGAATATTTCTTAGCACACCTCTGCATTACGCCTCTTTTACGTTGTTTTCTGTGGGGAAAAAATACGATTTAAAACCGATCAGAGCTATCTTCATAGTTACAACCCTTACGAAAATTAACCATGTTTTTTTTTTTTTGGCATAGGCCTATTGACTACCATTTGTATAATCACAACAAAACCATAGTTAAACTATGGTTTTTGTAGTTAAACCATGGTTAGTTCGTGGTTACCATGGAATAATTACAAAAGCCATGTTTGTTTGTTTTTTCCGTAAAAACCATGGTTAATTTTCTTAAGGGAGGTAAAGCTTCATTTTACAGTAAGACTTTCTATGACCCCCGACATCTTGTTTTGACGTCCTTCAGGGGGATCAAGCCTTCTTTAGGGCGGTCAACTCCCCCAAAATTCGCACCCTGATTTTTACAGTCAATGCTCAGGATTCGTCTCGTTGGAAAGCCACATACTCGTTCACACTTAACATATCCGTTTATATCCACCAGATGTCATCAAAGATCTATTTGGTTTGTCTAAATTTAAAGTTAACTGTACCGCTGTGCACGTTTTTTTTTTTTTTTAAAAAAACGTTTAAACAGGCGCTTTTTGTCTCCTTTCAAAGTTAAATAAACTCTGACAAGTTGAGTTAGTGTCAACAATAATCATTTCCCCAAAGTATTGTTCCACTGACCTGGCCTAGTGGGCAAAGATTCAGGTTTGTTCTAAAGAAATGCCATGCAAGAGCCATTCTTCAGAAGTTTTTCTAAGGGGGGAAAATCCAGCCACTAAAAATGTTATCTCTGTGATCCTGCAGTTTTCACAGAAATTGTGGAATAGCAGATACTGCTGTGTGTCAACAAGTCAGAGTGCAGAAGCTATAAAATGTGTCTAAATTCACATCTGACAAGGTTTGGATGTGGGAGTGAAGGCCATGTAAAGGAAATATTTGAAAGAAAATATTGCACAGCCAAAACCAATTTTGTCACATTTTACAGAGCACAATGTTTTTTGGGGGGAGTCAAGTATGTTCTAACTCAATGATTTTGTATTGTTATATGTTTCTGTCTCATGACAAATTAGCTAAATAAGAAGGAAAGAAAATAAGGTTATTTGATAGTGTAATCTCTTTTTGTATTTTCTTTGCAGATACATTCGTACCAAAGCCATAATTGTTTTCAGAAGAAATGTGTGTTCTTTCATTCTTATCAGGTGGAATATGTTCTTTGACATCCCATTAGTGCATAGTGCATTTGGTATGCATTTTGGTTATGATGTAGTTAGTTGAGCAATAGTTATAGCACCGATGACTCATATAGTAAGACCTCTTTGAATATTTCTTGCAACCATACTTCACAGTTTGCTCTTTAATGCAAGTTGAATTAGTTTGCAAATTGAAGAGATGAGTCTAGTAGAAGCATAATGACAGAAGGCTTAAAGGCATAGTTCACCCAGGTTGTTCCAAACCTGTATGATTTTTTCTTCTGCTGAACACAAAATAAGATATTTTGAAGAATATGGGTAACCAAAGTTGGAAGTCAATGGTTATCGACATTCTTCAAAATATCTTCTTTTGTGTTCAGTAGAAGAAAAAAAAAATCATACATGTTTGGAACAACTTGAGGGTGAATAAATGATGACAGAATTTTCATTTTTGGGTGAACTATCCCTTTAAGTTTTATATGCCTTTTTCGCGCGTCGTTGCATTGGGGGGGAACCCGAACGGAAACGTGCTTACATGGCAGCGTTCACGCACGTGCATTAAGTAGCCTATTTCTGGCCTGATTCAATGTGAAACCTGTACATAAATAAACTGTGTGATTCCAACACATTTTTGTCAGTGAACTAAAAGAGTTACATATAGCCAACATGCATTTAATGGAATTTCATTGCATTTATGACTAATTCTGGTGACAAATCTTATGCTTAGAAACTAAGTTTGACATTAATTCGCATGGGAAATATGGTGTTACTGTTGCACTGAGAGCTGCGACCGTAGCAAACACTTGCTGCATTCTGGCATTCAGTCGCCATGACGATACTTTTGTTTCCCGCGGAACCTGAGATCCACTTGAACCTCAGCCATTGAAGTTGAGTGGCAGAGCAATTAAAAATGAATTAAATGCAATAGACATGCAATACTACAATAATAATGAAACTGATGGCTTTGTGTCTTTTCAGAACACATGTCTTTTTGGAAATGCTATTCAGTCTGCCAACAGCTGAATTTGTCAGTGCTCTTATTTACTTCTCAGACAACAATGAATGTGCTGCAACAAGTTTATTTGATTAACTGTATAGTATACAGGCTGTCTGTTCTCTGATTTTGTGGATCAGTATGATGTCCAGTAATGTTTCTAATGTTTAAAAATCCCTGCTTTCCTTATTTTGTGAATCATCTTGTGCTTTTGTGCACCATCATGACCCACATTGGAATGTATCTTATATTTATCTTTATATATTTATTGTAATACCATCAATCTCATCAGGGAAATGTAAAGTGTGTACCCCACATTGACCTAACAGGATATGACAATCTAAAAGGGTCCGGGGAGCTCCATTATAGGCAGCTGTTGAATGGCGGACACATCTTTTAATAATGAACTCTCCTCTGATCACACGGAGAAGAGCCTAAATAATTCACAATGTCTCCGCATTATGTCCCTGGCTGTCTCTACAAGCTTTGCCTGGATTCCTCCTGTACCACTGCATGGATATAATGGAGCATACAGTGTAAAATCCCCACTGGTGAGTTTTTGCTCCTTTTCTGCCAAGGAAAAAATGTTTTTGATTTGAAACTGGACACCTGTATTTCTGTTTCACAGAGCAAGAGAACTCTAGAGATATTTGTTTTAGAGTGGACAGAGTAGTTGCAGGCTTTACTTTGGCTCGGGTTGGAGAGAGTTGTATTTGCTATGTCTGTTTTAAGAGCAATTCATTTATGGCTCAGCTCAGTATAGCACTTTCAGCTCTCCCTTGACAATCCACAGAAGACTCATCAATATTATATATGGAAAGGTTACAGGTTGCACAACTTAAATAACTTAGTGGATCCAAATTAGATCATGCATACTCTAGATATTTTGGATTAAGAGAAACAGCAAGAGGGAAATAATAAATCTGAGGATTATTTTAGAGGTAAATGTTAATGTTAAATCTGTACTTTAAGTGCATTATCCCAGATTTTATTCCAGTAAGCTGAGGCTAAGGGAACCATACTTTACTATTATTAGGAGCGTCATTGCACGTTGTCACGATAGCTGTACGACAATGGAACTGACCAAGGTGCTGAAAAAACAGCCAGGATAAACAAATTTAATTTCAGTGCTTATATAAGGCATAAATTCAGCTCAAATGCTTAACGTGCACAATTTGAGACTTTACAAGCTTTAAGAAATTCAAAGATTTAAAGGGATAGTTCACACAAAAATGAAAATTCTGTCATCATTTACTCCCACTCAAGTTGTTCCAAACCTGTATAAATTTCTTTGTTCTGCTGAACACAAAAGAAGATATTTAGAAGAATGTTTGTAACCAAACAGATCTCGTAGTATTTTTAGTATTTTTTTTCTACTATGGTAGTCAACCATAGTAGGAAAATACTCCAATATTCCAAATATCTTTCATTTGTGTACAGCAGTACAAAGAAATTTATACAGGTTTAGAACAACTTGAGAATGAGTAAATGATGACAGAATTTTTCATTTTTGGGTGAACTATCCCTTTAAGTTTCAAAATCTCTCAGGAATTACATTTGACATTGTTTAGAATGTAAAATCTAGCTGACATCCATCGGCACCATCAACATTTGCATATTGAGTTACAATTGGTCTGCTTTCTTGCATTTATTTGCATACTGCATTATCATTGATTATTTCGTTCTAACGTATGCCTGTATTTAATCATCTATAGCTGCTTTAATAGTGTTTTACGTATGCTAAATCTTCTGTAGTTTGTTTATGTCTTTTTCCACAGAGGTTAAGTGTCATTAGCCACTTTCACAAAAAAATGCAGTAAAAACGCCCGACTGAAAAGCAACGTGCAGCTTTAGTCTTTAGTCTTTTTAGGGTATGATTTACACATCAGCACCAAAAAGCTAAACTCCATATGCGATTCATATGAAGTGCTTTACTATTTCTTCAATTTGACGACAAATTTTCACTTTCGAGTGACAGGCCCCCCCCCCCCCCCCCCACACACACCCACCTTCTCCTAAACCTACCAATACTACGGGGTTAATAATCTGGCAGGGGGTCGAAATTCGGCACAACTTTGACATCAGTATTGTTTATGTTTTAGGGAACAGTGTTTAGCTGAAGCTTTGTGAAACTGTGACTGCACTGATGTCTGGCTTCTCTCCATATATATAATGCCATTCATCTCACCTCTTCCTCATAATCTATTTAAATCCTTTGCTCTGGAGTCTGATGACATCAGTTCTTTTGTCAGGACCAAATGTAATCACAGATCCCTTTCAAGACTTTGTGAATCATTTCCACACAGAGAAGATGAGAGCCGGCCTTTATCTTTTATATTTGTCTATAAGCTGTGGCCATATTGGGTATGTATTGTTTTGTATGTTTACAATATAGTTTATATTTGTGTTCAGAAATGTTGATTGGGTAGATATATCTGTCTTTTATGACCTGGCATTCATTCTATTTTATATCTTATATTCAATTTCCAGTTATTGACTCAATTCCGGAAGGTGAAACAGAAACAGGAAAGTGAATGGGTTACTCAGACCACAATATAATTATAATGTCTATTATTATATGGCACTATTACGGAGACTCCTGAGAGTGTTTTACGTCTGGTCTCTCACTCTCATTCTCTCTCTATCAAACTTCACAGATAATGTGGATATAACTTCCCTCCGTATATATCTGACATCATCTGGTAAATCACTGTCAGCTGTGTGTCAGTTCGCCGTGTGTTTTGATAACAGCTGAGATATTGTCAGGTTGTATGAAACAGAGCCTGCAGGCTCTGACAGAGCAGTGGGACTGGTAATTACCAACAGGCAGATCCAGCAGATCTGTGATGGCAACTGTAGCTTGTCTCAGTGAGCGGCAGGCCTGCATTAGATTGAAAGAAACAAGATAGCACTGTGTGGTGATGCTATCAGTGCAGGGAAAAACAAAAGAAGGCCTTGAGGTACATGGTGGATAGAAGTAGATGGTGAGATTAACATCAAATATGACGGTTCATGAAATGGCTTCATGCAGATAGACGACAGAAAGTAGTATGGTGAAATGATGACAGTAATGGAAATGTTAGGAAACAAACATTAGAAAAAACTGTAGTTATGGAAAAATGGAAAAACTCATGACCATTTCTAAAGTAAATCCACATTTTAGTATTATGCTAATCTCTAAAATATGTTATTGGGAACACGGATTTCCAAAACAGTGGGATATTTGAGGCTCATCTTAAATATTGTTTAACACTAAATTTTCTGACACATATACCAAATTTGATATTATATTGATATCTACTGTATTTAACCCCTTTTCAGCGCTGCGCTCGTTGTCTTTTGACTGTATATATTTCCACAGCGATCTTTCGTATTTATGAATGAACTGTTTGTTTTACAATCTTCCTGGTCTACTTATATTTGTTAAGACATATGCTTTAAACATTACAATGTTCATAATAACTTTTGTTAACTCTACAATAAGTAAATCCAGTTCACCAGCTAATTATTTTTTGACAGCAATGCAATAGAAATATACAGAGCTACCGCAAAAACGGAAGTTCAAAGGCAAATTTCTAAAGATGGCTGCGCGCACGTTTCTCTGGCGCATAAGGTCTATACAGTGTTGGGGTAACGCATTACAAGTAGCCTACTGCAAGTTACGTAATCAGATTACTTTTTTTCAAGTAACTAGGTAAGTAATGCATTACTTTTAAATTTACAATAAAATATCTGAGTTACTTTTTCTAATAAGTAACGCAAGTTACTTAATTTTACTATTTATTGACTGACAGCTCTCCTGTCCGCATGTGAGAGAAATCGGGAGTAAGTGCAAAAGGCCTTTACATTTGCCCAAATAGCACTTTTTTGTTGTTATAAAACAAACAAACAAGCAGCCTAGCCCAGATGAGAAAAAGTAACGCAAAAGTAGTATACTTTCCATAAAAGGAAAAAGTAACTAACACAATTAGTTACTTTTTGAGGGAGTAACGCAATATTTTAATGCATTACTTTTAAAAGTAACTTTCCCCAACATTGTATATATACAGTATATTGCAGTACAAGTATATCATTTAAAATTATATATCTTCTATTATATTTTAGGAAAGAACTGTTTTGATCATTATATTAGCTGGCAACATTTTAAACAATTGTTTTTACATGCTTGTCTGTTCCAGTAACAGTGAACTGTCAATCTTATATCAACATTTATATCCTAAAGCAACAATTTTATTCTATTTACAGACTTCTGCACTGTTTCTCCTGGCTGAAATATGACATTCTGCTCACATTGTTCTCTCTATTAGTATATCAATGTCCACTGGAAATCTGATCCTCTTCATATGCTAATCTGCAAGTTTAATGAGATGTGCCACCATAGCAACATTTCACCTAAATGAATGCAGGGACACTTTCTATTGTTCGACTATTATACATGTTTCTCTGCCGTATTAAACCCAACCTGATGTCACTGTGTTTTCTTAGTTTCATTATCCGTGGATGATATGTGATTTGCATGCTTTTCTTTTTTGTAGGAAGTCATTGCTGATTCAATATAGAGCACTATGTTGATTGATCGGCTCATGGATCCTCTCTGAGACTGTGCGAGAGAGAGAGAGAGAGAGAAAGAGAGAGAGAGAAAGAGAGAAGGGAGCAAAGAATAAAGCAGGAGACAGTCGTACAAGACAAGTTTAGAGGAAACACCTGGAACGAGAGATTTGGGAGGTGACACTGTCACATAAGAGAGGACAAACCTCACCCTTCTTTCATCCGAGTCTTCCTGTTGTGGAGGATGAGTGCTGTTTTTGCTAAACTGGACCCCAGGAGAATTGAGTGGGAGTCGTCCTGGTATGGACTCCACTCACGAATCCTGCGCACTAAACCTGTGGACTCCATGCAGGAGGGCCCAGATGACTTGCATGGCACCAGACTTGCCCGTGTGCTCACTACAGTGGATCTGGTGTCACTCGGGGTGGGCAGCTGCGTGGGCACTGGCATGTATGTGGTTGCTGGGCTTGTTGCTAAGGAAATGGCAGGACCTGGAGTGATCTTGTCCTTCATCATTGCAGCTTTGGCGTCCATTCTGTCAGGTGAGACTTTATGGCTAGCAATTTATGCAGTTTAGAGTGTCAAAAAATCACTGCTGGTGCTCTAATATAAATAGGCCTCTCATCTTTCCAGTCACCTTTACAATTGAATATATTTTATGTTTTTTCATATGTGCCCTGATGGCTGTGAGATGACCCCACCTCTGTCTGTAATGACAGGCAGCTGTGTTGAGGTTTTCATTGCTTTATTTAGATCAAATTCTTTACATGTAAGTCTAAAGTTCATGAACTCACAGCTTTATGGGGTCTCTCAGCTGGCCTTTAGCAGTTGTGATTTGACAAAGTATTTTATTTAAAAAAATTGATCATTAAAAGTTAACCAGACCCATGAAGACCCAGTTCTAGACCAGATCCTAACCCCAAGACTGAGACTTGTCAGTGCAAAAAACAGGTCCATCTGAATCAAATCTTGTCCAAAAGTCATGTCCAAAAAAAAATCAAAATTCAAAAATCGTTACTTCTTTAAGTCTATTGCTCTATAATGTACTTGTCAAACAGCTAATTTCAGATTTTCACACAGGGGTCTGCTATGCCGAATTTGGAGTGAGAGTGCCTAAAACAACAGGCTCTGCCTACACGTACAGTTATGTCACAGTGGGAGAATTTGTGGCCTTTTTCATTGGCTGGAATCTCATTTTGGAGTATCTGATTGGTACAGCAGCAGGGGCCAGTGCACTGAGCAGCATGTTTGACTCTTTAGCCAATCACACCATCAGCCGCTACATGATCAACCATCTTGGAACGTTGAATGGCCTGGGTGAGTGTCTTTCATAGTAATGTGATGTTGAACAATTTGCCTGTGTGGTTGATGTTCATCATACAGCTCATTTGTTTCTCCATGCATCTCATATCAGGTAAAGGAGAGGAATCTTATCCAGACCTGCTAGCTTTACTGATCGCTATGGTGGTGACGGTGATTGTGGGTTTAGGGGTGAAAAAACTCTGTGAGCTTCAATAATGTGCTGAATGTTATTAACTTGATCGTGTGGGTCTTCATGGTGATTGCCGGACTGTTTTTCCTTTCTGGAGCCAACTGGGAGGATGGGAGGTTTCTGCCCTATGGCTGGTCAGGGGTAAGAATCTCAACTGTAGGGGAGAAAATGCATTACTCTATTTGTCTTTATTGAATGTGATGTTTGGCAAAATTACCTACTATAGAGATCAACAAATATTGTGCACTCTGTAGGTCATGCAAGGAGCTGCAACCTGTTTCTACGCCTTCATTGGCTTTGATATTATCGCCACCACAGGAGAAGAGGCCAAGAGTCCGGACACTTCCATTCCATATGCCATAACAGCCTCTCTCATCACCTGCCTCACGGCATACGTCTCTGTGAGTACAGTGACTCCTCTCATACACCAGTACTAAACTGTGAATTTAGGATGTTAATTCATTATGTTTAACACAGTCATAAATTTTTAACAAGTTTACCAAATATGATATTGTTACTGTTCTATGATATTTGTACTGTATCTAGATAGATAGATAGATATTTGCTATATGGAATATTTAAAGGACAGACACTGCATGCGAGTATTCCAGCTTACATTGCACATTCACACAATTCAATGAATCATTCAAGCACTTCAGAGCTGGACTGTAATTTATTTAAGTCTTCTCACTCCAGAGGCCCAGTCCTTATCCCTAGAGCTCATCCTTTTTCAAATATTAATCTGAAAGTGATTTTCTTTTACCCTCCCGAGACAGATTCAACGAGTCACATGTGTTTTCTTACTGTACAATGGAATTGGATGAATCATCCTACAGCATCCATCCACAGCCACACCTATAAATGAAATCTGGAATGAGAATGTTTTCTAGAGGACATTTCATGTATTGTTTTGACAAACTGCCAAATAATAACCATTTTTCCTGTTTATATGTCTTAGGTGAGTGTGATTCTGACATTGTTAGTGCCATTTAACCTGATTGATGGAGATGCCCCGCTCATGGAAATGTTTGCCGATCATGGCTTCCTGGCAGGGAAGTATATTGTAGCCATGGGTGCTGTTGCAGGACTCACTGTCAGCCTGCTGGGATCTCTGTTCCCAATGCCCAGAGTCATCTACGCCATGGCGGGAGATGGTCTGCTCTTCAGGTACATGAGTCCCTTTCAAGGGAAGTCAGTTCACTCGGCAGCCATATTTGCAATGCCTCCGTGCAGTTACTTCAGGCATGCAAGGCCTATCCCATCCAACTCCTACCCTGACAGCAACATAGTGTCGGCCCAGATCCGGCCCACATTTGGTCCGCGTGTAATCCACATGTACCAGATGTGGGCCGGATCTGAGCCGACACTATGTTGTTGTGTACACTTTTCCACCAAGGCAGTTTGAGTGCTGGTTCAGAGCCAGAGCCTAGTTTCAAATCAGTTCTTTGTCTTTCGACACCCAAAGAACCAGCTCTGAACCAGAAAAAAGTGGTTTGTAAGTAGCACCAAAACATTACTAGTCTAAAAGTAAGAACCGCTTGCGTCAGGGGCTGGGGGCGGGGTTAACACGAACAACAAAACGAACAGAAACTTGGAATCGCCATTTACCTCATAGCTCGTTGGCTTGGTTAATGGCTTATAATGCTTTAAAAAAGACTTATGGGAAAGAGAATGGAAAATATTATTCTGGAACGAACACCTCACTAATGCACTCTATTGGCAATTGCCTGTTTTATTTAGAAGGTGGGACTTCTATTACTAGAGCCGCCATATTGCATGTTACAGTTTCTCCCACTTGCACCATCTTGGGTAATATAAAGTCTTTAATATGTGTGCAGTCCTTTCTTTTCTTCTTGTTATGCTCATATGCTTATTTTTACTGGAATTTCATCCCAAGTTTGCTTGTGTGTATGCCAGGTTCCTGTCCTTTGTGAGTCCCCACACAGAGACCCCCATGGTGGCCTGTGCTGTATCTGGGTCTCTGGCTGCTCTGTTGGCTCTCCTGGTGAGTCTGAGAGACCTGATTGAGATGATGTCCATCGGCACGCTGCTGGCCTACACGCTGGTGTCAGTGTGTGTGCTGCTTCTGCGATATCAGCCCGATAGAGATGGCTTCACCAGTTTCCTCACAGAGGAGGAAGAGGAAGAACGGAAGAGGAAAGAGGAAATGATGGCAGCTAGTGAGAAGTACATGAACTCACCTTGTGGAGAAGGGTATGCCGACAACCCCTGTGGGGCCAAGAACCTTCCCTCCAAAGGAGACGATGAAACGCTGATCGAAAAGTCAGATTCTGGGGGGTACCAGTCGGACAGTTCTGGCTTCGGCGTTGGAGAGAATGGCATCGAGGCGGACGACTCCGATAGTCTCTTGAAACGCGTATTGGGGTCTCAGTATTACACTATACGGATGCGATTGGGCCTGCCGAACGTGGGCGATAAGCCCACTCCTGCAACAGGACGTACTGTTACTTCCTGCGTCCTCCTTTTCTTCATCTTGACCTTCTTTCTATGGACGCTCGTCATCTATGGCTTCGAACGAGTTTCAGGAGGAGCCCGCTGGGCAATATTGCCTTTTATAATGACTATAATTATCCTCATGGTTACTTTGGTTGTTATTATTCTTCGGCAACCTGAGAACCCTAAAAAGCTGCCTTACATGGCGCCCTGTGTGCCCTTTGTGCCCATAGCTGCCATGCTGGTGAACATTTACCTCATGCTCAAACTATCCAGCATCACCTGGGTGCGCTTTGTGGTGTGGTGCTCACTAGGTAGGCCAGGTCTTCTCTTCATATACTCCATATATTCCCAATCATCTGTAAAGGCCAATTCAAACCAAGAACGATGACTATAAAGATAACTATAACGATAACTATATTAGCATCCACACCAATATATGATACTGTTTATAATAACCACATACTGAAGATATCTCATCTGCTGCTTTAAATGCTCAAGCTCTTTAAAGTCGAATGGATTCCAATTGACTGTTAATGTTTTTATTATTCATCATCTGGAAGAAAAGTGATTCCAACGATATCGCTCCTCTGTGCCATTATCGTTACCGCCAGGGCTTGACATTAACTGTTTTGCTCACCAGCCACTGTGGCTAGTGGTTTTCCAAAGTTACTAGCCACTCAGCATTTTTACTGGCCACAATTTTTACATTGATACCATGGGGAAAAACTGGAATATAGATGTTTTTAATATTATCTCACAATTTGGCAGCAGGCATATTAGGTTCTCTAAAAGGTGACGAAAATTCCGAACCTTTACAGAACATTCGGGACGTTCCAAAAACGTCCTCTTCTGGTAATGAAAGTGCTGCAGTTCAAGGTTCCTTATATGACTTTAGGGGGACGTTCGATTTTGGTTATTTTATGGTCACATAAGAACGTTACAAAGAGGGCATTTGGGACATTAACAGAATGTTCCCACACGGTTCCCTGTTGGTCATTGAGTAACGTTTCAGATATGACTTTAGGGGGACGTTCTATTTTGGTTATTTTATGGTTGTGTGAGAACGTTACAAAGAGGACATTTGGAAGTTAACAGAACGTCCTATAAAAATAGTTGCCTAAACATTCCCAGAACGTCCTGAATGTTCCCTGAAGGTCCAGCAAATAATGTCCCCCAACCCTTAAAAGAACTCCACATCGTGACCGTCTCTGAACATTCTGGGAAAATAATAAAGAAAATAATAAAGTTTGAAGTCACCGTTATGGAGGTGAGTGTTTGCTTTAGATGAGCTCTTGGTTCTTGATATTTTAATGTTAGATTTTCTCTGGCAGCTTCATCTGTGTTTCCAAAACCTGCTTGTTACAGCAAAAATTGTAAGAAAAATTTTTATCAGATGAGTTTGTTTGTTTAATGATGGTGATTCAATCATCATGGAGTGTCCAGAATCACTGATTCTCTCCGGAGTCTGAGTGTGTTAACTTGTTTTTTCTTTTATTGTGAGTTTTTCTTTTTTTTAAAGTTCATTATACAGAGTTTTGAGCAGAGTCTTCAGACTCACGCAGACATCATGAATCAGCATATGAACCTCAACAATGGTGACAAAAAACCAGAACATTTTTAGTAGCTTGTTTTGTGATGCTCAGAATTTATCTGAAAATTTTGTCACCATTGTTGAGGTTCATACACTGAATCTTGATGTCTGTGTGTGTTTACATGATGCTGTCTGAATAATTTCTGCATGATGACAAAAGTCTTCAAAATATAAACACCAGTGGGGATGTTCTGAAAATGTAAAATTCTTAGCGGGGTTGTTACACATGCTTTTTATGTTCACTTAACTGACTGTGTTTACGTGAATATTTGCCAAGACTAGCATTTTGATGTTATTTTGTGTGTATTTGACTGTTTAAAAGCAGTAAACGTGCAATCCCACGTCAAAATTCAAGCCCTATAACACCAACAATATTCATCGGAGCAAATGAAACTAGTGAGTGAGGGAAGGCGGAGTTGTGTGTCAACTCGCTGTCAGAGAGATGAGAGAGCGAGAAAGCGCAGCTGGTATCGTGTATCTATTCTGCGGAAAATGAGTATTGGAAGCGTTTCAGAAATTTCAGTATCGATATGTATCGAAAAATCGATATTTTTGACAACACTACACTGTACGTAGTTTATTATTTCAGATGCTAGTTTAAAAATTCAGCTCGGCTAGTAGGTGTGACTGCCTTACACGCCACTTCTAAAATCCACCCGCATTTGGCGGGTTGGCGGGTGTTAATGTCAAGCCCTGGTCTTCGCTATTCTCATATAATCAGAATAATAGTTAAAATTTATCATTCTAGTTCTTGTCCTTGTTGTAAACAGGCCTTACCTTATCCTATCTCTTGGCCCTACAGGTGTGCTGATCTATTTTAGCTATGGGATGTGGAACAGCTCCCTGGAACTCAGCGCTAGAGAGGAAGCGGCTCATGCCAGCTCTTACCAGAGGTATGACACAGAGGTCGATGACAGCTTCAATGTTGATGAAGAGCTCCCTCCTCATGAGGATGAAGAGGAGGGACAGTACCAGGGCTGGGCGGCTGAGGAACGTGGCTATCATTACCAGCAGCATGATGAACAGAGACCATCCAACAGTAACAATTACAGAAGCAAAGGCAGGACCAATAAAGGCTTTGAGGAGCTGGTCAATGAAGAGTATTCACCGGAGTGAGCAATATAGACTAAACTGTTGTTGCAATAGAGGTTGGATTTGGGTGACCATGATTTTTCCAAACAGAATATGTTCCTGGATCAAAATGTAAATAAGTATAACATGACAAAATAAATGTAAAAAATATTTTTGTCCAAAAAGACAAAACTAATGCTAAACAAGTGATGCTGGTGTAAAACAACTCATGAAACTGGTTGGGTAGTTAAACGGTTAGGGTTAGTACCCTGATATTGTAATCCAGGAACACATTCTACTTGACAAAATCAGTCACTGATGGATTTTCTAGGATTGATAGTGTTGTTAATCATGTCTCACTAGTTTTTGAGTGTATTTCTTTGTGAAAAATATTTGTTTTTAAACAGGTTGTTAAATGCATTTGCACCTTGTGATAGATAAGTGACTTATCTAGAGGGATGTTTAGACCAGTTTTTTGAGGCTTCATAAGTGCCTTTAAATAACCCCTTCTTAATGTTATACTTCTAAAATTAAATATAATGTCTTTTCCGATGTGAGCTGCCGTTTCAGTGTTGGATTTAAATTCGTACAGTACTCTTTTACTTTGAGATATTACTTGCTCTCCATATAAAAAATCTCTTTAAAGCAAAAACCAATGCAAGTTGTTACTACATGAGCAGAAACCCTCCTAAAGATGCATTGAGTGGACTTTTCACCTTACATCATCTTCACAGCTGTGTTTGATCTAAAATCTCAAGCACTCCCTTGAATTTCAAGGGGAAATATTATGATTGGCTCCCTGTGAAAGCTTAATAGTTCTCAAAATATTTTGCGACATCGATATCAAATTCTTTCTATGTTGGTTTGTAGAAATGTCTTGCTCTTGTGGTTTCACCCTTGTTTAGGTTTGCACAGGGATATTTACATTTCTTCCCTACAGCTATGTGTGTAAAATCATTCTGATTCAGAACACATGTATATACACAGAGATCAAGAGTTAAATGATTGAGGAGAATATACAAATATATTTAAAATGAAATATTAAAAAATATATTTTACAAGCACAAATGATGTCTTTTTTGTGTCATCATCTGCCAATAATGATTTGCATTTTAAAAAGAATATTTTGTGGGTTCATGTTTTCATTCAGACACATTAAATCAGGAGACGGCATGATGATTTTGAACAAATCACTCAACAAACTCAGCATGCATAACATAGTGGAAATATTACGTCCTCAAACTCCCAAAGAACGCATAAAATAATACATTATCACAATAAATCAATCACCGACGATATGAGGTCTGAAAAATGACTCCTGTTTCCTGTTGCATATATTTTTTCTCAAACTTCAAATGGTGATTTCCTAGGAGGTTGTGTGCAGGATGCTGAGATGCTCTCCAGGAAAACAGTGCAGATGACATCTGGTCATTTTACCACACAGGTTTCCTGTCCATCTGTCTATCTGGGTGTACATGCTTTCCTAAATGTCTGCATGAACTTACAGTATAAGCTTATAAACTTATGAAGTAAAGAACATGTTAAAATAATGTCACAAATACAATATAGGAGCAAAATGAATACTGTGTGAATAGTTTGAATCACAACCATCTATGAAAAAACATGCCTAGGGAAGAAAGAACTGTTTCCCTTTGGATTAATTTCATGTCTGTTCAAACAAAGCCTATAATGTTCAAACGTCTGCGAGCACAAGTTTCCACTGAATTCTCTGCTTCCTCCAAATCACATGTTTGCAGTCAAACCATGGCAGTGGAAAACAAATTCTTCACATATTTCATTGGTGTGTGTGAGCTTGCATATGTGTGTGTGTGTGTGTCCAAATCTTGAGGTAAGCTCGTCTTATCCAGTGTGTCTCACACATGTGCGCTCTTGGCATGGCTGTTAATAGGAGGGCCGGAGTTGGTTACTCCACTGTGTTTTGAGTAGTAGTAGCGGTTTTCAGGATTCTGAGTTGGGCTGTCACCCCTTGAGCAACAAATCATCATCGAGCTGCCAAAAAAACAGAGGGCTGAACCGACCCAGCCAGCATACAGGGAGAATCCAAATGACATCAGGCCGTCCTCATGTAGCACTCCAATGGGGAACCATACCGTTGACACTATCCCGCACAGAGCTGAAACGAAAGGAAAGACACTATAATGATCTTCATAATGACAGCACCGTAATCATGGAGAGACTGACTTACAAGCATAAGATTAGGAGTTTTATTTTTTGTTTGCAGAATTGCAAACCAGCCCAAAACACCTGTAAAAATGGACCAGACAGTTGACCATGACTGGCTCTTCCCACTCTAACAGGATGTAGGAAATCTGGATGTTTTATAGTTACTTCAGTCAAGGACATTTTCAGCCCTGTATGTTGAAAGCATGATTTCAGGGAGGATGTGAGCAACCACAGGACAACATCTAGAATTTTGCTTAGAACTGCTAAATTTTCAAGAGTTTAATGAATGACTGCATTTTAGATTCTGGAGTAATACACCAGTGGGTTCTTTACAGGAAATTGGATCATTTGAATGTGTCATGATGACTATACTAGGAATGGTACACAATTGTAATCGGTTAAATGTGTTTTGGTAAAAGCTACATTTACAATGATGGGGTTGAATAAGTGTAGTAATTTACACAAGTTAAGTTTAAGTTTTTTTTTTTTCTTCAGGAAAGCCACAGAAGAACAATTTTGAAAAAAAAACCCCCAAAACCCAACAACCTTTCAGTGAAAGTGCATTTTAATTATTTGAAGCACGTTTTTTTTTTTTTTTTTCCTATAAAGAACCTTTGGATGTTAAAGGGTTAGTTCACACAAAAATGAAATTTCTGTCATTAATTACTCATCCTCATGTCGTACCAAACCCATAAGACCTTTGTTCATCTTCGGAACATAAATTAAGATATTTTTTGATGAAATCCATGAGATTTTTTATATCCCATAGAAAGCAATGAAATTACCACATTCAAGGTCCAGAAAAGCAGTAAAGACATGGTTAAAATAATCCATGTGACTACAGTGGTTCAATCTTAATGTTATGAAGCGAAGAGAATGCTTTTTGTGTGCAAAACAAAAATAATGACTTTATTCAACAATTTTTCCTCTTCCCTGTTAGTCTGTTGCGTAGTTGCCGCAGAAGTTTTGTTTTGGTGCACAAAAAGTAATCTCGTCCCTATATAACGTTAAGGTTGAACCACTGTAGTCACGTCGACTATTTTAACCATATCTTTACTATTTCTCAAGACTTTGAATATGGTAATTTTGTTGCTTTCTATGGAGAATAAAAAACCTCTTGGATTTCATCAAAAATATCTTAATTTGTGTTCCGAAGATGAACGAAGGTCTTGCGGGTTTGGGATGACGTGAGGGTGAGTAATTAATGACAGAAATTTAATTTAATTTTCACCCTTTAAAGGTTCTTTATGAAAGCATACAACATTTATTTTGTAAAAGTGTAGGCTTAGTGTCACTGATGGGAAATAGTTTAAAATGTTGAATCCACATATTTAAAAAATAAAGTTCACTTCCAAATGAAAGTACACTATTTATGTATGCCCCATTAATTGGAAATCCTAATTAATTGGTATTTGCATTAGAGTTTATTAGCAAAGTAGTGATATCATGAATGAATCATTCTTGTGAGTGACTTTTTTTTTTTTTTTTTTAAATGAATCAATTGATTTACTTCATTTTTTCACAATTGGACCGATCCAGTTCTCAAGTTCACTCACTGACTCAACGATTCCAATAGAGGTGGGATATATAATAACTTTTGGTCTATTCGTCAAAGAAAGTTATCCAATAATTCCAGAAGACTTGGCATACAGCGCACAAACCGTGTGAACTACTTTTAAGATAATTTTATATTTCATATTTTATGCTGGTTTTGTTTCCTTTCCAATCTTGAGTCCCTCAGTCCACATTCATACAAGAGCAACCAGCACATTATTGTTTTGAGTGACCTATCCCTTTAAGAAATAGCCATTGAAATTCCAATAGTTGTTTAAACAGGCAGGCAGACAGACAGAGACTCACATATGAACAGTATAAGTAGTCCTCCCAGGACTGCTCGTCTGTGTTTGGTGTCTTCGGTCTCTTGGCTCAGTTTGACGCAGGGCATCGCCAACAGCACGAGCGCCAGAGCGGGCAGTCCGAGCAGAGAGGCGGAGACCATCAGAGCGCGAGACGTCTGGATGTAAGCTTGAATCAAAATATCATAATATCAAAATATCATTCACGAACTTTTACATTGTTTTAAAAATTCATGCGACATAACTAAAAATACTATAAATACCAGAAATAATATTCTGGGAAAACAGTAAAAAATTTTTTGAAAAACAACTAAACTAAACGTTGAATTGTTTTTAATTCATGAGTGATGTTGCATACAAAATAATGATTAAAAAAAAAAAAAAAAATGTTGAACTCGTTCTCACCTGGTATATCGAGGATTTGGTTGAGTGAGATGCAGTGATAGAGAGCAGTAGAGATGACGCACTCTGTCCACAAGCCCTTGGTCTCCAGCTCATCCATCTTCCTGCAGGTGTGCATGTTGTACTTACAGGTCACCACCCAATCGTTTGTTGAGGTCGCTATTATAATACCAGTCCAGCCGATGCAGCTCATTAAAAAACCACAAAGCAGACGACAGCTATGAGACATTCTGACTGAATGTAAAATGTGTTCGCAAAGAAAGTGTTTACTAAAATATACTCTTCAAATCAAAAACATACAAACACATAAATAGTTATTTAAAGATCACGGAGCCTATATAAAACGCATTCTGGAGAAGATTAGCAAACTAACAGTTTGAGTATGGACTGTAAAACAATCCATTTGGTAAATTTACTTTTTATAGTGGACGTGCCCAACAGAGCTTTCAGCCAATCAGAAGAAAGCCTTGGTAGATACGTCACAATGGCCTTCCCTTAAAACCTGGAGAATAACATCCTTTGATTTATTACAGCATTAATATGTCTCTTCTGCTCATATCCCCCCCCCCCCCCCCCCCCCCCCCAGTATTATAGTTATTCGGCATATTCCCAAATTAAATAATCGTGATAATATTTTACAAAATACAACAGAACTTTGTGCCAATCAAAACTAAAAGACGCTTTCTGATGAAGTATGAAATTAGCATTTTGGTTGTGGATGCCATCTAGCGGGTTAAATGGTATTACAAATTTTTGACATCAGGAACATATCTGGGCGCTTTATATGGCATACCAAGCTCAATGAAACTGCCCTTACTAAATCAGAGAAAACATACAGCTTGAATATTTGATCTACAATATCATGTACATACATCATATACATACTAGTTTGGGGTCAGTAAGATGTTTTAAATTTAATATATATATGATACATTTTTTTTTCCCAGGATTCTTTGATAAATATAAAAAAAGGTAAAAAGAACAAAATTTATTTCAAATAGTTTTTTTTGTAACAATATAGAAGTCTTTACTGTCATTTGTAATCAATTTAATGTGCCTTTGCTGAATAAAAGTATTAATTTATTAAAAAAATAATAAATCTTACTGGCCCCAAACTTTTGAATGGTAGTGAACATATCAAGGTAACCCACAAAGTTGGTTAAGCCACATTGCCACCTAAAAAAGCACAAAAAGAGGGGGAAAAAAATTAAATAAAAAAAAAGTACAATAAATGACCAATTCAAGGTTTCATAACAAAATGTAGTTGGTTTAATTAAATAATCAAAAGTGGCACAAGAAAGGTAATGTAACAATGAGAAACAACACTTGATGACACAATCTAGTACATAGTTTGCCTCAGCAAAATGCCTACAGTAGTTTCATAAGGTCTCATAAAAAAGGCACCTTTTCACTGCCTTGATTGAAAACGATTGCCTTTGGGTACCTTCTTCTTGTCTTAATCTTTGACAGTTTGTCTGATTTACACAGTACCACTGCGGATATTTCACAAAATGTCATTTATGTCAGTATCTCAAACGTCCTTTAAAAATGTTTATAAACTTGAAATGATTCGCATTTGTACTTTCTAGAGCCTTAGAAGACAAATATATTAAATATTACAAATCCTTCACAAAACATTTTTTTTTTTTAAATTTATACACACAGAACACTGCATTGTTATACATGTATACATGGTATGGAATACGATAGGAAAATATATACAATGGGACATGCACACAATAACAGCACTTCCGTCCTTGTCGAACCTCTCCGCGCTGACACAGGAAGTGATCTCCTTTGTTCTCAGTCAAAAATATAAAATCATTGACCCTGATCATGATTACCCATACAAAAAAAGGAGATGCTAGAAGTTCCCTCCTACTGTGATTAAATATACATCCTGTAAAACGCTCACAGACTGAGACCATTATATTGCTACCATGCTTTCAGACAGAGGCTAAGTTTACAAGAACTGTAAGGTTTTGCTAGTTTAGTTCAAGCAAATACATGTAAGCTTTCTCATAACAATGAAATTATCGCATAAATCTCTGAAGATTAAAGTGCACAAAATGGCTCTATTCTATTGGCAAGTGCTCTTATGGTCCACAAGGATATACCTAGCTTCTTTTGTGTCTCTGTTTCATTCTCTTTATCTTCCTCCTTCTTTCAGGGAGTTGATGCGGGCGCATATTTTGAGAGCAGGGCCGAGTT